>NC_139513.1:281354565-281656500 GCF_947247035.1 Vipera ursinii | reverse complement strand
AAAAAAAAAAAACCCTCTCTATTTCTTAGTTATTTAAATAAGCAACATTTTGTGCAAAGTAAGTGTGCCTTCATTTGCAGCCCCTACTGATTTAACTTTTCTCCAGAGCAATACATCCACTAAAGGCTATGCTGACTGATCTGGTTCTTGTTTTAATACTCTGATTATGTGTTTCTACATAACCAGATAGTGTTACCCCACAAGTGCTTTTTCCAAAAGGCAACTTTGTTTTTTTTTTTCCCTTTGAAAACGTTTCACTTCTCACCCAAGAACCTTCTTCGGTTTGCTTCTTGGATGAAAAGTGAAACATTTTGGAGGTGTGGTTGTGAGGATGCAACGTATTTTCATATATGGTGGACTTGTAAAAGGGTTAAAGCTTTAAAGCTTTTTGGATTAAAATTTGGTGGAATATACAAACAATATTCAAGAAAAGGATAAAGTTTTCTCCACAACTGTTTTTATTGGGTATTATCACAGATACTACCATTGTGGACACTAAGTTGATGTTGAATTTAATTACGGCAGCGAGACTTTTAGTAGCGTAATATTGGAAGAAGGAGGAATTGCCGACTATAGAAGAATGGACTTTAAAAGTTTCCAACCTGGCGGAAATGGCAAAGATCTCAGCGTATTTGAAAGACCATTCACAACAGAGATATATTGTGGAGTGGAGAAGATGGATTGATTATATCCAGAATAAATATGGGACTAAAAAGTTTCATTTAGCATTTGAATAAGTAGCGGATATATATGATGTATAACTAGCTTGTAGTTATTTTATTAAGAGTTAAAGTGCGATAGAATTTAATCTTTTATTGTTGTTTGCATATTTTAGATTATGTTTGTTTGTATTTTTATACCCTGTATTTTGCTCTGGGAAGTCGGGGAGGGGGGGAGGGGAGGGGGGGTTGGGGGGGGTTGGGGAGAGGGGAGGGGGATGGGGGGGTTGTTTTTAAAAATGTATTGTAAAACTTTTCAATTAAATAAAAAAGAAAAGTGAAACATTTTCAAGGGAAAAAAATCAAGAAAGTGCAATTGTGTTGTGGGAAAAAACACCTTTGGGACAGCCATGACCTGGATGATTGAACATCCTCACAGACAAAAGAGCAGTGCCTAGCAGTATTCCAAGCTCATGTTTTAACCATTGAGAACTTCATCACTGATTACACGGAATATTTGAATTGATAAAACCAACCAACGTTTTAAAAGCTGAAGGCTGGGAGATTCTGTTTCTTCTGTGTTACATTGCCTTATGGCTCCGTATACAACCCGAACCAAGTATCTTCATCTAGATGAGAAGATTATCTATTTTTAATGGTAAAATTAAGTAATTAAGGGAATTAAAATTAAGTACAGCAATCCCGAAAAAGAAGTTCAGTGAAGGCACTGCACCAGAAAAAGTTTGGGAAGCCTGCCCACATTGTAATCTGTTCGTACATAAGGTTTCTCTCCTAATTGAAAGACTTACGAACCTTCTTCATTTCCTTTGCTTATCCCCAAGGCTTCTGAACATGCGACACCCCCTGTATTTAAAACATGGCCGTCAAGCCCAAACTTGTCCTTTTCTATGTTTTTCTGGATTGAATTCCAGGCACCTACAACGAGTTGTAATTTTTTTTTCTTTAGCAGCCCCTTACAAATCAATTTACTTCAACCTTATTCTGAAACTAAAATAATTGCAACCAGTTACACAATGTTCTTATAAGTATAAACTATGTTTGTGTTTATGCTTCATGCTTAACTCTATTTTATGGAACAAACCACAGGGAACAGAGTTCACAGAACACACTAAATCCAGAGTAATGAAAAACAATGCTATGATTATAGTTTAAAGATAAAAGTCTGGTTCACCCAGCTGGTTAGGATAATGTCTGGGCCCCAGCAACAGCTGACGCACAAACTATCTCACCTTACTTTAGAATTAAGTATTCCTTAGAACCCAGATTCTGAAACTTAAATCATGGTTTACCTGGCAGATTGGTGGGTTTACGCAAAACACTACACCAAAATCAAACAAACTATATTATAAGTTCCTACTTTTGCATGGCCTCGAGCTGAAATCAAAAGTTCTTAAACTGATACTCTTTGTTCATCCATAATTATAAATTAGTAAACTGTATGAACCATGCCATTATCAGCAGCATTAGGATTAGAAATAAAATAATTTATTTTTTATTTTTATTATTTTAATCCCATTTATATCCCGCCCTTCTCCGAAGACTCAGGGCGGCTTACAATTTAAGCACAAACCAATGTGCTTAGCAATAGCCTTCATTCTATGTATATGCCTGCTTATTAGGGCTTTCAACCCCCCAAGCAGCATTATTACAAAGTCAGCTTATTGCCCCCAACAATCTGGGTCCTCATTTCACCTACCTCAGAAGGATGGAAGGCTGAGTCAACCTTGAGCCTGGTGGGATGCGAACCTGCACTAATTGCAGGCAGCTGGTGTTACTTAAGGAGGCATTAGCCCACTGCTCCACCAAGGCTTTTTCCCCCTTCCCACCATATATTTCAACCCATTTTTAAACATTTATATATTCATTTATCTGTATCCTGCCTTTATTATTTTTAAAAAAAACTCAAGGCGGCAAACATAACTAATATTCCTTTTCCCCACAACAACAATCCTGTGAGGTGGGTTGGACTAAGAGAGAATGATTGCCGCAAGGTCACCCAGTTGGCTTTCATGGCTAAGGTGGGATTTGAACTCAGGGTCTAGCAGTTTCTAACCTGGTGCCTTAACCACTAGACCAGGGGTAGGCAACCTTGGCTCTTTTATGACTCGTGGACTTCAACTCCCAGAATTCTGGGAGTTGAAGTCCACAAGTCATAAAAGAGCCAAGGTTGCCTACCCCTGCACTAGACCAAACTGGCTCTTGTAAACATTACATAACTAAAGCCACCCACAAGCTGAACTCAATTCCTGATGATAACATGAGTATATGGAGAGGGGGCAGACAATCCTGATATGATTTGCCCTTGTTTTCTTCTGGGATTCTTCTGAGTCTACTGCTGCGGGAAATCCTATTGGCCTCCTATCCATGATCAGCCAAAGCTGGCTGGGTGCTCCCAGCTGCCTGAGTTTTCAAGCATCGCCTTTACCCTGAATCGGCCAGAACACAACTGGATGCTACCACAAATTTAGAGTGACTTCTCACATCAGAAACTTATACAGGCATACATAGGCCCAGGTAAGTAGCTCTTAAAATGTTTTTTTATGCAGGAAAGGTCTGAATTGTTTTAATGATGCCAGGAAGTGGTACCGGATCTGATGAAGAAAGGAAATATATATATATAGGTAATCTAAAGAGTTAACATTTGAAACATATCTTCCCTTGCAGAAAAAAAAAGAAAAAAAAAAGCTAACAGAGCGAGAGAGACCTTGTGGCTTAGAGGCAAATAACACTGCCTCATATGCAATCAGCCCATGGTTCGAATCTCAGAAGGGTATGGCTGGCTGATGACGACTAATGAGTCAGAAATGCATTTCAGTTTCCCTTTAATTCTTTGTTAGTAATTTACACACACACATATATATATATATATATATATATATATATATATATATATATATATATATATATATATATATATATATATATATTTGTTTTCTGAGGTTTTCGCGGGTGCCTGTATGTGGATCCTTGGTTTTTCGGGTTTTTCCCCGCGTAGAATTAAAGGTGTAGGCGCAACGTTTCGATGGAATCCCATCCATCATCATCAGGCTTCTGTTTCCTTCTTCTGGGAGAAGCATGTGGCTGTTTGTTCCTCTTTTTTAAACTGCCAGAGGGGGTGTGTTCTGTGGAGGTGTGCTCTGATTGGGTAGGGGACCAGAACACACTTGGTCCCCTACCCAATCAGAGCACACCTCCACAGAACACACCCCCTCTGGCAGTTTAAAAAAGAGGAACAAACAGCCACATGCTTCTCCCAGAAGAAGGAAACAGAAGCCTGATGATGATGGATGGGATTCCATCGAAACGTTGCGCCTACACCTTTAATTCTACGCGGGGAAAAACCCGAAAAACCAAGGATCCATATATATATATATATATATATATATATATATATATATATATATAGTTTGTGGGTGGCTTTAGTTTGTAATGTTTGTAATGTTGAAGAGCTGTGCTGGGATTTTTCAGCACCCTGTTGCATCTAAAGTTTTCCAGAATTTGTGAACTTTGGGGGGGGGAAGGGAATTCAAGAATAAGAAATTAAATGAAAGTTAGAGAAAGATGGAAAGTATGGAGTCCTTGATACTTTCTGAGCTTGCTTTATTTCTTACAGACATTTTACTATCCAACTAGGTAACATCATCAGTTGTAGAAGGGAGTGGGGTTTGCTCTCTGTTTATATACCAATGGCTTGCCCTGTCAGTATTGGTGGGAGGGGTCTTAGGGGAGCTCCTTGATTGGTGTACTATATATACCATCAGCTTGTTTGCCGTTAGTTCTACAATTAGGGTGCTGTTGACTTCTCGATTGATCTACTGTTAAACTTGGTGTTAAATCTCTGCTCATATGGTGTTGATGGCTGGTCAGGTGGTGTTTTGGAGAGTGAACAACAACATGCACAGACAGCCAATCTCCAAATTAGTACTCCTATAAAGGCGCAAAGCCAACTCAGTCACACATACCCCCAGTCAGTCACAACTGAAAGCTGAAATTACACCCAGTGAGGAAAACCTGGTCATCCAGAAGTGGGAGAGAACTCCAGAGAAACCTCATCCCACCAATATGGAGAGGAGGAACTTCCCCTGCTTCTATTCCCAATTCCCTTATGATCAGATTCACACACACACACACACACCAGCAAAGAGTTGGCCTTTGCAGACAGTCAACTGTCCAAAGGGACTGCATCACAAGGCCAGGGTGGTGAGATGGTGCCTGAAACTGGCCAATGACAGGCTGGCTCATTTGCATATGATTGGGGACACTGGGTGGGGGAACATGACGCCATCCAAAGGCGAAAGTAACCTTGGAAAGTGAAAATAATAAGGAAGGGGGGGGCAATTAGACAGGTTTTGGAGACCAAGGGCACAGTCTTCCCTGCCAGCAAACTCTTGAGCGGAGGCCAGGATGTGCAGGCATCTTTTTAAACAACTTGATGGTTGACAGAGCAAAAATGGACACAAGCATTTCTTTTCCTAGGAGAGCAAGAGTGTGTGCGCGCGCGTCTCTGTGTGTGTGTGTACACACGCTGCCAACCGTTGGTGCTAAACAATAGCAAGCGAAGCCTTGGCTGGCGCAGCTGCTTGTAAATGGGAGTGCAAAACAATCAAGAGAAGTAAAATGCAGATGCTGAACCAAGACTAAAATTCCCAAGTGTTTGCAGTTCTATAGTTCTAGGTCACAATCTAGGGCAGAGCCGCAATGAAAATCAGGAGGGTCTGAATGGCTCTGTAAAGAGGGATCTGTTTGCAGCTGGGAGGGGCAGGGATAAAAAAAAACATCAATGGTATCATTGAGTTTGGACTGTCCATTAGGACTGTCAAAGTGTCCCAATTGTAGGAGAAGAGCCTGTTCCCTAATCAAATTTGTCAGTGCAGTACACACCACTAACTTCCTTGAAATGCAAGCAATATCGCCCACCTATCTACCTACCCATGAAAATGTAAGTTGTGTTACTTTGACTTAAAAAGTGGCAATGTCCTCCAATTTACAAAGGTGAATTGGGTTCATCATTCAGCTTCCTCCTCCCAAAGTTTTATTTTTCTTCAATATTCCTATTTTTCTACAGTTCTCCCTCCCATGTTTCCATATCCCATATGTCTGGTGTTTCTCAACCTCAGCAACTTTAAGACACAATTTTTTCAACTCCCAGAATTCCCATGCTGGCTGGGGAATTCTGGGAGCCGAGGTCTGTGCACCTTAAAAGTTGCCGAGGTGGAAGAACAACTTTTCTACTCAGAAAAAGGTACAATGGGGATCTGTCTGCATCCTCTTGGGACTTAACTGAGAAATGGAATAGAAGGAGGCTGGGAACATCTGAAGAGAAGCTTGCATAGGGATAAGCAGGTGGCCCCCACAGTCTTTAATCAATTTGTATAGGTAATCCTCGACTTATGACAACTGAAACCAAAATTTCCACTGCTAAGCAAGGCAGTTGTTAAGTGAGTTGTACTGCAGTTTACAACCTTTTTTGTAAATAGGTGCATTTGTTAAGTGAATCATGCACTCGTTAAATGAATCTGCAGTCATTAGGAGAATCTGGTTTCCCCCCCCCCCCATTGATTTTGCTTGTCGGAAGCCACGTGGGAAGTTTACAAAAAGTGATCAGAAGACTCCAGGACAATGCAACTGCCATAAATACATGCCAGTTGCCAAGCTCCTGAATTTTGATCAGGTGACCACATGGATGCTGCAACCGTTCTATGCGTGAAAACTGTCACTTTTTTCCCAATGCCGTTGTAACTGGACCTGTACCAGTCCGGTTTCAGGCCCGGTTACAGCAGGGAAACGGCATTGGTCGCACTGGTAGATGATCTCTGGCTGGCCCGGGACAGGGGTTGCTCCTCTGTCCTGGTCCTACTTGACCTCTCAGCGGCTTTTGATCCCATTGACCATGGTATCCTGCTGCGACGGCTCAAGGGGTTGGGAGTGGGAGGCACTGTTTTACGGTGGTTCTTCTCCTACCTCTTGGGCCGTTCGCAGTTCGTATTGGCAGGGGGGCAGAGATCTACCCCGAGGCCCCTTTCTTGAGGGGTACCTCAGGGGTCGGTTCTCTCCCCCCTCCTGTTTAACATCTATATGAAGCCGCTGGGTGAGATCATCCGTGGCTTTGGGGTGAGATATCACCAATATGCAGATGATACCCAGTTGTTCATCTCCACCCCGAGCCAACCCAGTGATGCCCTTGACGTGATGTCCCGGTGCCTGGAGGCGGTGCGGGTCTGGATGGGAAGGAACAGACTCAGGCTGAACCCCTCCAAGACCAAGTGGCTGTGGATATCGGCATCTCATACTGTCCAACATGTTCCATCTCTTTTGATGGGGGGGAGGTACTGCCCCCCTCAGAAAGGGCTCGCAACTTGGGTGTCCTCCTGGATTCACAGCTTAACTTGGAAGATCATCTAACTGCTGTGACCAGGGGGGCCTTTGCACAGGTTCGCCTGGTGCGCCAGTTGCGCCCTTTTTTTGGACTGAGATGCCCTATGCCAGGGGTCAGCAACCTGAAACAGTGAAAGAGCCACTCAGAACCGGTTCCCTCACAAAAGCAAAAACTGGGAGCCGCAAAAAAGGTGTGCGCATGCACATACATGCGCGCATGCGCAGAACAGGGTTTGACTGAAGAGTGGAGCCAAGGCGAGATATGCACCTACCCTGCATATTTGAATTAATTGGTTGAAGTTTTTTAGTCCCACTTTTTTTTTTGGACTGCACATGGCAAAGGACTGGGAGGAGACGGCTGAAAGAGCTGCATGCGGCTCCGGAGCTGTGGGTTGCAGACCTGTGCCCTATGCACAGTTACCCACACCCTTGTCACTTCTCGCCTGGATTACTGTAATGCTCTCTACATGGGGCTGCCCTTGAAGTGCACCCGGAGGCTTCAGCTGGTGCAAAATGCGGCCGCGTGGGTGCTTATGGGAGGATCTCGATACTCCCATGTTACACCATTCCTCCGCGAGCTGCATTGGCTTCCGGTTACCCTCCAGGTGCGATTCAAGGTGCTGGTAATTACCTTTAAAGCCCTACATGGCTTAGGCCTGGGGTACTTGCGAGACCACCTGCTGCCATTGTCAACCTCCCTTCACCTGCTTCGCTCCCACAGTCAGCCTCCTCAGGGTTCCGTCGGCTAGGCAATGCCCGCTGGCGACCCCCAGGGGGAGAGCCTTCTCTGTGGGTGCGCCGACCCTCTGGAATGAACTGCCTCCGGAGCTGCGGACAGTCCCTGACCTTCAGTACTTCCGCCGTGACCTGAAGACATGGATGTTCCAACAAGCGGGCTTGGACTGACTATGGTTTTAAATTTGGCTTTTATTGGGTTAAATTGTCATTTATTTATAACATCCATTGTTTAATTTTTTAAATTTTGTACTTTATGTTTTTTAATTTTTTATTGTTGTGAGCCGCCCTAAGTCCTTGGGGAGAAGGGTGGCATATAAATTTAATAAATCTCAATCGCAATCTCAACTTCAAATGGCCACTAACTGAATGGCTGTAAGTCAAGGACTACTGTAACTTAGCTCAAAGCAAAACTACCATTGCCCTCCTCACACCTGTCCACAAGATTTTCATTCTTCAATTTTGGGAGTGAAGAAAGAAAAAAAAGATCACTCACTGAACGAGAAAGGTGACAAATAAAAGCTGAAGAACATCTCAGCCCATCCTATGAGAAGCCAGGCTTTATGCCTTCACATTTGTTGAAATATATATTTTAGAAATGGAAACACGGAGGGAATGACCAGGTTGGCATTATACATGTACTTGGCCCACACAAGAATATTCCATATCTTCAGCGTGTAAGTTTGTACAAACATCTCTCCAACCATCTTATGGAGGCTGGAATAGTAGCTGCAGGTAACACCTCTTGCAATTGGTCAAAGAAATAAGATTGTCTTCTGGCTGATGATAGCCAAATGGAAGGATTGTGATCTCACACTGAGTATCTGGATGCTGAATGGGATACATATGGGATGTGCTAAATGCCTAGGACAGGGGTAGGCAACCTTGGCTCTTTTATGACTCGTGGACTTCAACTCCCAGAATTCCTGAGCCAGCCATGCTGAGGGGAAAGGGAGAAGTTTCCAAACTGAGCCATGCTGGCTCAGGAATTCTGGGAGTTGAAGTCCACGAGTCATAAAAGAGCCAAGGCTGCCTACTCCTGGCCTAGGACAGGGGTGTCCAACCTTGGCAACTTGAAGACTTGTGGACTTCAACGCCTAGAATTCCCCAGCCAAGCAAAAGGTCTGGTGAATTACCTTCACAACAGAATCAGAACTGGAGGAAGTAGCTTATGACCAGTCCTTCTGCTTACAACCATTGCAGCATTCCCATGGTTATGTGATCAAAATTCAGGCCTAGTTGCAGCATTCCAGGGTCTTATGCAACCTCCCCAGCTGGCTTCCAACAAAGTCAATTGGAGAAGCCAGATTTATTTAATGACTATGTGACTCACCTACAGTGATTCGCTTAAGAACTATGACCAAAAAAAAAGGTTGTAAAATCAGGCACGGTTCTCTCAACAACCGCATTGGTTAGCAATGGAAGTTTGGGACCCAATTATGGCCATAGGTTGAGGACTACCTGTAACAGTCTAACCTTCACCTTATAGCAAAGCAATGCAAAGTACAGGTTCCCCAAGAAATGGTTGCCCCACTATCAAAAACTTCCAGTGAGAACAATTTAACCTGGGATAATGTTTATGGACCTCCGCAATCATCCATGAATGAATGAACGAATGAATGAACCTTTATTGTCAAAGTACAACCATGTATACATTGAGATTGGCTGAGCCTCCCTTGGTGCCCCCACCCCCAACTTACAGTGACACAAACCTTCCATCTTATTACACCCTGTGAGCTAACTGCACAACACACCGGCCTCGCAATCATGCATAAAGTTTATATTATTAAGTTTATATTATATTATATTAAATTATATCCCATTCAAAAGCCTAACAGCCCATGGATAAAAGCTGTTCTTCAGCCTCTTGGTACGGCTGGCTATACTCCTATATCTCCTACCCGATGGTAGGAGAGTAAAGAGGTACCGTCCAGGGTCTGAGTCATCCCTAAGAATTTTCCTCACTCTTTCAAGGCAGTGAGCCCTGGCGAGGTCATCCAGTGGTGTCAGGGTACAGCCCACAATGTCTTGTGCTGTGCTCACCACCCTCTGCAATACTTTCCTATCTGCAGCTGTCAGACCAGCATACCAAACCACAATACCATACGAGAGGACGCTCTCTATAGTAGACTGGTAAAAGAGGGTCATAAGCCGTTGTTCTACCCTGTTCTTCCGCAAGACCCTGAGAAAGTGAAGTCTCTGTTGGGCCTTCCTGGCCACCTGGGTTGTATTAACTTTCCAGGTCAGATCTTCGCAGAGGTAGACTCCCAGAAATTTAAAGGAGGAAACTCTCTCCACACAGTCCTCCCCAATGTAAAGTGGGGAGGTTCCTCCTTTTTTCCTCCGGAAGTCTAGCACCATCTCTTTCGTCTTGCCGATGTTCAGGTGCAAGTTGTTGTTACAACACCATATGAATAGCTTTTGTACCTCTGCCCTGTATGCTGTCTCATCCCCACCTGTAATAAGACCCACCACGATAGTATCATCTGCGAACTTAATTATCACAGTAGATGGGTTGGATGATACACAGTCATATGTGTACAAAGAGTACAGGTAGGGGCTAAGCACGCAGCCCTGTGGTGTGCCGGTGCAAAGCTTCAAGGGGGTGGACAAAGCGGACCCGACCAAGCCCCAAAGGTGCTTTCCCAAAAGGCAACTGAACTTTCTTCACCTGGGACCCAATTATCCCCTTTTTCAAATGAAATTTGTCTTGACTTTGAGGACAGTAAGCACATCTTTTTTCCTGTCTTCAAGAAGCAAAGCTACATCACACCTAGCCTGAACTTCTCTAGACTAATCCCAATTTCTCCAGCCTCCAAGGATTCTGCTGCCCCCTCCTGAGACTATTCTGATTTCTTTATACCCTTCTTAAATAGCAACATCTACAGGCAGTCCTTGACTTGCAACCATTCATTCAGTCACCATTCAAAGTTGCAACCTCACTGAAAAAGTGGCTGACAAGCATTTTCCACACTTATGACCGTTGCAGCATCCGCATGGTCACATGATCAAAATTCAGATGCTTGGCATACGACTCACATTTATGACAGTTTGCAGTGTCCTGGGGTCACGTGATTGCCATTGGTGACCTTCTAAGTTGGGCATGTCAAACTGCCGGTCCGCGGGCCAGATGCATTATGCCGAAAACGCGCCCACCCCATTGCCGGCAATGGGGGAAAAGTCGCGATACGTCGCGTGACATCGCAAGTTCGACATGCCTGTTCTAAGTCAATGGGGAAGCCAGATTCGCTTAACAACCATGTTATTAACTTCACAAGTGCAGTGATTCACTTTACAAGCGTGGCAAAAAAGTAAAATGAGGCCAAACTCACCTAACCCATGTCACTTAGCAACAGTAATGTTGGGCTCAATTGTGGTTGTAAGTTGAGGATTACCTGTATTGGAAAGTTCCCACCCCTGTATAGTTTCAGCGGTTACACTGATGCAGTTACAACAACTCCTTATCCATTCCTGCTGTATCAGCAGTCAGCAGCACCTGACAGATTTTCGTCTGTGCTCGGAAACTACGCAGACTTGGATCTGGTCAGTAGCATTCTCAGGAGGTCATCAGAGAATTCCAGGGCTGGAAAGTCAACAGGAATGTTGAAAACCATCCCAGAAGGAAACAGTGACATTCAGCACTTGTTCCATTGCCAAGAAAATTCCATAACTGAGTTCATACAAGTCTCCAGGAGACTCAAGGGCCTCTTTGCCTTTAGTTCTTGCTAGCAGTGGAATCCTGGCACTGATCCAGTCTAGGTTCACAATCCTCCCACATTGTTGGAAGACAGGAAAAAGAAAACTGACTAAAGAGAGGTGGCCTTGCCTAAGGCTAAAAGGTAAAGGTAAAGGTTCCCACGCACATGCGTGCTAGTCGTTTCCAACTCTAGGGGCCGGTGCTCATCTCCGTTTCAAAGCCGAAGAGCTAGCGCTTGTACGAGGACGTCTCCGTGGTCATGTGGCCAGCATGACTAGACGCCAAAGGCGCACGGAACGCTGTTACCTTCCCACCATAGTGGTCCCTATTTTTCTACTTGCATTTTTGCGTGCTTTCGAACTGCTAGGTTGGCAGAAGCTGGGACGGGTAACAGGCGCTCATTCTGCTACGCGGCACTCGGGATTCGACCGGCCAAACTGCCCATCTTCTGATCAACAAGCTCAGCGTCCTAACCCACTGAGCCACCGCGTCCCTCTTGTCTAAGGCTACTGAGAGGCTATCTAGAGAGTTTGGGGCAGAAGGAAAATCTGAACACAATCCTTTGTGATTCATAATTAACAAGAGAGGTCTAAACTTGCCTACTTAAAATAATGTTTCACCAATCTGTAGAAATATCTCAAGGGTTGCACTGCACAGCAAAGCAATGAGGTCATTTTTTTTCCAAAGTGACTACATGGAGAAGATCTCATTTGTGGCCTTGATGGTGGCAAAACAGTCTTGTCTGATTAAGGAAATGACGATAACTGCATGCATTAATGACTGAAAACCCTTGATGAACTTTTACTGAAAACAAGAAAACATGAACTTTGATCTATGCGTTTGATGATCAGAAAGGGTAGAATATGGGGAAGGCGAGAAAGCATGACATAACCTTAGAGAGTATAAAACATGAATATATTTATAATTGCTGTGAAGAAGATGGGAAGAAGCAAAATAGTCTAAACTCCACTTGTTCTCAAAAGTCCAAATAAATATGCCCATTGGGTTAAAAAAAAATGAGGATTTCTGCTGTAAAATTGAAACAGAGGGGTAAAAAAACGAGTGTTTTTAAAACACAGATCAGGACTCAAACAACAGCTGGATCCAACATGTAGGTTCTATAATATTTCACACAGTAGCATAGAAAGCAGTTCTGTCCAAAGTACAAGGAATTCTGCATGAAAACCAAAATAAAAATTGTTCTTGCTTTGAACCCTAATTTTCAAAGACTGGATTTAAACACCCTTGCTTTAGCCATAGTTGGATTATTCAATAAATTAGCAACAGAAAAAATGTGAAACAGTGTCAAACTATATTAGGGGACCATATAGTAAGTACACTAATAATAAAGGGCTAGTTTTATTTTTTACGGGACACGGTGGCTCAGTGGGTTAGGACGCTGAGCTTGTCGATCAGATGGTCGGAAGTCTGGCGGGTCGAATCCCGAGTGCTGCATAACAAAGTGAGTGCCCGTTACTCGTCCCAGCTTCTGCCAACCTAGCAGTTCGAAAGCACGTAAAAATGCAAGTAGAAAAATAGGGACCACTACGGTGGGAAGGTAACAGCGTTCTGTGCGCCTTTGGCATCTAGTCATGCCGGCCACATGACCACGGAGACGTCCTCGGACAAGCGCTGGCTCTTCGGCTTTGAAACGGAGATGAGCACCGGCCCCTAGAGTTGGAAATGACTAGCACGCATGTGCGGGGGAACCTTTACCTTTACCTTTATTTTTTACAGTTGCAAATGCCTAAGATGTGGCCATTTGTAGAACGGCCTTAGCCCTAATAAGCTGAGAAATTCTTAGAGCCTTTTTAGTCCTGAATCTGTATCTTGGCCCAAAACTTCTAAATAAATCTCCTGTCTGACTCTCTCAATTTTTTTTTAAAAAGCTGACTTTTATTCTAGGGATGCAGTGAGTTAAATCTTCATCCTATTTCATTTGCTTTTGAGGTGCTTTCTTCTAGGTTGCCCCTAAAATGTTTCTGGTTATCTTAAAGGCCTGGAAGGATATCATTGGTAGAATGACAGGTAAGTGCCACAAACTCAATCCAACTTAAAAATAAGCAGATTGATAAAAAAATGATAATAAATGCGAGTAAGTTGTTGACTGATGCAAAGTGAACTATTAACAGGAAAGGCAGACAAATTTTGAGTGTTTGGCTGCAGCATGCAATGGTTTCTAAACATCCAAAGTGATGTGCATGAATGATGCTCTAAGTCACACACATGTAAATAGGCCAGAAAACCTGTGCATAACATGGATCTTTCCTATTAAACCATGGCTGTCCATCCTTTTTGGCTTGCCTAGGCTGCACTGAGTGAAGAGAAGCTGTTTTGGGCCACATGTAAAATATATAATTCACGTACATAAAATACATAATTTTAAAAGTTAATGATCTTGGGGGGGCACATCAATAGTTATCCATGGTTGCATGCAGCCTCTGGATAGCGGGTTAGACACGCCTGTTTTAAACCGTTCAGAGCTACTTTTAAGGGTTGCAGTTTCTGTTTCCCCACTTTAAAACAGAAACTTAAATTCAGTGCCATGCTGGGGAAACTCGAGATGAGAAACAGAAGTTACAAATCCATGTGTCCCCTTCGGTACTACAAGGTGCCCCCCCCTGCAGTTAATAGGCAAAGGATGCTGGTTTCTCAAAAGAGAAGGAGAGAATATTTTGCTGGAACAAGTTAGCATCCATATAGTTGTGCTGAAGGTCTGGCTCCCCAGGTGCAGAAGCTGACGTAGGGTGCCTGGCCTGCTAGCCACAGGAAAGGCAGCTGCTACAGCCTCAAAAGTGCACAGGCAACATGACAGATAAAGAGGGCTGTGGCTGTCACCTGCCTTCCTGCCTTCCTTCAAAAAAAAAAAGCAGTTACAGTTTTATAAGTCTATCCTCAACAGAGTTCATGGTGGGTTTTTTTTCTTCCATGTTTACAAAGGACACAGGTGCAAAAATCCAATGAAAGCTTGGTATACTAAGAATAACACTAAACAGTGTATCTCAGATTAGTGTACACAGTTTGACAAGAACATCCCCCAACCTATAGAACTGACTAGAACAGTAATGAATACAAAGGTGTTTTTTTTTCTGCTTCAAACACTCCAGAAATGCAACATTTGAACCAAAATGTTGACCTGAAGACTTGGTTATTCCAACAAGCGGGTCTGGACTGACTATGTTTTTTAAATTTGGCTTTTATTGAGTTAAATTGTCATGTATCTATTACATTTATTGTTTAATTCTTTTTTAAATTTTGTATTCCATGTTTCTTAAAAAAATTTGTTGTTGTGAGCCGCCCTGAGTCCTTAGGGAGAAGGGCGGAATATAAATTCAATAAATCTAATCTAATCTAATCTAATTCATACAGGGTTCTCTTTTCACCTAATCAATCAGAGGAAATCACAAGAAAACCAACAACCACCTGAATTAACCTAGATCACATCTCTGCCACTGTGTGGCCTCAGATAAGGCACTTTCTGTGTTGCATTTTAAATGCACACTCACACCCAAATACACACAGCTGCATAGAAAGAGAAAAAAACAAGCAGCAGTAAAGTTCCAAGTAGAGAAGGAAAGCTATTTAGCTATTTCTTTTCCAGCTAGTCCTTCAGTAAATATTACCTGCAGGAAACATTTCCTATGATAAAGAAAAGAGAAGATAAGATAAGATGGGGGTAAAAGAAGGTTTAAGTAGGTATTCCCCCCCCCAAAAAAACCCCGTTTTTTGTACCTAACTGAACACCCAGTTCCTATTTATTTATTTGATTATTTGTTTGTTTGATTGATTGATTGATTGAAATAACCTGGACTATTGAGCGGTGGCTCAGTGGGTTAGGACGTTGAGCTTGTCGATCAGAAGGTCGGCAGTTTGGCGGGTCGAATCCCGAGTGCCGCGTAATGGAGTGAGCGCCTGTTACTCGTCCCAGCTTCTGCCAACCTAGCGGTTTGAAAGCACATAAAAATGCAAGTAGAAAAATAAGGGCCACTACGGTGGGAAGGCAACAGCATTCCGTGCGCCTTTGGCATCTAGTCATGCCGGCCGCATGACCACGGGGACGTCCTCGGACAACCTCTGGCTCTTCGGCTTTGAAACGGAGATGAGCACCAGCCCCTAGAGTCGGAAACGACTAGCACGCATGTGCGTGGGAACCTTTACCTTTTAGGTATCCCCCCCCCCAAAAAAAACCTGGTTTTTGTACCTAACTGAACACCCAGTTCCTATTTATTTATTTGATTGTTTGTTTGATTGATTGAAATAACCTGGACTATTGAGGGAGAACTAGTTCAATCTGGGATAGCAAAAAATTCAGGAAGAGTCCGATAGCACCTAACACATTTTAGTACAAGGCTGAAATTCATAAAAGCTTAGACCTTTTAATAAAACCTGTTCATCAGAAAATATGCTGGTAGACTCTTTCGGAAAATTATGTGAGATTTTCAAGAATTTGCTTCTCAATGGCAAAGTCTGGCTGGGGAATTCTGGGAGTTGAAGGCCACACCTTTTCAAGTTGCCAAGTTCGGTAACTGCTGGGTAAAGGATTTGTAACCACCTCGTTAAAATTGTTAACCCACAGTTTGTAAGCTATTCGTAAAGACAGAACATACAGAAATGCCACTACTCTCAGCCACAGTAACAGGCGACGATGGAGCTTTTTTTTAGTTAGAAAGCAATGGAGAAAAGATCAGGCTGAAAATCAAAGTAGAAGGCCCACTGAAGATCAGATGTCAAGGTGCTCTTATGTCATGCTCTCCAGCAGATAGTAAAAATGAAGGAACGCCCAACCTTGGATTCCAGCCCACGAGAGCGAAGAATGGAATCATGGGAATATTATACAGGATTCACTTCAAGCAGAAACAAGAATGCCAAGTTGCTTTATCCAGAATATATATATATATTTTAATGTACCACCCAAAACTGGGGAGTGTCAGTTCAAACCTCAAGAGTGGCTCACCAAAGCTGATGGCGGAAAGAAACCACATGTTACTGCCTTGGGCTGAATAAGCAGGGCTGCCTTTTACTATCAAACTGGGTTCCAGCAGGACACTTTCCTCATTGACTGAAATAATCCACTGAATCGTAAACAGGCCGAGTTGGCACAGCTTGCTAAGCCACCAACCCCTGCCAGCCACAGAGAAATCAACCAAGCGTGGCAAGCTGTTAGGCTTTAACTGTCTTGGTTAGGCAGGGTGAGTGAGTGCAGAGTTTTCATACGGGTCACCAAGCACTCATCGAGGCTTAATGTTCCAGTAAAACCTCCCACTATCCCCAACACAGAGATCTAGCACCCTGCATTTCTTCAAGCACATTACTGGGAAAGAGGCTGAGTGAATGGACAGGAGGCCACGAGCAAGACGGGAGTCTGGCCCAGGCCTCTTTCCTAGCTCAACCTAGAAGAGCCACACGGCCTGGACTTCACTCCACAAACATTGCCAAGTTCATCTTATCAGGCACAAACAGCTCAGTTTTTCATAGGAAAAGGTCGTTGTTTTTCACAGCAGGCCCTCAGAGCTATAAATGGATCCATCCAAATAAACAGAGCCCCCCCCCCTTTTTTCCCCCTGAGTAGCCATTAACTCTGGAGCTATGGTTCAAACACATGGCCTCAGACATCATGAACCAAACTGAAATAAATGAAATTGAAAGCAGCTTCTTCTTCACTGCGGTTTCTCTTGATGGAGTAAAATGTTCAAAATGTGCAGTTCACCCAACCAGCCAAGTGAGTTTGGAAAATCCAGTCTAACGCATCTGAAGGGCACCAGGCTGAGCAAGGAGGCTTCATCCTTGCCCGCCTAAGCCTTCCCCGTACCAGCTTTTAAAAGCCAGGTTCCTACAGTTGGCAAGCAGAACAGCAGCCCAGAAATGTTCTCCAGGGGAGGGGAGGGGAGGGAGGAAAGCTTCCCTGCCATTCAGAGTTTGGAGAGGAAAGCTGGAGTGTCTGAAGAGGCCACCTGTGGTCTGATACGATGCAGATCTGTCAGACGGCCATTGCAGCCAAAGGCTCGGAGACAGAAAGGGGTCTATTTTCCGCAAGGCAGAAAGATGAAACTTCAAGGAAGAATGGGGCGTGTGTGGGGGGGGGCAGGTGAAGTTAAAAAAAAAAGGGAGAGGAGTGGTACCCGAAGGGAGGGATGCGGAGGAAATGTGAAATCAGCCCAAGAGGATGGAAAGGAGAAACAGATCTACTTTTTACCCTTCGCGCAAATCTTAGGCGCTAGGCGCCCCCCCACCCCCCGCCCAACGATAACAGTTCAGTTCTAAAATTAGGAATTTCAAACTCTCTGCTTTCTCGAAAGTTACAACTCTAAACTTTCCTTCCCGATCTCCCCCACCCTCCCAACGTGTCTGAAACGCGAAGTTGCCCAGAACTGAGATGAACCGCTTCTTCGCACGTTCAAAAAGCACCGCCTCCAAAAGTTGTACCTCTCCGAGAGCGGGCACACACACACACACACACACCCCTCTCTCTAGACATGCTCAGAGGCACAGCCGCCTCTCGCCTCCCAAGCGAGAACCGGAGCATTACGAAACCGCCGCCAGGGTTACGCCCTGACTCAACCCTGGCAAGCTCGCAGTTTCCTACGCAGGCGGGAAGCCAGGTCCCCGGTGGAGGCGCGCTCCGGCTTTTTCCCCCCGACCTCCTCCGGGGTCCCTTCTTCGCCCTCAGGACCCCCAGCTTTCCTTCCACCACCACCCCACCCACCCACCCCCCCACCCCTCCGACCGGCTCACCTGAAGTAGTAGACATCGCTCTTGCCAGCGCTCAGCCCCGATTTGCGGATGACCTCCTCTTTCTTCCAGCCGGGGGGCAACGCCGGACAGTCCACTCTCTTGCCCCGCTTCTCCATCCGGGGTTCTCGGCGGTGACCCTCGGCCGGAGCCGGGGAAAGTGGGGCGCTCCCGGGCCGAGGCCTGCTGGCCAGCTCACCGGCCCCTTCGGCAGGGGCGGAGGGGAGAGGTCGGCGGGGCGCCCTGCCGGGCAGGCGCCAAAAACCACGCTGGGACTCCCTGGCCCGGGCGCGTCGGAGCGGCTGTCCGGCGGCAGCGGCGGCGGCGGTAGCAAGTACCCACCCCGGCCGCTTCCTTCTCCGCGTCCGCTACTACTACTGCTGCTGCTTCTGCCGCCGTCGAGCCCTCTTGGCCAGTGCCGGGAAGGAGAGTCGGGGCTGCGCGCGCAGGGCTTCCCTTCGGCCAGGTGGCGGCGGCGGCGGCGACAGCGGCGGCTGCTGCTGCTGCTGCTTCCGTAACTGAGCCTCGGAATCCGTGTCATCGGCGCTCGGAACCTCGGGGTCATAGAGCCCGCGCGGCACAGTCAAGGGAGGGAGGAGAGTGGGAAGGATGACGGCGCGCCAGCCAGCCAGCCAGCGAGCGAGCCGCCGCGCCCACGCCCGCCCCAGCCGCGGTCCCGGCCCTGGCCCCGGCCAGCCAGCCAGCCAGCCAGGCAGGCAGGCAAGCAAGCATTCCCGGCTTCCTAAGACCGCCCCTTTTTCCTCCATCCCGCCCCGTTCCAGACTGGAGCGGCGCGGTGCGATCCTGCCCGGTTTGCTTTCGAAGTACCTAACAGGCTGAAAAATAGCTTTTTATCCGTGGGCTGTTCGGCTTTGAAATGGGACATAATCTTAGGCAGAATTGACTTGGGAGGCCGGGGTGTGGGGTAGTTGAGGACCCAGATTGTTGGGGGCAATTAAGCTGACTTTGTAATAATGCCCCTTGGGGTGTGTGTGAAAGCCCTAATAAGCAGGCATATACATAGAACGAAGGCTACTGCTAAGCTTGTAAGCCGCCCTGAGTCTTCGGAGAAGGGCGGGATATAAATGGAATTAAAATTTTTAAAAAAAGTTGGTTCACGTAGTGTGGTGGGATGGAGGGTTTGTTGTCACTGTGTGTTGGGGGGGAGAGAGCAGGGGGGGAGGCTCAGCTAATCTCAATGTACACATGTTGTACTTTGACAATAAAGGTTTATTATTATTATTATTATTATTATTATTATTATTATTATTATTATTATTATTATTATTATTATTATTATTATTATTAAAGTCGACGCTTTCCTGGCGCCTGCTCCAAAGGATGGCCCGAGCGCTCGGCTTTGCGCGCCTTAGGGCGGGGGTTAAGTCCGCGCCTTTACCCGCCCTCGAGTGGCGGCTGGTCGGAAAGCCTGGAATTGCTTTTTGATAACCGGGATCGAGACTTAAGGTTTGCAATCGGAAAAGCAGGCGTTGTGCAGGGCCGTGTGCAGAGAGTTCTTTTCGCCTTAGATCCCAGAACGCTTAAGAAGGGTCCCTTATCTTTGGAAATGAGCGGAGGATGACGACGATGGAGTTGTAACTTTTAGTCCGGACTTTTGAGCCGGTCCAAAGTAAGATCTTTCTTCCGTTACCACTAAGGCCAATAGATTTCACATATCTGAACTAAGATGAAACTTTCCAGCGGAGCTTATGAGTATCATCGGAGTGGTTTTTTCCCCCAGGGACACCTCTGAGGTTAAGAGTCGGAGAGAAAGAACAGAGTTGCGATTTTCAAGATGATCACTAACCACGTGCAGAGAGTACTCACCCCTGAGCACCACCCCCCAACATGCCGAACTGGATCTATTAATTAATCAGTGGAACAACCTGCCTCCAGAAGTTGCGGATCTTCCAACACTGGGAGTTTTTTTTTTTTTTTAAAGAAACTGGACAGCCATTTGTCTGAAATGGTATAGGGTTTCCTGCCTGATGAGGGGGTTAGACTAGAAGACCTCCAAGGTCCCTTCTGACTCTGTTATTTATTCTATTCTAGTGGATGCAATGGTACGTCCTCAAGAGCAGTAATTTTCAGGAGCCCAGATTTATAAAGTAGAGGCGAAACACCGAGTGGGTGGACCGAACTTGCCGAATTTTAGCCGGGAGCTGCTACTCGTACTCAGGATTTCAAAAGGGGCGGGGAGCCTGCAAGAACTTTGAAGCGTTACGAGCTTGCTATTCGTGAAGTCTCTGGGCGTGAAAATTGCTCTCGGATCCTTTAGCAGTGAGAGATGCGGAGGTCATTCGGGGGCGTAGTGAGCTCTTTTGCTGGTCGCGGAGGCGCGGGAAGAGAGAACTAAAGGGGCGTTTAGGTTTGTGGAAAGGATGACGGAACCCCTTCTCCCCACATCCACTCTCCTCCCGGATTTTCAAGAACTAAATAAAGGCCTGTAGAAATTCCAGAAGTTCGTCTCCTTGCAACCGAATGTCATTTAATGCTTCTGAGTGGTTCCAAACGAGCTTTAAAGAAGGTTAGGAGGACGAAAGCCACTTAAAGAGGAGAGAAGCGATCGGAGAAGTTGCGTGGGATTTTCAAAAAGGCGCTGGCTCGGCCAACTTTCCCCTAACTGGGCGCCCTCTGATGTGTATTGACTCCAGTGAAAATCAAACATCGCCCTGGAGAAGTTAGCTTCCCAGGCTGCTATTATTATACAGTAGCTTAATCCCGGGGGTAAAGACCTACCTGTTGCATTTCACCTGTTAAGTCAGGGAAGAGCTTTATGAAGTAGTCGTATGAATCCAGTTCCTTGGTAATTTCGTGTTCCGGAGTATTGTACAACCCAGAAAGTGTCCCAAACGTACTTTTTCCAAAAGGCAACTGGGGTTTCTTGTTGTTTTTCCTTTGAAAACCTTTCGCTTCTCATCCAAGAACCTTTGATACGTTTTCAAGAAAAAAATCAAGAAAGTCCAGTTCTGTTTTGGAAAACGCACCTTTGGGACAGCCATGACCTGGATGATTGAGAATTTCCACAGGCAACTCAGAAAATGGATTAGTTAATTCAATAACCAGATTAAACTGGTTGTATGAACACCATCATATATATTAGTTAGCGATAGTCATATACGGTATATTAGCCCTAGTATATTGTTCAGACCCAAAGCATAAAATTAACTTCTGCTTCATCATATTCCCCAAACTCAAAACATCCTTCAGTGAAATTGGCAAGGTCCCTATAATAGACTAACCCAGGATTTAACATGAATAAACCACATTGGTTGGATACCCACCACACACTACGTTTTGGATTGGTGTGCAGTGTGAACCGAAATCCTGCAATCCTGACTCAGATTCGTTTGTAAAAAAATAATCTATATTCTTTTCTAATCAAAAGGGTACAATTTTGTTCTTCTTGTTTCTATTCCCGAGAAGAAAGTTTGTTACTAACTTCTCCAACTACAGTTCAACTTTCTCTTTCGTTCTGAAACGGATATTTCCTAATATCACAAAGGAAGTGGGATTCTCCCTCTTTCGGGGAAATTGATAAGCTTTATTCACCACAGTATATTCTAATACTGTAGCACATATAACAAGCCACTAGGGACCCCGCCCCTCTCTGATGCCCCTTTTCAGACATGGTTCTCTCTCGTTAAGGGATGGCTTAATCCCTTTCACTTTCTTGTTGTTGTTAGCTGCGAAGTCGTGTCTGACCCATCGCGACCCCATGGACAACGTTCCTCCAGGCTTTCCTGTTCTCTACCATCTTCTGGTGCATTTAAGCTCACGCCTAGTGCTTCAGTGGCTCCAGCCACCTCCTTCTCTGTCGTCCCCTTCTTCTCTTGCCCTCAATCTTTCCCAGCATTAGGCTCTTCTCCAGTGAGTCCTTCCTTCTCATTAGGTGGCCAAAGTATTTGAGTTTTAGCTTCAGGATCTGGCCTTCTAAAGAGCAGTCAGGGTTGATCTCCTCTAGGACTGACCGGTTTGATTGCCTTGCAGTCCAAGGGACTCGCAGGAGTCTTCTCCAGCACCAGAGTTCAAAGGCCTCAATTCTTTGGCGCTCAGCCTTTTTTATGGTCCAACTTTCACTTTCTTAGAAAAGCAAACTTAACAAGCGGGGCAACGGAAGTGTCTAAAGCAGGGGTCTTCCAACTTGGCCCTTTTATGACTTGTGGACTTCAACTCCCAGAATTCCTCAGCCAGGCACGCTGGTTGAGGAATTCTGGGAGTTGAAGTCCACAAGTCATAAAAGGGCCAAGTTTGAAGACCTCTGGTCTAAAAGACTTTCATTTGGCGCTCAAGCCTTGCAAGGAAGCGCCTGTCTTGTTTCTGGGACACTCTGAACCCGCAGCTAATCCTTAAGGGATGTGTTCCCACAACCACTGAGCTAAACCGATCCTGGCTAATTGCTGCTTGAAGGTAAAAACGAACACCCAGAGCGAAACTCGGAAGTTGCCGGCTGAAGAAAGAAAGTTCAAGGGTCTAAGACAGGGGTCTTCAAACCTAGCCCTTTTATGACTTGTGGACTTCAACTCCCAGAATTCCTCAGCCAGGCAAGCTGGTTGAGGAATTCTGGGAGTTGAAGTCCACAAGTCATAAAAGGGCCAAGTTTGAAGACCTCTGGTCTAAAAGACTTTCATTTGGCGCTCAAGCCTTGCAAGGAAGCGCCTGTCTTGTTTCTGGGACACTCTGAACCCGCAGCTAATCCTTAAGGGATGTGTTCCCACAACCACTGAGCTAAACCGATCCTGGCTAATTGCTGCTTGAAGGTAAAAACGAACACCCAGAGCGAAACTCGGAAGTTGCCGGCTGAAGAAAGAAAGTTCAAGGGTCTAAGACAGGGGTCTTCAAACCTAGCCCTTTTATGACTTGTGGACTTCAACTCCCAGAATTCCTCAGCCAGGCAAGCTGGCTGAGGAATTCTGGGAGTTGAAGTCCACAAGTCATAAAAGGGCCAGGTTTGAAGACCCCTGGTCTAAGAGCAAAGCCGGCCGATCGACTCATGACCAACCCCCGCATTCTCATTGGTGAGCGCGAAGAGAACCGAAAGATGATTGGACGGCTTGCTTCTAAGCTCCACCTCCTTCTAGGCAGGGCATCTGAGTTCGGTCTTCGGCCTCTGGCTCCGGACGGAGGTGGAGCGTGTTGGCTGGTCTGTTTGCGCCGCCGCCGCCGCTGCGCAAACGCCGCTGGAAAATGGAGGACCGGGAAGGCGAAGAGGAGGAGACGGAGGCCGAGTGGCTCTTGCCGGGACCCAGCAGGGGATTCCTCTCGAGGGATTCCCCTTCTGCCGTAGAAGGCATCTCGTGTAAAGTCCTAGGAAATCTTCCCCCGCCCGCCGCGGAATCTGGGCAGCCTGGGTCTTGTGGACTGGGAAGTAGGGCAGTGCGTACTCCAGGAGAAAGCAGGGGAGCTAAGACGGGGCTGGGGTGGGGGTACGATCCGAATAGTAAGTGCTTTAAAAAAAAAGAGAGAATTATTTCGAAACTCTGTCCCGTGCTCATTCTTAAATGCCGCGTTCACACGACGTCCTGGGCCCTAATCTAGTCTTGACTTCCACCCTAGTATGTGAGTCTCTAGCCCGGGGGGGGGGGGTAGGCAACCTCGGCTCTTTTATGACTCGTGGACTTCAACTCCCAGAATTCCTGAGTCAGCTATGCTGACTCAGGAATTCTGGGAGTTGAAGTCCACGAGTCATAAAAGAGCCGAGGTTGCCTACTACCCCTGCTCTAGCCCAAGTAGTTTATGGTTCAGTGTGGGTGGAAATTCAGAATAAAGATATGAAGATAATCTTGTCTCTGAGCCTCCCACTTTTGTAGTTGATATCAGTGGTTCATTGGAGCTGATGGAATACTTTTCTTTCCCAAATTTATTATTTATTTATTTATTTATTAATGGGACTTACCGTATATCCCGCCCTATCTCCCCGAAGGACTCAGGGCGGCTAACAACAATAACATATAATAAGTACAGAAATTAAGATAAAATTAAAATTAAAGTCGTCTGTGCAAATGGGAAACAAACCGGGATGCTTTGCAAAAAGGGATTAATCTTGGCTTGGATTGGGAGATTTATCTTGACTTCCTGGAATTTTGCCCTCTCCTTCTGGGAAAGAGCGGGATCCGAAGTGTTGTTTTTATTAATGTGTGATTGACATTTAATTTTCTGCTTCCAGTCAAGCAGACACGACTAGTAGTGGCTAGATTTGCACGGTACTCTTGGCCCAAATGTGGTTGGCTTCATTGTAATTCCTTCTGCTGTGGAAATGCAGAGATTAAAATTACTCTACAGGTTGCAGCCTGCACCTCCGTGGAAAGGAGTAATACTTCTTTCCAGATGCAAAAGTGATCATCTGTTTGTCTTTACAGAGTTTGTTAACCAGAATGGTTTGCTTAAGTAACTCAGTTGCTGAGATCAGTTCATACTGAACAATATCCTACAACTGGGCCACAAACCAGCCATCTCTGTTTGCAAACTTGCATATGAGATAGGAAGATCCTTACGATGATTGATGCTGATAAAAAGAAAATGACATGTAAACTATGGAGGGATGTTTTAAACTGAAAACTCTTATCAATAAGCTGTTAAAGCAAGGGAGGGGGGTTATTTACCCAATAATGTATTAGTTAGAAAATCACAGGTGATAAAAAGCAGTCTAAAATTCAGCATCCTGGTTTGAAAGGCCCAAAACAGAAGTGATTGTGGTCATGCTGAGTGATGTGTTAAGGAGGCTGGATGACCACAGAGGCAATACGAAACAAATTGTTCTGAATGTCAAATTGGTTTGCAGGTTATCATGGCCAAGCTGTGCCAAAAGAAAATGTTTGGAACCGAATCATTTTGCATCTGGACTTGGACTGTTTTTATGCCCAGGTAGAAATGATCTGCAATCCTGAATTAAGAAGCAAACCTTTAGGTATTTTTTTTTAGAATTTTGGTGGTGCATGCTATCCCATAGGATATGGTAAAAGGTCTCTCTGCTACTCCTTCTAAGGAAACAAGCAATATATATTTTGTTTTTTGTCATAATCAAGATAGCAGCTTGTGGTCATTCAGCAGTTCTCATTGGCTGAGTTAACCATTGGGACAGAGTTCACACAGGATGCTAATCCATAATGTGGTTTATTTGGTTCTGGTTTCATATATTATACGACCCAGTCAACAGCCTAGGATTTAGTGTGAATGTAGTCCATTGTTGCTTATTTAGTAAAAATCTGGCTAGCAGATATTAATAGAGTATGTTGTGTGAATTAAGTGTTGGCTATAATGCAACTCACTTGATGCAGAATGTCAACTAGATTCAGACAACCCAACCAGATGTTTCAAAGCAATTTGAGGTGGCGGGGAGGGTAAGGCCGAGTTTTCAGTCTGATTCAGAAAAGGGATTCAGTTCTGAAATTCAGTCAAAATGAAACTGTGTTTTCAATTTCAGTCATATTGTGGATAGCTATCAGAGCAGGATTGTCCATTTCAGTGTGGGATGGCTTCTGAACACTGAGAATAGTCTGTTTCGGGCATGAAATGATACAAATGTTTTCTATCCCCCACTATTTGAGAGCCAGGTTGAGTGGGGTGGTGGGCTAGTGGTGAAGATGCTCGCCTGTCACTCAGAAGGTTGAGAGTTCAATCCTAGGTAGTGGCAGATGTTTCTTTCTCAGGGCGCAAATAAAAAAATACCTGCTGCAAACTTTGGATGGCATGAGGAAGGGCATCCGCCCAGTAAACGCTCAGCTCCATCCAGTTCCCTGGACTCTACCCCAAATTGATTTCAGGGTCATAAAAAGGGAGTTTTAGAAAGGTTGGTATAATGGTTAAGGCATTGCAGTAGGAGGGCAAGTCAGCTTTAGGTCTGGAAATCCCTCCTTCTCAGCCCTAGTAATAAGATTATGACAAAGCACTTGTGAAAATGTTGAAAATTTAATGAGCTTGTTGGGAGTGAAGACTAGCTGAAAGGCACATAGATACACTCCAATAGATCTATTGGCAGCAGCCCATGTACCTGTACACTAGCTAAGTAGTATAACATTATGAGGTTTCTTTGATTTAGAAGTGCTCAGTTAGAAGACTAAATGTATATGCTGCCTGCAAGATACAACATTTGCTTAGAAATTTTTTATACTTGAAATATCTGCAGTTATTCTTGCTGCATAAGCAGTCAGTGATCTCCTAGAACAGGGGTTTTCAAACTTGGCCCTTTTATGATTTGTGGACTTCAGCTCCCAGAATTCCTCAGCCAGGCACACTGGCTGAGGAATTCTGGGAGTTGAAGTCCACAAGTCATAAAAGGGCCAAGTTTGAAGACCCCTGTCCTAAAACTTCTTAACTGTATTAATCAGCATTTGGCCAGGGCTAAGTCTTTGATTATGTATTAGTTCAATCCTTTGACACAGAAATGGGCAAATTGGACCCTCAATGACATATATGACAGTACCTAATGTGAGACCCATGAAGTCAGCTAGTTTGAAGGTGCTAATCCTGCAGTCCTGAATGCATCACAAAGTCATCTTTTTTGAAAAGATGGAATTGTAGCTGAGAGTAAATTTACACAAAGTTGCATTGCAAGCTTTGGAAATAAAAGCTCCATTGCACATATTATTGAAAGGTATTTGCCACGAAGCCTCTGTGATTCTTAACTGCTACGTTTGTACCTACTTTCAGGTGTGCAGCAGAAATACCTGGTAGTCACCTGCAATTATGAAGCCAGGAATCTTGGTGTAAAAAAACTCATGGGTGTGAAAGAAGCAAAAGAAAAGTGTCCGGATCTGGTGCTGGTTAATGGAGAGGATCTGACTAAATACAGGGAATTCTCTTACAGGGTTACAGGTACTGCTTTGATTTTATCCTCATAATGCTGGAAAATGTTTCTTCATTGGATTTGGTTGCAATATGCTCCCCGCCTAGAGACTGTAAGTAGTCTCTAGTAGTAACTTGTAGTAACTTACAACCACAATCGTGTCTAGAAACTCGGTCGTTAAGCGATGTGGTTCTTAAGTGAGTCATTACCCAACCATGCTTGATTTTATAAACTTTTGTGCCATGGTCATTAAGCGAATCCGCCTTTGCCCACTAACTTTGCTTGTCAGAAGTCAGCTGGGAAGATCACATATGACAATCACTTGACTCCAGGGACTCTTGTCTCCAATACTGCAACTGTTGTGACTCCAGTGACTCTTGACTCCAATACTGCAACTATTGTAAATACATGCCAGTTGCCAAGCACCCAACTTGTGATCACATGACCTTGGGGAATGCTGTGATGGTCATAAGTGTGAGGATTGATCATAAGCCACTTTTTTTTAGTGCCGTTGTAACTTCAAACAGTCACTAAACTAATGGTTGTAAGCCAACCTGTATTACTACCTCCTTCCTTATTTTGATCATACCTAGTGCTAACTGATAAAGCATGATTTATAAGCCACAATGGCTGGATAGACATCCCATATTAAATCCAAACCAAAAAACAACAACCTCGTGCTATGGTTTAACATGATATTTAAACCTAGCCATTAGGGATGTAAACCATGAATTATAGTTTAACAAATCATGTGAATCCAGCCAAGTAAAGCTTATTTATATTATGGTTTGGCAAACTCTGAATCAGCACATGTGAATCCAGTCTTATGAATCTTGCGATCTTGTCCCTTCAAACATTTTTGTCAAATTTCTAGCAAGCTTGATGTTGCCATTCATGAGAGGTTTATCAACAAACAAGCAGAGGTGGAAAGACTCCACAGGCTGCTCTTTATGCTCCCACTTCGGTTACGCTTTGTGTAATCAAGCCAGGAGATAGTAGTTGAGGATCTTTCTTAAGGAATTTACTCTGTAGGAATGATGTCATAGAACTGTGTTCTGAAGCACTGTCTCCTAGGTTCAACTGGGTTTCTTAGCAAGGAGCTATTCTGTCCAGAGCAAGTTCTGCAGGTGGCCAACTTCGCAGGCATATTGCTCCTTTTAAACCCAGGAGTTGAAGCCCGGTATCAGATTTGCTTAAACCAGAAATCAATTCCTTTTTCGGACCCTGTCTAAAACGATTCACTCAAGGTGGATGCCCATGAGATGTAAACTGAGGAAAGAGGCACAGGGTCATTTCACAGTAGCATTTGTGTGAGGTCAAAAGAATCTTCTCATTCTCAAGCATCTCAACAATTTTGAGTGTTACTTCATTGTGTTAGCTATAGAGCGAGAGGGAGAGCATAAGAGAGAGATGAACATTGTATCTCCAGCTTCCCAAAGTAAAAGTGAAATTGAGGATGACTCAACAAGAGGTTAAACATTAAAAGGTTCCCCCGCACCTGAGTGCTAGTCGTTTCCGACTCTAGGGGCCGGTGCTCATCTCCGTTTCAAAGCCGAAGAGCCAGCGCTTGTCCGAGGACGTTTCCATGGTCATGTGGCCGGCATGACTAGACGCCAAAGGCGCACGGAACGCTGTTACCTTCCCACCGTAGTGGTCCTTATTTTTCTACTTGCATTTTTATGTGCTTTCGAACTGCTAGGTTGGCAGAAGCTGGGATGAGTAACAGGCGCTCACTCTGTTACGCAGCACTCAGGATTCGACCCGCCAAACTGCTGACCTTCTGATCGACAAGCTCAGCGTCCTAATCCACTGAGCTGCCGCGTCCCTTAAGGTTAAACATTACAAAAGCGTAAAACATAGTAAACCTGTATAGTGAGAGAGAACATTGGGCTTATCAAATGTTTGCTAGAACACATTGTTAAAGTAAAACAGAACTGAAGAAAAGTTTCTAAAGCAGATCTGTGAAGGTGAAGAAGTTCTGTAATCACCATTAGATGGGGAATTGGATAAAATTGAAAAGGCTAGTACGTACTCTCGACTACATTTGCACATCGGGCTGACCCATGGTTAACTTATCCACAATTAGTTCAACTCAGTTTTCTGGATTTGCACAATACTGATAGTCCTCGACTTACGAACTCAATTGAGCCCAACATTTCTGTTGCTAAGAGAGACATTTTTAAAGTGACTTTTGCCCCATTGTGTGGCCTCTTTTGCCACAGTCGTTAAGTGAATCACTGCAGTTGTTAAGTTAGTAACATGGGTGTTAAGTGTATCTGCTTCCCCATTGACTTTGTTTGTGAGAAAGTCGCAAAAAGGTGATCACATGATCCCAGGACACTGCAACCACCATCAAAATGAGTTAGTTGTCAAGCGTCTGAATGTAAATCACATGAGCATATGGATGCTGCAGTGGTCATAAGTGTGAAAAACGGTCAGGGATGCTGCAATGGTCATAAGTGTGAAAAACGGTCACAAGCCACTTTTTAAAGTCCCATTGTAATTTTGAACAGTCACTAAATGAATTGTTGTAAGTTGAAGACTGTACTGAAGTATAAACTGACTATTCAAGTTTTAAAAATCAATACTAAATTAAAATATGCCCATCTAGTTTGTGGCCCATGTTTTTTGGTGTGTGTGTGATTAAGGTTAGATCTACCTACAGGTATTGACAGCAACCTAATGGCGCACAATCAGTGTTTTGTAAACCAAGCCATTGTATTAAGTTTTTCAAGTCCCAAGGACTAGATTTACACATCAGGCTAATTCACAATCCGATTACTGATTTGAAAACAGTACCTACCTAGAATCTTTTTAGATAGAAGTGCTCTATACATAGTATTTTATTTCTTTATTTATTTAATTAGATTTCTATACCGCCCTATTCCCGAAGGACTCAGGGCGGTTTACAGGGCAGCATAAAATACAATATAAAAGATAATATAAAATTAAAATAAATTAATTAAGCCCAACAATTAAAACAATATTTAAAAAAACTAAAACCCCTTCAGTCCAGGCCTGATAAATCAAAAAGCCAGGTTTTCAGGTCCCGGCGAAATGAACGCAGATCGGGGGCAGTCCGGAGTTCCACAGGTAAATCATTCCATAGGGCAGGCGCGCCCACAGAGAATGCCCTCCCTCTGGGGATCACCCGCCGGCACTCCCTAACCGGCGGCACCCTAAGGAGGGCCTCTCTATGGGAGCGCACAGGACGATGGGAAGTTGAGGCTGGCAGCAGGTGCTCCCTAAGATAATCCGGACCCATGCCATGTAGGGCTTTATAGGTCATCACCAGCACCAGTATACATTAATAAAGTTATGTGCTATGACTTCTGAATGGGGGGGGAAGGAGACTTTAATGCAGATCTCCTGAAACTGTCCCAAAACAAGGCTGCCATCTTCAGAAAGCATCTCTTAGTTATTCTCCAGAATGTTCTTTATAACAGGGGTCTGCAACCTTGACAACTTTTAAGACTTGTGGACTTCAGCTCCCAGAATTCCTCAGCCAGCTCTCATGTGATTAGATCTATAGAGTTTGACCTCCCAGGCACTAGGATTCATTTATCTGATTGTATCTTTATGTGTGAACCATGCTAATGCTCATTAGCCACTGTTGAGCCTAATATAATCACATTTCCAGTTTAAAATTTTTGAAATCAGATCTGAGCAATAATAATCTTTTCTGTAGACCTGGGCAAAGAAGGCATTGTCGACTGATTTGCCTCAGTGGGATGCTAGAAGGTCCCAGTTCGTACAGAGCCAACATCTAATCCAGTCTTTCCAATAGATGCCTCTAGCAAGCATCTATGCATCTTTTGGCTCCCGAATATGGGACAAGCCTTGAATCAAAGCAAACCAATGTAACAGATTTGCATTAATAAAAGAAAAAGCCGATGAGAAGTGTTAGTTTGCAAAATTCCATTCAAGGCTGGCTTCACACAAGCCATTATTGAGACAATAATGCTAAAATCCCTTCAAAGTTTTGCACAGTCCTCCTTTTAAAGTCTAGAGCACAGGTCTGCAACCCGCGGCTCCGGAGCCGCATGCGGCTCTTTCAGCCATCTCCTGCGGCTCCCAGTCCTCTGCCATGTGCAGTCCAAAAAAAAAAAAGTGGGACTAAAAAAGTTCAACCGATCAATTCAAATATGCAGGGTAGGTGCATATCTCGCCTTGGCTCCACTCTTCAGTCAAACTCTGTTCTGCGCATGCGCGCATGTGCACACAATTTTTTGCGGCTCCCAGTTTTTCCTTTTGTGAGGGAACCGGTTCCGAGTGGCTCTTTCACTGTTTCAGGTTGCTGACCCCTGGTCTAAAGTTTGGTATTAAAGCATACGAAGATGATCCTGTAGTCTGTATATAATACAGGTAGTCCTCGACCTACAGGCACAATTGAGCCCAACTTTTCTGTTGTTATCTGAGACATTTGTGAGCTTTGCCCCATTTTATGACCTTCCTTGCCTCAGTTGTTAACTGAGCCTGGCTTCCTCGTTGACTTTGCTTGTCAGAAGGTCGCAAAAGGGGATTACGTGATCTTGGGACACTGCAGCAATCAAACAGAAACCCTTTGCCAAGCATCTGAATTCTGATCACATGATCATGGGAATGCTGCAAAGGTCGGAACTGAAAAACGGTCATAAATCACTTTTTTTAATTGCCATTGTAACTTTGAATGGTCACTAAACCAACTGTTGTAAGTCAAGGACTACCTGTACATTTAGTTAATTAAGCCTCCTATATGTGCGTATGGATCAGTGCATTAAAGATTTGCATGGAACACAAGGAGTTTTTTCCCCTATGCTAACATTCTGCTAAACAAGAAATTCGTACAACTCTGTCAAACTACTTAGTAAGGCTGCCTACTATTCTCCTCATCTTTCCTATCGCCTTATTTTCTTATGACTATAACTTTGTTGCTTGTATCTTGCAATTTATATTGTCTTTTTAGTATCCTAGTTGTGAATTATGTTGTTTGCTTATTTAGCATCCTATGACTATCACTAAGTGTTGTATCTTACGATTTATGATGAATGTGTTTTTAGGTTGATTATGATCGTGATATATCACTGTTGCTTGTATGTACACTGAGAGCTTATGCACCGGAGACAAATTCCTTGAGTGTCCAACCACATGGCCAGTAAAATAAAGAATTCTAATACTTTGTACAATGCTAAATTAGAATATAGTTTGCTTGGATGAGAGTTCGGCATTTATGTGAATTCATCTACTTCAGTTTGTAACCAGTAGCCTGTGTTGTGTGAATTCAGTCAATTTGGCCCTTAATGACCTTTGTTTATTAACGTGTGTGTGTGGGGTTATATATTTAATAACTTGGTTGCATAATTTCCATATTTAATTGGAAGAATAATATGGACATTTTCTATATTTAAAAGGTTAGCCCTCTTCACCCAGTACTATATATTAACAATTATATTCTTTTTTTTAACATTTACAGAATTGTTAAAAACATTTACGCCACTGGTAGAGAGGCTCGGATTTGATGAAAATTTTGTGGACATCACTGAATTAGTAGAAAAGAGACTGATAAAGTGGAAAAAAGCAACTCTTCCTAAAATGTCTGTTTCTGGTCATGTATATAATAATCAGAGTAAGTCCTTTTTTTTTTAACCACAATGTCATATTTGCACTCCAGATCCCATAATAATGCTATGTTTGATAACACAAAGGACATTTGTAGCACAGAATGACATTCAAGCTTGACATACAAATACACAGGTAGTCCTTGACTTACAACTGTAGTCCCTAAAGTGATCCAAAAATGAACTTCATAGAAGTTGTAAGGGACCTTGGTGGTCATCTCGTACAACTCGCTGCTCGAGCAGGAGAATCTATACCATTCAGACAAATGGCTATCCAGTCTCTTCTTGAAATCCTCCAGTGATGGGGCACCCACAACTTCTGAAGGCCCAGACGTAACATAGAATGGTTGTTTCTTCACTTAGGAGAAACTTTCCTTAACTTTTCTTGTGAAAGCCCTAATAAGCAGGCATATACATAGAATGAAGGCTACTGCTAAGCTTGTAAGCCGCCCTGAGTCTTCGGAGAAGGGCGGGATATAAATGGAATTTAAATAAATAAATAAATAAATAAATAAATAAATAAATAAATGGGGAAAATGTTAGCCCTGCTTTTAACAGCCCTAGAAAATCATACCTGTTTTAGAAAGTAGGGCCCCAGCCACAAAAAAATACCTATCTATTTCTACTTCATAATGCATTTGGATATCCCTTGATTAGTACAGGTAGTCCTTGACTTACGACCACAATTGAGCTCACAATTTATGTTGCTAAGTGAGAAATGTGCTTAGTGAGTTTTGCCCCATTTTACAACTTTTCTTCCCACATTTGTTAAGTGAATCACTGCTGTTGTTAAGTTAGCAGCATGGTTGTTAAGTAAATCTGGCTTTGCTTGTCGGAAGGTCGCAAAAGGGGATCACATGACTTTGGGACACAGCAACGGTCGTAAGTATGAAACGGTTGCCAAGCATATGAATGTAAATCACATTACGATGGGGATGCTGGGATGCTGCGACGATCCTAAGTGTGAAAAATGGTCTTAAGTCACTTTATTCAGTGTCCTCGTAACTCAAGGACTACCTGTATTTGTAAGCATGCCACTTGTTTTTAGCCTTCAATCTTTATAGACAATCAATGTCCTAATTAGTTTTTCTCAATTTTTAGTTTCCCATTAATATTTAAGTTTAACATTTAACATTTTATAATTTCCAAGTTTTAAATGACCACAATTCCCTTTATCACAATTCATCACAAAATATAATATTCAGAATACACGTCTTGCACATCTTACATCAACTAATTAATGATACAGCATAACGTTCTTATTTTCTATTCATTTCCAAATTTCTTAAATTTAGTAACCAAAATTTTTATTTCAACCTTAAATACTTTCTCTCTTTTTCTCTTGATGCACAGTCAAGGCAGTGTCTTGGGGGGGTTGGGGCTCCATAAGAAGGATGAATCTGTCAGCTGATCTCTTGAGATTTCTTTTTTCTTTTTTGTCTCTTTCCTTCACAGCGGTTGATTTTCAGGACCCAGTGCATGTAAGGCTCGCTGTGGGATCTCAGATTGCGGAGGAGATGAGAGATGCCTTGTGCAGCAGGCTAGGGCTCACGGGCTGTGCAGGAGTGGCCACAAATAAGGTCCTCTCCAAGCTGGTCTGTGGGACCTTTAAACCAAATCAGCAGACAGTTCTTTTGCCAGAGAACCGGCTAAACCTGATGACCAGCCTGGATCACGTAAGGAAAATACCAGGTAAATTGATTTTGAGGGGTTGTTTTCCCCCCGCAATTTTAACTGTTATTATATATATATATAATACAGAGAAAAATAGAAACAGGAAATTAAGGGATGGAAAAGGAGAGGGGAAGAGAAGGTGTGAGGTACAAGGGGGGAAAAAAAGGTGTTGACTTCCGACTCTTTTTAGCACAGTGCAAGATAATAACACTCCAGCCTCAACTTTTTGTTTTTACACATTAATATATACTAGCTATTTCTATAACGACAAATCTATCTAATCGACAAAACCAAAGTCAAAGTTTCATTATTATTTTCATCACAAGCACAAAATCCAGAAGTGGTATCCAAATGAAAAACATACTCAAATATATTCTCCTCTTTGAATAGAATGATCAATTTAACTATCCCTGTTTTATCTTCCTTTCTCTGGGAATAGTATGCATTTCTATTTGCATCTAATAACCTTTGTACACTATCACCATTTTTATTAACAAAGTTAACCATATACTTTCAAATTCTTTGACTTTACTGGGAAAAATACTTTTTTTTCTTTCTAAACTTTATTCAAATACTTTTCTAAAATCAAAACCTTTTAATGCATCTTTAGCTTCTTAACAAAGTTGACTTTGAGTTTTGATGATTAGATTGGACTTGAAAAATATTGTAGCTTTTTAAATATAGGCTTATTTATATTTAATATGTTACTATCTTCTAGATGAAATTAAGATAAGAACATTTAATGTATACTGGGCTTTTGCCATGAGCATTTTAAGATATTTTAAGAAATCTTATTTTATTTTAAGATATTTAACTTGGAGCGTTCTAGTCCCACCATAGACATTAAAGCTGGCTGGTGACTTTGGACTACCGTGTTTCCCTGAAAACAAAACCAGGTCTTATATTAATTTTTATTCCAAAAGATTCATTAGCGCTTATTTTCTGGTTAGGTCTTATATTCAGGGAAATATGGTACTTAAATGCATCTGTCTAGCTGACAGCCTTAACTGGAGCTTATTTTGGGGGGTGGGGCTTATATTAAGAGCATCCTGAAAAATCATGCTAGGACGTCTTATTTTTGGGGAAACACACTAATCACCAGGTGAGGTGAGTTCTAGTTCTGCCTAAGGCACGGAAGCCAGCTAAGTGACTTTTGGCTATTCACCAGGAGACGGTGAGTTCAAGTCCTGCCTTAGGTATGAAAGTGGCTGGCTGACCTTCGGCTACTCTCACTCTCAGCCCAGCCCTTCTCACAAGGTTGTCGTTGCGAGGAAAATACGTATGCTCACTGTCTTGAGTTACTTGCAGTGTAAAAATGGGAATTAAATCTAATACATAAATAGAGAAAAATATTTTCTAGAGCTGAATGAATCTTCCAAAGGCAGCTTGCTTTGATGAGGGCACACAGACGGCAGCCACCTTGCTTTGCCTCCTTCTGCAATTCTTAGAGCCACCGGAAACAGTCTTTTAGAAGTATTTTGCACAGATACCTCTTTTTGATTTTTTTGCAGGAGTAAAAGACCATCAACCACCTGCAAGACAGTGCAAAAGTTTTAGCCCGAGCAATTAAACCTGCCTTGCCCAGATCTAATATTGGAAAGGAAATATCAACCAGGTGTTTGGGAGAAAAGGGTTCGTCTTGGGCCCTTTGGACTCCAACTGCCACCAGTTAGCCTATGTCTCCACTCCAGCGTAGCCTCTTAAAGCCCCTTTTGCTGTAAGGAAAGAAACAATAAGAAATGGAAAGGGTGGTATTTCCATTTCCTTTCTCAGTAGGTGACCTCATCCAGCCTTAGTCGTAAGCAGGGTCAGCCCTCCTTAATGCTTGGATGGGAGATTTTTCAGGAAATTCCAGGGCTGTAGATTACACTGGGGGGTTGGGCAGATCTCCTAAAAAAGCAGTAACTTCTTACGAGAGTATGCATCACTTCTGCAGAGTTGGCAGGAAAGCTATATCACAATGTCCATGGTTTATTTATTTATTTATTTAATTTTTATACCGCCCTTCTCCCAAAGGACTCAGGGCGGTGTACAGGGCAATAAAAATACAATAAAAATACAATATACAAAAGTTAAAAATAAGATTAAATAGAACTAGCCCATTACAATAAATAATTAAAAATTACTAATTAAAATACCCCAAACCCATTAGACCAGGCCGGCTTGTTCAAATAGGTAAGTTTTCAGATCACGGCGGAAAGAGCAAAGGTCAGGAGCCATCCGGAGCTCAACCGGTAATTGATTCCAAAGGGCTGGCGCGCCCACAGAGAATGCTCTCCCCCTGGGGGCCGCAAGCTAACACTCTCTGACCGGCGGCACCCTGAGGTGCTCCCACTCTGTGGGAGCGCACAGGATGAAGGGAAGTTGACGCCGGCAGCAGGTGCTCCCATAAGTAATCTGGACCCATGCCATTTAGGGCTTTATAGGTAATCACCAGCACTTTGAATCTCACCCGGAGGGCAACTGGAAGCCAATGCAGCTCGCAGAGTAGAGGTGTTACATGGAAGTATCGGGAGACCCTCATCACAACTCACACGGCCGCATTCTGCACCAGTTGAAGCCTCCAAGTGGTCCTCAAGGGCAGCCCCATGTACAGAGCATTGCAGTAGTCTATACGAAAGATCACGAGCGCATGAGTGACCGTACGCAGGGCATCCCGGTCCAGATAGGGTCGCAACTGGCGCACCAGGAGAACCTGGGCAAAAGCCCCCCTGGTCACAGCTCCTATATGATCTTCCAGACTGAGTGTGAATCCAGGAGGACACTCAAGTTGCGAGCCTTATCTACGGGGGGTAATAACTCACCCCCCATGGTTAAAGATGGAATAGCCTGAATTTCCTGAGATGCACGCACAACCACTCAGTCTTGTCGGGATTGAGCCGAAGCCTGTTCCTCCCCATCCAGACCCGAACCGCCTCCAGGCAACGGGACATCACATCGAGGGCATCACTGGGGTGGTTTGGGGTGGAGATGAAGAGCTGGATATCATCAGCATACTGATGATACCCAACCCCAAAACCACGAATGATCTCACCCAGTGGCTTCATATAGATGTTGAACAGGAGAGGCGAGAGGACCGACCCCTGAGGAACTCCACAAACGAGAGGCCTCGAGGCCGACCTCTGCCCTCCTGCCAGCACCGACTGCGAACGTCCCAGGAGGTAGGAGGAGAACCACTGGAGAACAGTGCCCCCCACTCCCAACCCCCTGAGACGCCGCAGTAAGATACCATGATTTGCTAGGCATTAGCAAGATTTTAATGCAGTCTTCTGCAGCTGTGAGTTGATTGCTTTCCTACACATTTTCCAGTTCAAGTCCATTCTTCTGCCTCACTAGGAGACTTGGGATTCCTTGGCATATAGCAAATTCTCTTTCTTGTGCAGGGATTGGCTTTAAAATGTCGAAGCGCCTCCTAAATCTTGGGCTGTGCACTGTGCAAGATCTCCAAGCCTGTTCAGTTGAGATTCTGGAAAAAGAACTGGGAATTCCAGCTGCACATCTCATCCAGAAGCTCAGCTGGGGAGAAGACCATTCTCCGGTCATCCCATCAGGACCTCCTCAGGTAGAACCAAGAAACGGTATCTAAAGACAAGAATTGCCCTATCCCTTATGTCTGAGAATTCTAGGCAAACTTTCCCAGATGTGAAGACTACAGCTTCTTGATTTCTCACTCAGCAAAAAGTATAAATCAGACTTCAGAGAACTGGTGGTTCCAATGCATCTGGAGAACTATCTTGAGAAATGTTGTCCCATATAATTGAACGAGCAATTGCATTCCTCAGGAAGATCCTACGTACCCACATACTGGACTAAACAATTGTGGTTTGCTTAGTTTGGATTGAGTGGTTGCATAAACAAAGATATTGTGGTTTATAAGCCATAGTTTGTGACAATGCAGGATGGTATAACTATTTTTAAAATTTGAAAGTTCCATTGATGTTTTTGAAGACGTGCCTTGATCTAGGACCTAGTATACTGGGAAGGCAGCTATGGTTTATTCAATAAACTATAATTAAACCACAGCTCAGAATCATGAAACATCATTTTTTTGAAATACATAGATGTTTTCCCTACACCTCCTTGCTATAACTATCTTATCTGTATTTCAGCAAGAACAGAGGATTAATCAGAAAAAAAAGTATGTTTGATGAATCCAATTCACTGTTTGAAATACTGAAATATAATTTTATGGCATGATACTCTGAATTCTTGAAAAGGAAATTTTGGGGGCAGAAAAATCAACTGTGAATTTACAAATACATGAATGTCTACTTTTTATTTGACTTGTGCATTTACTGATCTAAATTATTGTATTCATTGTTTTATTTTTAACTATACCACAGTCTCTCAGCGATGAGGACTCCTTTAAAAAGTGCTGTTCTGAAGCAGAGGTTAAGAAGAAAATTGAAGAATTGCTCACTAACCTTCTAGACAGGTGATTTTAACTTAAAATAGTTCCACAATATTTGGGGTCTGAGCAAGATTTTGAAACTGGGGGCTGCACTGTGTATGTGGGAATATATAAAGTGTGTGTGGAACAGTGGCACAATGAGATAACAAGTAAATGTCCAGTCCCTCTTTTTAGTTATTTGCATACTAAACAGTTCAGATTTACACACTTTCCTTACCTGTGGTTCCTTCTGTGGGATAGTAGTCCTTGACCTCAGTTGGCCTGGCAGGAACATGCGAAACAATCACCTTCAAATCCTCAAAACAATTTACAATATGTTTTTTTTTTGGGGGGGGGGGGTTCTTCATATTTCTTGAGCTACAGCACAGACCACAATGGCAGGGACTTATAGCCCGGCATGTACCAGTTCAAGGAAGCCAGAATTAAGCAATAGCTATACTGTATATCTCTTCACAGTGCTTTACATCCCTCTCCAAGCAGCTTACAGAGTCAGCCTATTGCTCCCAGCAATCTGGGTCCTCATTTTATCAAACATGGAAGAATGGAAGGCTGAGTCAACCTTGAGCTGCTCAGATCAAAGGAATCAGACTCCTGGCAACGCAAGCAGAATTAGTCTGCAATACTGCATTCTAACCACTATGCCATCATGGCTCATTCACCACTTCTCAATTTACGATCCTCCATACTGCTCTCTTTGTTCTACAAATTGCTCATTTAAGAGATTATGCTTGTTGGTGAATTGCCAATTTGCATAAATGCTTGACATAGATTAGCTTTCTAGGTAACACGCCTCTGTTTGTTGAGCCAGGCCAGACTGAAATGTAGCAATGGTGAACACGTTGGTTGTTGATGGCTCCATGTTTTCAACAGGCTGTACAAAGATGGCAGAAAGCCCCATACCATCAGACTAACCATCCGTCAGTATTCTGCTACCAATAAATGGTTTAATCGAGAGAGCCGTCAATGTCCAGTTCCATCTCACTTGGTCAAGAGGATCAGTTCAGGTAATGGTGCCTCATGGGGCTTAATTTCTTCCTATGACTTGATGTCCTAGAGAGTTCATGAATATATTGTTTTTCCCCAACTTATCTCTCTCATTCACATTACATGCAGCACTGGACTACGTATATCAATTTTTCTAACTGGCCCCCTCCAAATTTCTTAGGATTGCAACTCCCAACTTTGCTAAGACTCTCGTGTCTTGGAATTCTGGGAGTTGTAGTTCCATCATATCTAATGGGTTGCCCATTGAACAAGTCTCCATTTGAAACAGATCTCCATGTTACTCATTTGTGCATCTCCCCAGATCCTCAGCTGGAGCTCAAAGACAGAGTGAGATACTGCTTCGGGAAGTTCATTCCCTTATCTTATGTAGCCTTGTCCCAAATCCTCATTGTTGTATTGGTGTTATAAGTCTCTTTCCTGTCAAGTTCACTGTCTCTTTGTACGTGAACATCCTTCAACGTCTTCTCCATCTTTTTAATCCCAGCCGACCTGAAGGCTTTCCTTCACAGAAACTAGATCAGCCTGCTTGCTTGTTAGGGAATGTCAGTTCTTAAGCTCCTTAAGCTTGGAGAACAAGAATTCAGTTTGTCAAGTGCCAGCAAGTTCCCAGTCATTTTGAGCTTGTTAATAATTACTACTCTAAAGGCATTTCTTGTTAGTTACCCTCTTCCCAGGGCTATTCTTACAGGTTGGAATTCTTTGCTGATTTCACAGTGTTGATATCACAGCTATTTCTTGCTTTTTAATGTCACCAGTGAGGGTCTTTGGTGGTCTCTGAGCCTGGTTGGTCTCTTAAGCTTAACAGACATTTCATTACCCAGACTAGGTAACATAATCAGTGCACTAGCAAGAAAACAACCAAGTTCAGAGGCCACTCATTTCAACCCTGAGCTACAAATATTCTTCATTGGTAATTTCATCAATGCCTTAAAAAAACACCACTTTCTGCATTTCTCCATTCCTTTGTTATCCAAAATTGGAATATTTTTTTTGTCTTTCTTCTTGAGTAAGAGTCTGCTTACATGATTTTTCGCTCCATAATTTATTTCCAGGTGACACCAGTGTAAAGGCTCACCTCATTTCCATTCTTATGAAGCTGTTTCGAAAGATGATCAATGTTGAGGCTCCATTTCATCTGACCTTACTGAACATCTGCTTTTCCAATCTTAAGGACCCACCAGCTTCTTCCAAGGAGTCTATTCAATTTTATTTGAGTCAGTCGTCACCTTGTTTCAACTCCAGTGTAAGTTCTATGCTTTTAATATACATAAGAGTCCTTGACTTGCAACCCTTCATTTAGCAACCTTTCAACGTTACAACACTGAAAATAGTGATTTATGACAGGTCCTCAAACTTATGACTGTTGCAGCGTCCTTTTGGTCACATGATCAGATATTGGGCACTTGGCAACCAGCATGCATTTATGGCAGTTCTCAAGTCAGCTTCTGATAAGCAAAATCAGTGAGGAAACCAGATTCTCTTAACAGCTGCGTGATTGCCTGAACAACTGCAGTCTTTTACTTAACTATATCATGGCAAAAGAGATAATAAAATCAGGTGTGATTCATTTAACAGCCACCTTGCTTAATAATGGAACTTCTGGTCCCAGTTGTGATTGTAACTCAAAGGTTACTGTGGATATTACAGAGCCTATCCTATGTGGAATGAGATTCTCCCGAGAACAAAATGGCCTCCATCTTGCTGGTGTGGCAGAGGGCCCTGAAGAGCTAGCTGTTCACCCATATTGGAGCTCCTTCTGGGTAGCTCTGCTGTTTGTGTTGCCCAGTTCTTGCCAACTTTTGCTCCTCATTTTTACTACAGGTAATCATTGACTTATGTCCACAATTGAGCCCAAAGTTTATGTTGCTAAGTTGTTAAGTGAAATTTGCCCCATTTTGTTGCCACAATTATTAAATGAATCACCACAGTTGTTAAGTTAGCAACATAGTTGTTACGTGATTCTGGCTTCTCCATTGACTTTGTCTGTCAGAAGGTCGCAAAAGGTGATCCATTACGGTGACAGCTATCATGACAGCTCATTATGTAATAACTGGATAAACTGTATTAAAAATGTCTGATTATCAGGCTTGTTTGTCTATCTGTCTCCACCCAGAATTAACTGAGGTGGGTAGATAGGTTTGCTCTTAGTCCATGAGACTTTTACACATGTCCATATCTGCTCCTTCTCACTTTTGGATTAATGTGCATTAAAAATACAAGAGTATTTGAATACATATATTTAAAGATACAGATATTATATGAGCGTTCCGTGCGCCTTTGGCGTCCAGTCATGCCAGATGACCACGGAGACGTCCTTGGACAAGCGCTGGCTCTTCAGCTATGAAATGGAGATGAGCACCGGCCCCAAGAGTCGGAAACGACTAGCATGCATGTGCGGGGGAACCTTTACCTTTACCTATTATATGAGGGGTTTACAATTTATCAGGCATATCATATGATGGTAGAACAATGATTCTTTTTTGTATGCGGTTTAAAAGAATTCTCATTTGCTATGTAGACAACAGAAGACAGAAACTCAGAAAACGCAAAGATGGAACATCAAGGGGAAAACAGTGATGTTTTATCCAGAGAGAGAAACACAAGATGTGTACAATCTCAGCTGCACAGCCCTTGTCTGCCAACTGCAAGTGATCTTGAATGCCCAAGTCCACTACTTCCTGCTGGAATAGATTACGATGTGTTCAACCAGCTTCCAAGTGACATTAAGGAGGAAATAATCTCTAGCCGAAAGGTTAGAGATCCCACAGAGACTCTGTGGAGCCATGGAGGATCTGAACTGGGGGAGAAATCATCATGCCATCCAAAAGCCAAAATGAACTCCATTTCCCTGCCTTCTGGAGACCTTTGTCAAAGTACTAGGACTCTGGCATTTTCTGATATTGCACCCACAAAGGAAGAACTACAAAGGCAAAGTCCCCATGGAGAAGACTCTTCCCCAAATAATTCAAGACAAAGATCACAGGTGGCCCTTCCTCCTTCTGTAGACCCCAAAACATTTTCTGAGCTGCCTGCAGAGATGCAGAAGGAACTGTTGACAGAATGGAAGAGTCAAAAGTGTGTTTCTAAAATGCACGTCAGCAGAGTTGTGACACTTAAAGGAACAAAGAAAGGGCAGATGTCACCTACAGGATCAAATAGTTTACTACGCTATTTCAAGCCAAGATGACTCCAGGGTATATTTGGTCTCTAGAGACTATGCTTGCAGATGTAAGAGCCTTCCTTCAGACAGAGGTGTCTAAGGGGATACTGTTTAAAAAAAATGGAGAAAATTTCTTTTTAATGCATCTGTATAACCAGCTCTCCAGATACTATATTTTCAAAGAATACCTATCCAGGGTATCTTAAACTCAGTTTGGGTGGGAATTTTGAGAACTGTCACTCCAAATATATTGAAAATGTTATCAGGTTGGGAAAGCAAAGTTCGTATGTGGACATATTTGCAAATGAAACATACCTCCCATACAATTTTGATATTTATGTTCCTGAGCATGGAAATGGTTTACCACCTAAAATAAATGTCCCTTAAAATTTGAGAAATAGGTAGAGGCAAGGGAAAAGATGTTGAAATACAAAGCAGTCACAGTAATTTTTCTCCATTTCCTTTGTCATAGATCAGGGGTGTCAAACTCAATTTCATTGAGGGCTGTATCAGCATTGCGGTTGCCCTCTGGGAGTCAGGTGGGTGTGGCCAGGGTGGGCGTGGCCTACTGAGTGGGCATGGCTAGAGTGCGTATGGCCTACTGGGTGGGCATGGCCAGCTCTACATTGTTCGCATCAAGGGTGCCTATGGGGGCCTGGGCAGGAGTGGGACAGATCTGAGGGTCTCTGGCAGAAGGAGGGTCTCTGGGCCAGGGCCAAGGCAGTGGGGGGCGTTCCCTCACTATTTCCAGGATGGCTTCGCGGGCCGCATGAAACCACTTCGCGGGCCGGATCTGGCCCCCGGGCCTTGTGTTTGACATGTCTGTCATAGATGCTAGAGGCTATGGCATTATCATGGTCTACTTTGATTTGTTTAGAGTTCTCACTCCTAGCATTCTTAGCAATGGCCATACTGGATTGAGAATTCTGGGAGTTGGAAGTCCAGACATCTTAAAGTTGCCCAGGTTGAGAAATACTATTACAAGGTTACATATTCTTGCCCATGGAAGAACAAGCAGAATGAGACCATAGATTTGAAAAATACATGTAATCCTCCAGATTAGAGAGAGATGACATTTAGCAAAGCCTTTTTTTTGGTCTTGGTTCCACCTCTCAAATTTTTTTGTGCCACTTCTAGAAACATTTTAGAAAGCAAATGTCAGGCTGAGAAGCCGGTTAAAAGTATTTGGGGGAAAACCATAGAAGTGGCAGTTAGGTCAGTCTTCAGAAAGTCTAGATAATATTCTCCATGGTTTGATTGACTAGTAAAGCTGCTTCCAGCTGCATTTCAGGACCAGCAGCTGTTGTGATTCAGGGTCAGCCTGTGGGTTCGGCAGTTGGGTCGGACGATTCAGAGGAGGAGGGGGTGTGTGTTGGAGAGCCTGCAGAGGACAGCCCTGAGGCTTCGCAGAGCCCTCAACCAGGCCCCTCCCATCTGGTCACTACGCAGACCCAGCTGTGAAGATGACCTACAGGTGGCCCTGTTCAAGGACACCTGACACAGGAGGCAGTCAATCAGGAGTAAACAGAGGAAGGCAATGGGGCACCTCGGAAGGAGGCAGAGAGAAGCCACGCCTTGAACTGTTTAAAAGGGGAATGTGTGGGAGGGCTGGTTTGCTGAAGGCAACCGTTTGAATAGCTCCTGTTTCATGGTTCGTGTTTTGGTTTTGCTCTGTTTGCTCTGTTTTGTGTCAATAAATTTGGCAGGCTTAGTTCCAGCCTCTTGCCTTTTTGTAAAGGGGTTGTCCCTGCCTTTTCTGCAGGGCCGGTAGTAGGCTGGTACAGAACAGCAGCCAGGAAAGAACACAGTGGCTAGAAATATGAAATATAAATGGTGGACACAAACAAATTCTAGAATCTAGTGATGATTAAGAAAAGGGGAAGAAGAGACCTTTTCCACTGCCAATACTAAGCTCTTGATCACTTCCCCAGATTAAAACAGCCTTAGACATGGAAAATGGTTCCATGTTTCTCACATAAGTGAGAATTTGAATTAAGGCATTTGGTTTTGATTTTTTTTTGTCCTGGGCACTTGGAAGAATAGAAACCTGCAGCAAATCTTGTTTCCTTTCTGTTCTAGTGTAAAGTAAGCTTATCAGATCTTCACCTTCAATTTATGCTCATTGGGTAACCTTGAAGCAAGGAGAAATTTAAGTTGCATCTACTCCTATCTGTGATTTTTGGCTATCTGAAAAGCCAGAGTGGGCAAAGAGTGTCTGATCTGAATGCTGTCGGCCCTGAATTTGAATGTTGTCATAAGTGATCCTCAACTTATGGCCGTGGTTAAGCCCACAATTTCAGTTGTAAGACGTGATGGTTGTTAAGCGGGTCACCACGTGGCCGTGCTCAATTTTACAACCTTTTCTGCAACGGTTATTATGTGAACACAGCAGTCGTAAAGCGAACACTGTGGTCATTAAGCGAATCCATTGTTTATTCGGGCCACTGGGTTCACACACAGTTACAAGAAAGGTTGCAAAATCAGGGTCACATGGTGACTACTTAACCCGAAGTTCAAGTTCAGTTACGGTCATAAATCAAGGTGCCTTTAGTTCTTTATATCAGGAATTGGCCATGTGAAATCGCATGAAATGCCCATCCTTTTTGGTTGGCCTCTGAAGCCTCTTCTGACCACAACTGCTGAAAAACTACCGTATTTTCCGGCATATAAGAGGACTTTTTAATGCATGAAAATCTTCTCAAAAGTTGGGGGTCATCTTATACGCCCAGTCGCCTTATACGCCGGAAAATAGTAAATCCTCAGGAGCAGAGACGTTAATGGAAACGGACAAATCCAGCGCTCGAGAATGGCGAAAGACGACCTCATAAATAAACCGACCAGCCCAACCGAGGCTGAGGCTCTAGCTTACTGGCGTCCTAGGGCAGCAGACCCCCCCTTTTTTTTTTGGAAGGGAGCAGGAGTCAAGTGCGTACCGGGCCGCCAGCGCTCAGCGAGCACGAGAGCTCAAGGGAGCACGGGAAGCCAGGCGGAGGCTGACCTGACATGTTCGCGCGGAGCTGAGCTTCACCTGACCCTGGGAGTTCAACTTCAGGGCGTGGTGCCGTGGCCAGACCTACAGCAACACCCAGGAATTGCGACAGGCAGACTGCAGAGGAAAGCTGGCGCTGGGGCTTCAGCAACCCGGGATCGCCCCTCCGCCCTGAAGTAGAAGGCGGCCTTTTGAAAAATAAATATAATATGTGCAGGGTTTTTCCCCTTTATTTCTTTTTCCCCTTTCTGTATACTCCAGCGATAACTTATGCAAGTGAAAGGAGGAAAAACCCCGAGTTTGCATTTTCTTGGAAAACTTTAGAAAAGCACAGCAAAATGCAGGGGGGGGGGGGTAAATGGGCTTCTCGATCTCAGTGCCACGCAGGGCTCCTTCTGGTTTCTAGTTACTTGGAAACTCGGGGCTTTCTTTGAGGGAATCTCAAACTTGCGGCTCAGGGCTGAGCCCGTTTCTTTCACCACCACCACCCGCCCTCCGCCGCCCTTTTCATTAACTAACCTACGGAAAGAACCGCCTTCTTTCAGATCTGGTGCCTTCCCGAAGTGTTGGGTCACAATGCTCGTCGCTCCTGGCCGAAACAGCCAGCGTGTGTGGCTGAAGTAGAAGGGGGCGCCAACGCGAGAGGAGACGAGGTTTAGGCGAGGCAGAGCAAAGCTGATCTCGAGGCCAAAAGCTCAAAACCTTCACCTAATTGAGAAGCAGCCCTGACTTCCTACTTACCCGTATTTTCCGGTGTATAAGACTTTAACCCATGAAAATCATCTCAAAAGTTGGGGGTCGTCTTATACGCCCAGTCGTCTTATATGCCGGAAAATACGGTAGCTGAATGACTCCCTGCTATGTTGAGATGGGAAACACTACAAACTGACAATATTATTTCCCCCAAATTGACAATATCCTTTTCTCCAAAGATGGAAGGGGATGGGAAGGGGAAAAAAAAAACCAAAATCCCTGTCCCCAAATGTTGAGTGAAGTTCTCGACCCCAAGAAGCTTGCCTATCTCTTCTTGACATTAGACCAAACGTGGGCCTGCTATGTATTGAAGAAAAGCTTTCTTACATCCTCTGGCAAGGTTTTTATGTCCCTGTTAGCTCTAACATCTTAAATCCAGCCTTGCAATCGGTCACAAAGTTTATGAGGCTCATGGGCATAACGGAATCGATCACCGAAGGCAATAGATAGCCTCCCAAATCCACCTGGACGATAACCTTAAGTCTGCTGTGCTCTGGGTTCCTAAAAGAGAAGAATGGGGTTTTATCAATAAGAGTTCTGAGGAGCCTCCCTCCCCATCTTCTTTGAATCCAGTGTGAAGTAATCAGTTGATGGATTTCAACCTCTGCTAAGTACAGGAATCAGTTTGGCCTTTTCCTGCTTCTCTTCCCCAGAAGGCGATCGATAAGATTCTGCTGGTTCCCTCCCTCCAAACTTCTCCATCTGACCCATCTGATCACAGTTTAAGCTTGGCTTGCAGCACTCAAATAAACTTTGGGTTTGCAAGTCTCTGCTTTCTCCCGGAAGCTCTTTAAAGATGGGTGCAGAAAGAGTTACATGCACACATTCAGGTAGTAATATCAAGTCAGCATTTGGCACTTCTGTAAAATCAACAGAGTCAGGTCTATGTAGAGTGCTTCCAGCTTTCAGGTGAAATGTTTTTCCAGAAATAAAACCACCTGCAATTAAGCAGCTCAAAATCCTTACTCTGGTAGTGGAAGACAGGCATAGCCGGAAGTGAAAGTAGTGCCCCGAATATAAGCTGAAGTTGGAGGTAAATCGGGATAAGCCACACTGATAGCTATAAGAGAGAACAAAGCAGATGTTGAACTCTGTTTAAACAGCCAAGCCGTCTGAATCTGAAAGCCATTCAAATATGAAATCAGATTTTATTCAACCACAGACCATGCAGTTTATTGAAGTTGAAGGAAAAGGTGTTTATGTATCCATACATGGGAGTTTGTGTAGCTTTTTGGGGGGGAGCCTGAGACCATCAAGAAGTGTAGGACCTTTAATTCTAAGTAAACTTAGTAAGAAAATGAGTATTTTTAGCCAGCACAACACACATGACCAGAATGGGACAACTCGCCACAGTCAACTAGCCATGTCCAACTCGCCATAGCCAATTCACCATGGGACAACTTAAAGATAAAGGTAAAGGTTCCCCGTGCGTGCTAGTCGTTTCCAACTCTAGGGGCCGGTGCTCATCTCCCATTTCAAAGCTGAAGAGCCAGCGCTTGTCCAAGGACATCTCCATGGTCATGTGGCCGGCATGACTAGACGCCAAAGGCGCACAGAACGCTGTTACCTTCCCACCGTAGTGGTCCCTATTTTACTACTTGCATTTTTATGTGCTTTCGAACTGCTAGGTTGGCAGAAGCTGGGACGAGTAACAGGCGCTCACTCTGCTACACGGCACTCGGGATTCGACCCGCCAAACTGCCGACCTTCTGATCAACAAGCTCAGCGTCTTAACCCACTGAGCCACCGCATCCCTATGGGACAACTTACTATAGAACAATTCAACTATATTCAATCTAATTATTTTAAATAATTATTTTAATTTTTTTTTATCTTTTATAGTTCACATTTTATTTTGTTCCCTCCTTTTTCATCCTTTCTTTAATGTTTCGATTAGACTATTTCTTCAGTATTAGTGTAACTCTTGTCCCATGGCGAGTTGGCGGCACCCAGTTATTGTAGACCCCATCTGACAGTCCCTCTGATAAACTCTGACATAAAAGATAGGGTGATGACATGGTCTGCATCAGGGGTTTCCAATCTTGGCAACTTTCAGACTTGGCTGGCTGGGCAATTCTGGAAGTTGAAGTCCGCAAGTCTTAAAAGTTGCCAAGGTTGGACACCCCTGATCTGTGGTAGAGGAAATCTTATACCCCATGAGTCCTCAGAAACTACTTTCTGAGTAAATGGAACAAATTAAAACAGGTGTCAAATTGCCGGCCCACGGGCTGGATGCGTCATGCTGAAACCGCGCCCACTCCACCTCTGGCAATGGGAAAAAAAGTCACGATACATCACGATATGTCACGTGACGTGGCGAGTTTGACACCCCTGAATGAAAAGGTGAAATTGACTTCTTAAAGAATTTACCATTCAGAACAGTGTTTGTCAGCCTTAGCACAAGTTTAAGATGTGTGGATTTTAAAGCAAAGCAGCCCCAAACCATGATGCTCTCTCCGCCATGTTTTACAGTGGGGATTAGGTTTTGATGTTGGTGTGCTGTGCCTTTTTTTCTCCACACATAGTGTTGTGTGTTTTTCCCAAACAACTCAATTTTGGTTTCATCTGTCCACAGTATATTTTGCCAGTAGTGCTGTGGAACATCCAGGTGCTCTTTTGCAAACTTCAAACGTGGACGGATGAAACCAAAATTGAGTTGTTTGGGAAAAACACACAACACTATGTGTGGAAAAAAAAAATGGCACAGCACACCAACATCAAAACCTAATCCCCACTGTAAAACATGGTGGAGGGAGCATCATGGTTTGGGGCTGCTTTGCTGCCTCAGGGCCTGGACGGATTGTTGTCATTGATGGGAAAATGAATTCCAGAGTTTATCAGGACATTTTGCAGGAAAATGTAGCATCATCTGTCTGCCAACTGAAGCTCTGCAGAGGATGGGTGATGCAACAGGACAATGACCCAAAGCATACAAGTAATTCAACAAAACAATGGCTTCAACAGAACAGAATACGCCTTCTGGAGTGGCCCAGTCAGAGTCCTGACCTCAACCTGATTGAAATGCTGTGGCATGACCTTAAGACACCCCAAGAATATTGCTACACTGAAACAGTTTTGTGCAGAGGAGTGGTCCAAAATCACTCCAGATCGTTGTGCAGGTCTGATCTGCAACTACAGGAAACGTTTGGTTGAGGTTATTGCTGCCAAACGAGGGTCAACCAGTTATTAAGTCCAAAGGTTCACATACTTTTTCCACCCTGCACTGTGAATGTTTCCATCTTATCTTCAATTAAAGCATGACAACAGCTAATGTTTGTGTAGTATTATTTTAAGCAGACTGTGTTTTTCTATTGTTGTGACTTACATGACGTTTAGAGTGCATTTTATGGCCAATTCATGCAAAAAACCACATAATCCCAAAGGGTTCACATACTTTTTCTTGCAACTGTAGTTATTAAACCAATTGCATAGATCTTCTCTTTCCTGAATATTTGTACCTGCACACACATTTATCACTTAAACACTGTAATTTTTATCTTCTCCAAGTAAACAATTACTTACAGTTTGTTGTCTTTAAACTTCCATCATAGGTTTTTACGTGCAGCATGTAGACAAAATCTCTTGGCGAAATCATTCCAAAGCCATAACTGTGGGTAATACTGCGATAAATGAAAGTGTCCTATGATTTAATTAAAAAAAAGTCCACAAATGAAAATTTAATTTAATTTAATTTATTGAGATTTCTATACCGCCCTTCTCCCAAAGGGACTCAGGGCGGTTCACAGGCATAAATATAAATGACAATACAAAAATTAAAAGACAATTAAATCAATGCCCAAGTTAAAACAAGAATAATAAAACAAGCCTATAAAAAACCCATGTACCCCCATCAGGCCAGACCCGCTAGTTCAAATAAATGGGTCTTCAACCCGCGACGGAAGGATCGGAGGTCTGATGCCGTCCGGAGCTCAACCGGCAGTTGGTTCCATAATGCCGGAGCACCCACAGAGAAGGCCCTCCCCCTGGGGGCCACCAGTCGACATTCCTTGACAGGAGGCACCCTGAGGAGGCCCTCTCTGTGGGCGCGCACAGGGCGGAGGGGAGTCGACGCCGGCAGCAGGTGGTCCTCGAGGTATCGCGGACCCATGCCATGTAGGGACTTAAAGATCATAACCAAAACCTTGAACCTTACCCGGAAGACAACTGGTAACCAATGCAGCTCACGGAGCAAAGGTGTAACATGGGAGTACCGGGAAACTCCCAAGACAACTCTCGCGGCCGCATTCTGTACCAGTTGGAGCCTCCGAGTAGTCTTCAAGGGAAGCCCCATGTAGAGAGCATTACAGTAGTCTAGGCGAGAGGTCACGAGCGCATGAGTGACCGTACATAAGGCCTCCCGGTCCAGATAGGGCCGCAACTGGTGCACCAGGCGAACCTGGGCAAAAGCCCCACTAGTCACGGCCACTATATGATCCTCCAAAGTGAGTCGTGAATCTAGGAGGACTCCCAAGTTGCGAGCCCTATCCACAGGGGGTAAAAGCTCACCCCCCATAGAAAGAGATGGAACATCCCAGGTGTCCCGGGAAGCCGGAATGTACAGCCACTCAGTCTTGTCAGGGTTGAGCTGAAGTCTGTTCCTCCCCATCCAGACCCGAACCGCCTCCAGGCAACGGGACATCACAGCGAGGGCATCACTGGGGTGGTTTGGGGTCGAAATAAAAAGTTGGGTATCATCAGCATATTGATGATACCCAACTCCAAAACCACGAATGATCTCACCCAGCGGTTTCATATAGATGTTGAACAGGAGAGGCGAGAGGACCGACCTCTGAGGAAGGCGAGAGTCCTAGGGGTCGACCTCTGCCCCCCTGCCAACACCGACTGCGAGCGTCCCAGGAGATAGGAGGAGAACCACTGAAAAACCGTGCCTCCCACTCCCAGTCCCCTGAGACGCCGCAGCAGGATACCATGGTCGATGGTATCGAAAGCCGCCGAGAGGTCTAATAGGACTAGGACAGAGGAATATCCCCTATCCCGAGCCCTCCAGAGATCATTCACCAGAGCGACCAATGCCGTCTCCGTGCTGTGCCCGGGCCTGAAACCCGATTGGTAAGGGTCCAGATAATCCGCTTCATCCAGGACCAGAGGGAGCTGATGCGCCACCACACTCTCGACAACCTTCGCAAGAAAGCGAAGGTTGGAGACTGGACGAAAGTTGTTCAATACAGCTGGGTCCAAGGCAGGCTTCTTGAGGAGAGGTCTCACCACCGCCTCCTTCAAGATGGTGGGGAAATAACCCTCGCTCAAAGAAGCAGATATAACCGCCTGGAGCCAGCCTCGTGTCCTCTCCCTAGCTGCATAAACCAGCCAAGAAGGGCACGGATCCAATAAACATGTGGTGGAACTCAGCTTCCCCATAATCCTGTCCACTTCATCAGGGGTCACAGAATCAAACTCCTCCCAGATAACATTGACAAGACCGCCCGTGTCCTGATCGCCAGACTCTGCCCAGCTGGAGTCCAAACCGGTCCGAATCCGAGCGATTTTATCCGACAGATGTTGACTAAACTCCTCGGCACGACCCTGCAAGGGATCCTCCCTCACCTCCTGATTAAGAAGGGAGCGAGTCACCCTAAACAAGGCGGCCGGACGATTATCTGCGGACGCGATGAGGGTGGAGAAGTAATTACATGCTGCCTTGCAAATTAAAACAGGTAGGGTGTCAACTTAGGGAGGGGGAAAGTGTAAATCAAACTATCCAATCTTTTTAGCCTGAGATATTTTTTATTGCCCATCTGTGGGCCTTACTTAAAAACTAGGTTTGTAAAGCCATTTTTATGTACAGTATGAACTACCAGGCAGTGACTTAAACACTATTCACTGTAATTCTTCACTGAATAAACTGAGGCACTACATATAATTGACAGAGAACAAATATTCTTTATGTGCCTATAAAGAATACGACCTGCTATTAATTTACAGAGGACTTTACATTTCTACATCCTGCTTGTCACTAATCAGCAAATCTGCTATGCAGAAGACAAATTCTGTTTGATGATGCCAAACATTAGATGGCCCTAAAGTAGAATAGTTGAGTGCCAAAACTCTGTTTATAGATATGGTTGGTTCTTTTAGCAAAGGTTTCCATGATTCGTTGAAAGAACTTTTCTTGTATTTTTAGAAAGAATTCTATCTCTGGACCAAACTCATTAGCTATGCTCAAACATGTCTAACTTGATTATTGAATTAATCCATATTTACATGGGTATTTACATAAAACACTAAAGCATAAAGTAACAAATCGGTTAGGTTTCCTAACAGTGAGAACAATTAACCAGTGGAATAGCATGCCTACAGAAGTTGCGGGCGCTTCATCATTGAAGACTTTTAAGAAGAGACTGAACAGCCATTTGTCTGGAATTGTATAGAGCAGGGGTCTTCAAACTTGGTCCTTTTATGACTTGTGGACTTCAACTCCCAGAATTCCTCAGCCAGTCAAGCTGGCTGAGGAATTCTGGGAGTTGAAGTCCACAAGTCATAAAAGCGCCAAGTTTGAAGACCTCTGATATAGAGTCAGTGGCGTAGCATGGGTTGTCAGCACCCGGGGCAAGGCAACCGGAAGCGGAAATAGAGGGGCGGGCGGGCGGTGACGTCACGGCACTGCTGAAAAGACGCGCCCTGCAGCGGCGTAGACTTTCCAAGAAGAGTCGCGCGCATGCGGGATGCTTCCGGGTCCCTCTCGAGGGCGGCTGGGCGGGGCTCCGACCTGCAAGAGCCGCTGCATTCAAGCTCGCACGTGAGCCCCGCTAAATAAAGCTACGCATGCGCACGAAGCTAGGCCGGACGGCCAGCGGGTCCGTCTTCGCTCGGCCAAACCTGCCAGGGTGCCTGCGGGGCGCTTGCGGTTGGCCTGAGCCTGGGCGGAGAGTTGGCCGCTTCTATTTATTTTATTCAGTTTATGTGGCCGCCCATCTCACCTGCCGGACTCATTTCGCTTTGCAAGAAAGAGCAGCTCGAGAACGGAGCCAAGCCAACTCTGTGCAGCCCTTGGGGCCCCCACACAGACACTTGTGTTTCAGGACCCAGAAGGCACAGCCGATTCTTTTCCAGGGGGGCTCCCCGGTGCAGCAGCAGCACCCCACTTTTAGGCGCGCCGCGCTTTTACGCGCGCCCCGTTACGCGCGGCGCAGCGGAGAGACCCGGTGAGCGAGCAGCCTGGAGCAACGGCTGGCAGAGGCAGAGTGAGGCTGGCTGGCCACCGCCTCCACAACTCTCGCTAGGCTGGGCTGGGCTGGGCCGGGCCAGGGGGGGCGGAGAAGCCGGACTCACATCTGCAGACGCTCGCGGGAGAACCCAACCTCTTGGAGACGCGCCAAAACTCGTGTCTAACTGGGCGTCGGACTCCCTGAGCAGCTCAGTGCGAGCGCGCCCCCCCAGATGTTGCGCCCGGTGCGGCCGGCCCCCCCTGCACCCGCCACGCTACGCCACTGTATAGAGTCTTCTGCTTGAACAGGTGGTTGGACTAGAAGACCTCCAAGGTCTCTTCCAATTTTCCAATTCTTATACTGTTTTCTGTCACTCATTACACCAATATTTTTAAACATTGGAAAATTTAAAATGTGTGAACTTCAACTCTCAGAATTCTCCAGCTAATATGGTGGCTGGGAAATTGCGGAAGTTGGAAGTCCATGCATCTTAAATTGCCAGGGTTGGAAAACACTGCACCATGCTCCCAAAATGGAGAAGGAGCAGGCTTTTCAGGATCATAGTGGTAGGTCTATGCAGATATTAGATTTAAACAGACTCTGCATATTGTGCGAACCTAGGCAAATTGTGTTTTTTCATGTAACACGATAATGTATAGATGATTTTAATGAAGCAGCCAGCCAATTACGCACTTCAGTTACAAGGTGAAAGAAAATAGAGAACCTACTTCATGCCTAGTCACAATTTTTTAAAACTATGTTTGATAAATATGTAGATGAACCCAAAAAGCAAATTAAAGCAAGTTAACAAAACCAAATACATCATAGTTTTTTGCATAATTTTTAAGCCGCCCTGAGTCTTCGGAGAAGGGCGAGATATAAATGGGATTAAAATAAATAAATAAATAAATGCAGCTTTGGTTTTCCACTTTATCCTACAGTACATATTTTTCTTGCACAGACTTTAACTGTGGACCTCAAATCCCAAAATTCCTGAACCAGTATGGCTGGCTCAGGAATTCTGGGAGCTGAAGTCCATAAGTCATAAAAGGGTCATTGTTCCCCACCCCTGCTGTAGTGGTATGTGGCAGTGACCTTGTGAAACCAGAGGAAGAGCTATAAAGTACATTATCATCATGCAAAAGGTATTTTAGCCTAGATTGAACCTTTACCTAGTTTTCCAGACAATAAAGGATATCTTTTATGAGTTTTATTACTTGTGGACTTCAACTCCCAGAATTCCTGAGCCAGCCATAGTGGCTCAGGAATTCTGGGAGTTGAAGTCCACAGTTGAAGTCTGTGCAAGAACAATATGCACTGTGGGATAAAGTGGTGGCTCAGGAATTTTGGGAGTTGAAGTTCACAAGCCATAAAGGGGCCAGATTTCCCCACCCCTGATCTATATCCTCAAATAACATCCCCGTCAAAGTCTGCTAATAGTTATGCTAATTGTTCAGTTTTCCTAGAAACGGCTATTCTATGAAAAAGACATACAGCTTAATTGCAGCATGCAGCCGCCCTCCCTTATCTCACCTGGTCAATTGTTTCTACAAGTTTATATGACTGCAACGATTTGTCCCATTTGCTGCGATACTCAGGCAGGTAAACAAAGGGGAATAATTTGTCAGAGGGTATCTCCAGTGACACTTCAGTCCGGTATCTGGAAACAAATATTTCAGTGTTAATTGAACTGGCGAGGATTGCAATACATCTGTGAGGAAAGGTCTTTCTAAATATATTATAGGGATAAATTGTAGTGGGGAAGGAAATGTTTTGGGGATTTTGTACACTCCTTCTGTTAAAGTGAGGGTTGCTAAGAGCTGGGGGGCGTATGCACTTGATAAATAAATGTATTATTTTGTGGTTGATTGCACAGTCAGCCAGATGCTTTAAACCAGCGATCCCCAACCTTTTCGGCTTTGGGGACCCCAGATGAGAGGGAATGGTTACACAAAAGTAGTGGGGGAGAGAGTGCACGCAGCTCCATTTGTGCAAGTGGCAGGCCCACAAGTCCGCTGCTCACACAAATGGAGTACAGGTAGTCCTCGAGTTATGACCACAATTGAGCCCAAATTCTATGTTACCAAGTGTAAGATTTGTTAAGTGAGTTTGCCCTACTTTACGATTTTTCTTGCCACAGTTGTTAAGCGAATCATTGCATGCATTAAGCTGGTAACTGTTCTGAACCAGCCCTCTTCTCTCAACCCCTATTTCAAAAGAAGAGACTGGAAAGTGTCCAAGGCTAAAAGGCTTCTGCCAAGATTTAATAGTAAACACACAAGAGCTTATCTCTCAAGCAAAAGAGTTGCTTTCAGCAACCAGCCCCTCCCCAAACACTCCTTTTATAGAGAGCTCAGGGCGTGGTCTCCCTGTGCCTCCTCCCGAGGAGTCCCATAGCCTTTCTTTGTTTGTCCCTGCTCGACTGCCTCCTGCGTCGGGCGTCCTTGAACAGGGCCAGCTGTGGGTCATCATCCTCCGCACTCTCGGGCTCACACAGCTGAGCAGAGGTTCCCGGCTGAGGACTTTGCAAAGTCTCCAAATCATCATCAGCCGGTTCGTTTCCCTCCTCCCCCACATCTGAGTCCTCCGATACATCGGAGCCGGCTGTCGGACCCACAGGCTGGCCCTGAGTCACAACAGTAACATGGTTGTTAAGTGAATCTGGATTCCCCACTGACTTGGCTTGAAAAAGGTGTTCACATGACCCCGGGACAATGCAACCATCATAAATAGGAACCACCTGCCAAGCATCTGAAGTTTGATCACGTGACCATGGGAATGCTGCAACAGTCGTCAGTGTGAAAAATCACCCTTTTCGATGCCATGGTAACTTTGAACAATCACTAAATGAACTGTTGTAAGTCAAGGACTACCTGTAGAGCTGTGCGTGCGAGCACGCTCATCTCTGCAGCGTGGTTCTGAGTGGGTCACAGCCCGGTGGTGGGCCGCAGCCTGGGGCTTGGGGACCCCTGTTTTAGATTGCATTTGGCATTTTTTTTATCCCTCTATCAAGTCCTTCTCAAGGACTTGAGTTCTCTACTTGTTACCAAGAAGAAAAGGAACAAGGAAAAAGAATTTTTTGAGGGTGGAAGGAAAGAACAACTCTTTTCTAAGTCTAAATAGGACAGATGATGGAAGGCAGCACTGTTGTATTTTTTCTTCTTCCCACAACCAATCTTTTCTTTCCTGGACACCAAAAAGAAGGAAGCCAAATATACCAGCTCCAAAACATTAGCCCTTACATCTAGTCCTCGACTTATGACAATTCAATCCCAAATTTCTGTCGCTAAGCAAGACAGTTCTTAAGTGAGTTTTGCTCCATTTTACAACCTTTCTTGCCACAGTTGTTAAGTGAATCACTGCAGTTAGTCATGTGATTAAATTTTGGGTGGGTGAGCTTTATGACTTGTTACGGTGTTCCACGGTCATGTGACCACAGTTCCTGATATTTTTTGCCATTTCTGGCAAACAAAAAAAACCTCATTCAAATGAATGGATTCACTGCAGTATCTGCTTAAAGCCCACTGTATTTGCTTAGCGATTGTAGTGTTTGCTTAGTGACCATCACAGAAAAGGTCAGAAGATTACTTTCGTTTACATGAATGAATGAACCTTTATTGTCAAAGTACAACCATGTATACATTGAGATTAGCTGAGCCTCCCTTTGTGCTCCCACCCCCCAACTCACAGTGACAACAAACCCTCCATCTTATTACACCTTGTGAACTAATTGCACCACACACCGGCCTCGCAAGTCAATTCTGCATAAAGTTTATAAAAATTATTTCCCGTTCAAAAGCCTTACAGCCCACGGATAAAAGCTGTTTTTCAGCCTGTTGGTGCAGCTGGCTATACTCCTATATCTCCTACCCAATGGTAGGAGAGTAAAGAGATACCGTCCAGGGTGTGAGTCATCCCTGAGAATTTTCCTCACTCTTCCAAGGCAACGAGCCCTGGCAATGTCATCCAGTGGTGTCAGGGGACAGTCCACAATGTCTTGTGCTGTACTTACCACCCTCTGTAATACTTTCCTATTCGCGGCTGTCAGACCAGCATACCAAACCACAATACCATACGAGAGGACGCTCTCTATAGTAGACCGGTAAAAGAGGGTCATTAGCCGTTGTTCTACCCTGTTCTTCCGCAAGACTCTGAGAAAGTGAAGCCTCTGTTGGGCCTTTCTAGCCACCTGGGTTGTATTAACTTTCCAGCCTCAACTTAGAATCAAAACTTATGACCATAATTATGGTCTCAATTATGGTGGTAAGTTGAGGACTACATGAATCACGAGCCTAGTAGTTCTGCTATAAATATTTCAAAACCTCCTCCCAGAGGGGAGCAACAGAAACAGACCATGAAGTGGTTGTGTGGGGTCTCTAACAATGCTTGGAGCTCTAAGCACATAGTGCTTACAAGCAGTATCCTGAATAATGGAAAATGAAATTCCTATAATCTCAGCTGTCCTTACCACCCTCTGTATGGACCTTCTATCTGAGGCACCCCCAAACCAAACAGTGATGCAGTTTGTTAAAACGCTCTCAATCATGCCTCTGTAAAAAGTGGCCAGGACAGAAGGAGAAAGATGTGCTCTTCTCATCTGATACAAGAAATGCAAACTATATATTCCAAAGATGCTTTTTCACGAGGCAACTGGACTTTTTTTGTTTTTCTTGAAGACATTTTGCTTCTCCTCCAAGAAGCTTCTTTAGTTCTGAAACTATGTACTCCAATCACCGGCCATCAACATACCAATCTATCAATAGGAAGGCACCACATAAATCCAAAACAAAGAATAGTCTAAAGCACACATTCTGGTAGAGAGAAATTCCCTGAGGATGGGCTCCAGCATGAGTCCAAAAGCTCAGAAGACTAAACCTCTGTCCCAGTTGTTAAGGAATTTGTTGTGCAGAGGTCTCCTTGTGCTACCAAAGAGTTGCACAGACAAGGAAGGGTACTGAGAGCAGCAAGAGTCACACACAGGAGTACACTGAGTTGTAAAAGCAAAAAGTATTTTACTTTGAGGGTGGTGTAAAAACAAAAATGCACAGTCAAAAATAAACAGTCCAGGTCATACACAATAGCAACAGTCCAAGGAGTAATCCAAACTACAAAGTCTTCTTACCGGTCCAGAGGTCAATACACAGTTCAGGTTTACAACAGTAGTAAACCAACAGCTGAGCAAAAACAGTAATAGTAGATATCAGTGAATTCAGAGAGAGAAGCTACGTTACTAGCTTCCTCTTATGGCCATGAGAACACTTACACACCCATTGGCCAATCAACTTCTTAAAGACATAGCATTATGGTTAATATATTTTCAACCCAACATTGTAGGCTAACACCATATGCCTAACACCAGTGACCGACCCAGATTGGATCTTGCAACATTAACAATTGTCTTGCTTAGCAATAGAAATCTGGGACTCAATTGTGTTCGTAAATCAAAGACTATCTGTACTTAGTTTCATGAGATATTTGACTCCTCAACTGACGAATATGTCAAACCAGGACTCCTTGATTACTACACGTGGAATCCTATTATTCTGTGTCTGGTTGTTAATGCATCCTTCTTTTGCGCTTCTTAGAATGGAGAAACATCTTTTAGAGCTTCCTGCTTGCTGATGCTGCTTTTCCATAGCTCTGGGTGGGTAACCAAAAATCAAAACTTGATACTTACAGGACTCCTGGAAATTCCGTTGAAGGTTTGGCCAGGATATCCATATGTTTCTCAAACAGAGAAGAAAGGGAACAGGAATTAACCATCTGTCTGTCTGCAATATCCATATAATTTTAACTGCATAAAATATTATTTTATTCCTACTAGCAAAACTGCATACACTGCAAGGAAACGTATTCCTAAATAAATGCATATGCTGAATAAAAGGAATCAAAGTTATTTCAGAAACTGAATTACAAGTCTAAGTACCTTAATTTCAATTGCCTGTTTGCCCCAATAATTTATTGAACAAAGCTTTCTGTATTTTCTTAGAATTAACTACGTATCACCCTGCCTAGGAGTGTCTATGAAGATTTTCAGTCATCCAGGTCATGGTTGTCCCAAAGGTGCTTTTTCAAAAGGCAACTGGACTTTGTTTTTTCCTTGAAGATATTTTGCTTCTCATCCAAGAAGCTTCCTCAGTTCTGGAGAACTGAAGAAACCAAAGAAAGTTCTTGGATGAGAACTGAAGAAGCTTCTTGGATGAGAAGCGAAATGTCTTCAAGGAAAACAAAGTCCAGTTGCCTTTTGAAGAAGCACCTTTGGGACATCCTGCCTAGAAGGGTATTTCTGCGCTCTAACACCTTTTTTCGTTTTATTTGCAAGGGACAACTAGTTCAAATAAGACAAACATAGAACATTTTCTTACCGTAGATTTTACCACTTTCCATCCTTCTGTATCATGGAGATAGAAAAAAACATTTGCGGAGAGGTCTTCAGCATTTTTCATATAAGCCATCTAACTGGGAAGATATCAAAGCAATGCGTATATCAATGGCATGGGATATCCCAACAGCAAGAGATTTTCTCTTCTGTGTTCCTTCAAAGGACTTCTATTCCAAGTATTTAAGCAAAAGTGTACAATAGCACACGGGCACACACACACACACACACACACACACACACACACATATTGAACCAGGGTAGGCTTCTCCAATTTGATGCCCTCTAGAGTCTAGAAACTAAACATTAAGAAAACCAAGATCATGGCATCCGGCCCTCTCAATTCCTGGCAAATAGATTTGGAAGAAATGGAGGTAGTGACAGATTTTATTTTCCTGGGCTCCAAGATCACCGCAGACAGGAACTGTAGCCAAGAAATTAAAAGATGCTTGCTCCTGGGGAGGAAAGCCATGGCAAATCTAGACAGCACACTAAAAAGCAGAGACATCACCCTATCAACAAAAGTGCGTATAGTCAAGGCTATGGTGTTTCCAGTTGCAATGTACGGCTGTGAAAGTTGGACCATAAGAAAGGCTGAGCGCCAAAGAATTGAGGCCTTTGAACTATGGTGCTGGAGAAGACTCTTGCGAGTCCCTTGGACTGCAAGGCACTCAAACCGGTCAGTCCTAGAGGAGATCAACCCTCACTGCTCTTTAGAAGGCCAGATCCTGAAGTTGAAACTCAAATACTTTGGCCACCTAATGAGAAGGAAGGACTCACTGGAGAAGAGCCTAATGCTGGGAAAGGTTGAGGGCAAGAGAAGAAGGGGACGTCAGAGAATGAGGTGGCTGGATGGAGTCACTGAAGCAGTAGATGTGAGCCTAAATGGACTCCAGAAGATGGTAGAGGACAGGAAGGCCTGGAGGAATGTTGTCCATGGGGTTGCGATGGGTCGAACACAATTTCGCAACTAACAACAATAACAAGAAGAGTCTAGAGGGAACTGGGGCAGCAGTTCCCAGAATTCTCCAATCAAGATGACCAGTCTGGGAATGTTGGCACTTGTAGACTCAAAACAGCTGAAGTATGCCAGTTTGGGGACTATTGTGAACTCATCCAAAAATTACTTCCTAATATTTCTACCACATTTCCACATGACTGTATCCTACTTTCAGGAAATGCTTGTAATCCAGACTACTTCAAATCTGTTGGCTTTGAAATCTGTGAATATCTCAGTGAGTCAAGCTGTAACAACGCCTCGAAAGATTAGTTCCCTCCTGAGTCCTATGTTATATTGTTTTCTTGACTGCAGCATGAAGTGGTTTGCTATTGACTTCTCCTAGAAAGCTCCTTTGATCCTCCAGTCCCAGCTCCTGAGATTTTCTTAAACCCCAGCTCAGGTTTTTTAAAACATAAAGGGAACGGTTGCTGGAATTGGGTATGTGTAGTTTAACAAAGAGAAGAGTGAGGGGTGACATGATAGCAGTGTTCCAATATCTCAGGGGCTGCCACAAAGAAGAGGGAGTCAAGCTATTCTCCAAAGCACCTGAAAGCAGGGCAAGAAGCAATGGATGGAAACTAACCAAAGAGAGAAGCAACCTAGAACTAAGGAGAAACTTCCTGACAGTTAGAACAATTAACCAGTGGAACAACCTGCCTCCAGAGGTGGTGAATGCTCCAACACTGGAAGTTTTTAAGAAGAGACTGGACAGCCATTTGCCTGAAATGGTATAGGGTTTCCTGCCTGAGCTGGGGGTTGGACTAGATGACCTCTAAGGTCTCTTCTTCTTCTTCTTCTTCTTCTTCTTCTTCTTCTTCTTTCTTCTTCTTCTTCTTCTTCTTCAGCACATATTAATACTTGAGCAGGGTCAGAATAGATGGGAAACCACCAGGAAGTCCTAAGACTGTGCCATCAAACTCTAAGGATACCTGAGATCAGGGAAAGGGTTTTTCCAGGACAAACTTCCATCAAATGTTTTTTGTTGGGTTTTTTTCCGGGACAAACTGCCATCAAACCGTGCTGGCAAATTTATTTCTTTGAAAGAAGTGCAAACTGTCTTGTGTGAGTTTCTTGACGCTGCTGCGTTTCCAGATGTGCCGAGCAGTTGTGATCCTTCCAGTCTCTCGAGATCCCCGCTTGGCTTGGACGAAAGGGACCGAAGGCAACCCTCTCCTGGCATTAAAGTCCCATACCCGGACATAACTACCATGCCCATGGCACCCGCCCTCACCTCCGAGCATCTTTCGCCGCCTCCGCCTCCCCGGCTGCCAGCTGTAACTGCGAAACCGCAGCAGGAGAGGGCGGTGTGGCCGGCCGGGATTGTGATGCCTTCGGCCCCGATGCCTCCTGGGAATTGTGGTTCCAGGCTCTTCGCTGCCTCGCGTGAGCCAATGAGCGCGCGGCAGGGACGGAGCATGCGTCTTCGAGTCCAGCCGGCGCCATTGGCATAGGTGGGAGGTGATGCGTTTTCAAAATCGGCGGGCGGGAGTCGGAGGAAATTCCGCCGGGGATGCAGGTGAGGTCAAGGGGGAAGAGTCGTTGTATTTTTATTTTTATTTTAACACGGCCGGAGGATCCCTGACAGGATTAGGCTGACCTCTGAAACTGCTAAAAATCACTCTTCATGTGGCTTCTGGATCAAGGAGGAACTATCTGACAGTTAGAACAATTAATCAGTGGAACAACCTGCCTCCAGAAGCTGTGAATGCTCCAACACTGGAAGTTTTTAAGAAGAGACTGGACAGCCATTTGTCCGAAATGATATAGGGTTTCCTGCCTGAGCAAGGGGTTGGACTAGATGACCTCGAAGGTCCCTTCCAACTTTATTATTATTAGTAGTAGTAGTAGCACAGGCACCCCTGCATAGGGTTAAGGTTTTAGGTTATTTTGACGTAAACGTAACTAAATTTATTTATTTATTTATTTATTTATTTATTTATTTATTTATTTATTTATTTATTTTATTTTATTTTATTTTAATTCCATTTATATCCCGCCCTTCTCCGAAGACTCAGGGCGGCTTACAAGCTTAGCAGTAGCCTTCATTCTATGTATATGCCTGCTTATTAGGGCTTTCACACACACACCCCAAGCGGCATTATTACAAAGTCAGTTTATTGCCCCCAACAATCTGGGTCCTCATTTTACCTACCTCGGAAGGATGGAAGGCTGAGTCAACCTTGAGCCTGGTGGGACTCGAACCTGCACTAATTGCAGGCAGCTGGTGTTACTTAAGGAGGCATCAGCCCACTGCTCCACCAAGGCTGATGCCTCCTTAATTGATGGTTTAGGCATGGAGTTAATCTTAGGATTAACTTAGGAGAGGGACGCGGTGGTTCAGTGGGTTAGGACGCTGAGCTTGTCGATCAGACGATCGGCAGTTTGGCGGGTCGAATCCCGAGTGCCGCGTAACAGAGTGAGCGCCTGTTACTCGTCCCAGCTTCTGCCAACCTAGCAGTTCGAAAGCACGTAAAAATGCAAGTAGAAAAATAGGGACCACTCCGGTGGGAAGGTAACAGCGTTCCGTGCGCCTTTGGTGTCTAGTCATGCCGGCCACATGACCACGGAGACGTCCTTGGACAAGCACTGGCTCTTCGGCTTTGAAACAGAGATGAGCACCGGTCTCTAGAGTTGGAAACGACTAGCACACGTGTGCGGGGGAACCTTTTGACCTAATCTTAGGAGCATGTAAGAAACATATAATTGACTATGAATAGTCATCTCAAGGGTTCTTGTTCAGGATTTGATTCAGCAGTTGAATTTGATGGATCTACAGACCTGCATAATATTGGACTGTTGTGAGATTCACTTACAATTGCAAAAGATAGCTTTGCTTGGAAAAACTGACATCCTGCCACTATATCTCTAACACCATCAAACATCAACATCTGGGAAGGACTTGATAGGTGGAAGAAAATGCCAAATTAAGTCCAAACATGTGGCTGACTGTATTATGAACCATATGAATAGAATAGAATAATTTTATTGTCACTTTTAAATGTACACTAATCGGCATACATTAAAATGAAATTTTGTTGCTTATAGCTCTCAAAGGATCACCACCTCCAATATACACTACATAAATATGACAAAAGAAAAAAGAAAAAAATTGCATACACCTACATATATTCTATGACACGGAAACAACACAATCTATTTCAAATCTATACATGTACATGCAAGAAAAATGAATCTTGGGAGTTTACCAGACAGATGGCATAGGGAACAAAGTTGTTACAGAATCTGGTAGTCCATAATATTTTTGTTTTAGTAAGCGCCATGGATGCATTCTGAAAACAACTGTAGCACCACTTGAACACTACTGGCATTAAAAACGGTACCTTTCACATTATCAAACAGCATCTGCCTATCCAAGGTCCTGGAAAGGAATTATCGCTGGATAAAAATACCAAATGCGGTCTAAATGTCGGCTGGTGGCCCCCAGGGGGAGGGCATTCTCAGTGGGTGCGCCAGCCCTCTGGAACTGCTTGCCAACCGAAATCCGGATGGCCCCCAACCTCCGCACCTTCCGACGCGACTTAAAAACTTACCTGTTCCAGCAGTCCGGCCTGGCCTGATAGCTCTAATTGGGGTCCCAGTTTGTTTTTACTATTGTTTTTCACTATTGTTCAATCTGTATACCTACCTTACTCTGTACACCGCCCCGAGTCCCTCGGGAGAAGGGCGGTTTATAAAAACAAACAAATAAATAAATAAATAAATAAATAAATAATTATGCGACCAACCATAATAATATTTTTAATTATCAATTTAATTCATTAAACCTATTGTAATTAATAATTTGGATTATTATTAATTGAGTTAATTAAAATAATTTAAAATAGGACCAAAAAAGCAAACAAAGATGGTACCAATAATAAAAGATGCCTTGGGTGCAATCTCAAAATATTTGGAGCACCACTTCAACATCATCTGCATTCACAGAATCCCCATCAGTCAATTGCAAGAGGCAGCTTTACTTGGAACAGCTTACATCCTGTGATAATATCTTTAACACCATCAAACAACTATCTCAGGTCTTGGGGAAGAACTCAGGTGGATAAACATGTCTATCTGGCTGATTGCTCAATGAACAATAATAAGAGATTACTGGGTTGAGGTGTTAATTATAGCTCCTTTATGAAATAAATCACAATTGACTAGGTTCACTCAATATAGTAAACCATATATTATATTTTGCAAGCCATATTGCTTGGATAAATACAAAATGCTAAACTAGCAAACTTTCCATACAGCCAACAGTGAATTGATGCAAATTGTTCTTCCTCTGCTTCATTCACTATATATTCCTCTTCTTGTAAAATGTTGAGTATAAAATCAGATTTTTTTAAAAAAAATCTGTAATCTATCATAGTTCTCACAAGCCAGTGAGCAGCATGGGACAAAATAGGTGTATCTAACTACAGTTTAATTTCTAATTCAGGATTGTGATTTAATTTGACAAGAAAATACTTTTTGCTGTCCAATTTAGCAAAAATATTTTGGTTTTCTGTCATTAACTGTACAGGAAATCTACAGCACTATAAAACTACAATCAATATAAACTATAAATGAAATAATTTAAACAAAATACCTTCTCTTTGGGGGGGAGTGTTAAATGTGATAATGATGGCAGATTTGAAAATATATTATTGTGTCTCAGAGTGACTCTCAAAATCTGTATTTTCTTGCTTAATGACAGTTCTTGAAAGCTTCAGGAGAAGTTGCAGAAGGCCCCTGAATGAAAAGTAATGTCCTGCTTGGTTAAGAAAAGTAATATCTGTTCTCCAGAAACAACTGTGTCATCTCTTCTAGCAAGTGGTAACTTTCAGAGTGGCCGTGTCTCCTTGAGTCACAGTTCAGTCCACTACAAGGACAAACTCTATAGTTCTGCCTCTCAAGCTTTAGAGGCCTATATTAAAGATTTCAATCTCAGTCTTTCATCCCCTGACGTCAGACCTGGAAAAATTGAAATTCTTCCATGGGCTCCCGAAAACTTCAGTTCCTCAAAAGATGATTTTGAGCCCAAATGTGGTACGTGTGTTTTCCTTTTCAATAAAGTATGTGGGGAGGAATCTTTACCTGTATTAGAGGTCACTTTGAAAATAGCATCCAAATGTCAAGCTAACATAGTTCTTATTTATTCATTTATTTATTACATTTATTTATTAATTTTTTATGTTACCCATCTCCCTATATCCAACTCAGACAATTTCTTATGTTCTTTAAATAATTTTGGTGTTATTTGTATTTCCCTTTGTTATATATATTTGTGTGTTTTTTAATATGAGTTGGTTATACAGTTCATAGAGAATATAAGTGAAAGCTAAGCCATGTAGTTGATGACTTCCTCTTCCTTCGCCTCCTCCTCTTCATCTTCTTCACTGGCTTGAGTTTGTAAAAGTATCTAATGTTATTTGGATTCTTTATTTTGTAGTGCATTTGTGTTTTTTAATATGGGTTGGTGATACGTTCTGTGGAAATTATAACTAAAAGCTATCCCATGTAGTTGATATAATAAGGATCAATTCATATTCTTATTGTTAGCAATTATTATTATTACATTCATATATTGCCTGTGTTTTGTAGACATGAAAGCAATGTACATTATGTCTCAGCTTCTTTTTTCGCAAGAAACAACCCCATGAGAGTGGTTGGGCTAAGAATGAACCACTGTCTCAAAATCATCTAACCAGTAATATAACTTGAAATCTTGGACACTCATTTGTGGTATTATTTTGTCTTTGCACATTTATGTTACTGTATGTTACTTATGTGATGAAACAGTGAAAATTGTGTATTTGCATTCAGGTAGGAAAGGTAGAAATATTTGACAAAAAGTGTATGCCTTTCAAGAAAATGTAGGGCTTCAGTTATCAGCGAATCTCCCAAGATTTCAGCATTGTCATATGAAATTATAATTTGAAATAACTAAAATCTTCAAATTTTCAGACTTTAAAGAGTGTGGTGCCCAGACCGTCTTTTAATCTCTAGAAATGAGTCTCAATATTAGAAGGGATGGCATAGAAAGTTCTGTTGCCTGGCTGACAAGAAGGATTACAAGTAACGTTTGAAATATTTCCTTTCTTGGAACCTGTAGTTTAAGTCAAATTATGTCTCTTCTTGTTTTAGAAAATGTCAAGCAGCATACACGTCTGAGAAAAAAAACTGTTTATGAGCCAGATATAGTCAGTCTGACTACAGATGATCTTTTAGCATTTCCTGCAGATGGCTCCCTCTCATTCAAGATTTCTAGGTCATTAGCTCAGAGAGGTAATGTGAACAGGCGGTCATGGAGAACATCTGCCTCTTGTTCTCATCACTGGACTCCATCGTTCAATGATAAAGAAAAAGAAGATTATTTGAAAAATTCCTTGCTTCCCTCCTCATACCGTGAAGCTAGCAGAAAAAAGGGTATACAACATACATTTCACAGACATGATTCTGTGTTAGCTGGTAGAGACCAGCTTGCCAACCGAGAGACTGCGTTTCTTAAGAATTATCCAAGATGGCTGACAAGCCATAAAACTGAGTTGAGCATTTCAGACTTAAGTAGTATTCCTGAATCCAAATATCCCATCTGGCTGAAGAATCATAATCTCCTATTGGATTCAAGTAATGAAAATTCTACACAGACCTCACATCTGGAAAGTGAGCATCTGTCTTTGCAAAATAATGAGGAGCTGATGGAGTTTCAAAATCTTAATAGATTAAGCTCCCCCAAGTGCTCAAGACATAATGATGTGGGGAGCCTGAAGCACAAGTGTGATACTCAAACAAATTGCCAAAAAGACTGTCCAAGTGCCTGTTTTCTACCACAGGGCTTAAGAGAGCAAAAGGATCTGCTTATAGGTAACGTACAATAGCATTTATTTTGATGTCTGATTTTGTCAACTTTTGGGAATATGGCATAATAGCGATTGGGTTTAGATACTGTGAAGAAGCATGGTTTATTTAGCAGTAGTTCAATAAGTAGTTCACCACCCTGAGTCCTTCGGGAGAAGGGCAGTATATAAATCAAATAAATATAAATATAATATAAATAAAGTGCAATTGTCAATTTCAACTCCCAGAATTCTTCTTGGGTTGGGCCTGGTTAGGGATTTCTGGGAATTGAAATCCACCGGTCTTAAAATTGCCAAGGCTGAGTATAGCAATAGCACTTATGTACTGCCCCACACTGCTTTACAGCATGCTCTGGATAGTTTACAATGTCAGCATATTGCCCCCAACAATCTGGGTCCTCATTTTAGCGATCTCACAAGGATGGAAGGCTAAGTCAACATTGAGCCCCATCAGGATCAAACTCCAGGTTTGGGCAGAATTAGCCTGAAATACCGTATTCTAAGCACTGTTCCCCGAGTGCTCCTAAACCTGCTTTAGACACTCGTATTTATTTGAAATAATATGCAATATGTATCAGCCATGACATGTAACATTTTTAATTGTGACATTTATAATTATTTTAGATGACACAGAGAAACTAATTCAGGAAGCAAGGAGGGCACTGGAACCTTTGGCTGAGGAATCAACTAGTCTCCTGAAAAATGATGGCAGTCCTTGTACAGTGGATATACTAGAAGCAGAAAGATTGTGGGACAATGGTCCCATTGGTTTGTGAGTATATGAGAATCCCATTAAGTTTTTTATGGATACACAGAGTGGAACTCTTCAGCAATAGCCTGACTAATACCAGCTTCTTCAACCTATTTGAATGTCATAAAATGATGGTGTTTGTACAAGCAATCTAAGACGACCACTGCTAGATCCTCTTGTCGTAATGGTGAAGCCAGATTCTTCATGAGTTTGTCCACTCCCCCTTTGAAAGTCACCTCTTTCACAAGTTTTTTTTTTAAAAATCCCATTTATATCCCGCCCTTCTCCGAAGACTCAGGGCGGCTTACAATCTAAAGCACAAATCAATGTGCTTAGCAATAGCCTTCATTCTATGTATATGCCTTCTTATTAGGGCTTTCCCCCCCCCCCCAAGCGGCATTTTTACAAAGTCAGCTTATTGCCCCCAACAATCTGGGTCCTCATTTTACCTACCTCGGAAGGATGGAAGGCTGAGTCAACCTTGAGCCTGGTGGGACTCGAACCTGCACTAATTGCAGGCAGCTGGTGTTACTTAAGGAGGCATTAGCCCACTGCTCCACCAAGGCTCTTGTATTTGTAGCTTAACCATATGCTGTATCTTTCCTGACTCCTCAACCATTTAGCTCCATTAGTTGTCTCCAGATCATTGTATTAAGAAAAGAACAAAGAGTTCCAGATTCACTTCTTAGTAGCTTGAGAAGCTACCTAAATGCAAGTGGCGTCCACAGAACCCTTCACTGCTATTATAACCAACCAGTCCCCGTTACCCACACACTTAACGTTGGCTCAATATTTCCCAAGGGACCGATAATTTCCTTGGAAGATTTCTGTCCATGTTCTCTATGTCAGGAGCCAAGCCTGCTTATGTGTTCATAAACTGGGTTATTCCTTTTGTGCTTATTACATTCTCAGGATTTCTGTTACAGGACCTGTACAGTGCTTTTCGAAGGTCAAGGGTAACATGAGTAATGGCCAGGAATTGCGTCAAACCTCTGGGCAGGGCTGTGTTTGAGAAAGACTTCTGTGACATTTCTTTGAAAACGTGATTTGTTTACTTTAGGAACCTATACTCTAGTCTCCACATTTAATGCAGTGGGAAAGAGCTGTCAATATTCCAAGTTCAGAGGACAAAAAAAAAAGTTGAGAAATGCAGAGTTACTTTCCCATGCACCCCCACTCCACCCCCAGTTTGTTAGCCATTGACACTGAATAGAGGTAGTCCTTGACTTACCTGAATTCATTTGTTTACCTGTATTCATGTTTACCTTGACTCACCTGTAATCCGTTTGTTTAGTGCAGGGGTAGGCAACCTCGGCTCTTTTATGACTCATGGACTTCAACTCCCAGAATTCCTGAGCCAGCATGGCTGGCTCAGGAATTCTGGGAGTTAAAGTCCATGAGTCATAAAAGAGCCGAGGTTGCCTACCCCTGGTTTAGTGACTATTTGAAGTTACAACAGCACTGAAAAGAGAGGCCTGTGGACTTCAATTCCCAGAATTCCTGAGCCAGCCATGCTGAGGGGAAAGGGAGAGGTTTCCAAGCTGAGCCATGCTGGCTCAGGAATTCTGGGAGCTGAAGTCCACGAGTCATAAAAGAGCCAAGGTTGCCTACCCCTGGTCCTAGTTGAGGGAGCAATACAAGTGGCACCTTCTCTGTGTACTCTATGTCTGTGCAGATCCTTTCAGTATCTTTTAGTGTATATATATATATATACATTTATATATATATAAATTTATGTTGCTAAGTGAGACAGTTGTTAAGCGAGTTTTGCCCCATTTTACGACTTTTCTCACCACAGTTGTTAAGTGAATCGCTGCAGTTGTTATAAGTTAGCAATACAGCTGTGAAGCAAATCGGGCTTCCACATTGACTTCGCTTGTCAGAAAGTCACAAAATGTGATCGCATGATCCCGGGACCCTGTGCTCTGTCCCAGCCTGCTACGTCCTTGTTACTTCACAAGGCAACCCCTAATTTAGCAGTAGACAGGATAAATAAACCCCTTTTATTGAAGTTACAGACCTTATCCACAAACAAAACAGAGCACGATCCAAAACAAGAAATAATTCACTGGTAACATAAACAGACCATCATCTCTTGACACAGAAGTTCTTTGCAAACGGTTGCTTCTAGCAACCAGCCCTACCCACACATTCCCTTTTTGTTACGCAGCCCCCAAGGCGTGGCTTCTCTCTGCTTTCTCCTTCTCCCATGGAGTCGCCCCATTGCCTCCCTCTGATTTACTCGTGTGACCTGTCTACGTTTCCGAGTGTCTCTGAGGTCTTCCAGCTGAGTCTGACTCCGCCTCCCAGCCTAGCTAGCTTTCAGTTTGACCACGAGTGGAGGGGCCAGGCTCTTCCTCACTTGGTAAGTCTGGTAACTCATCAGAGCCTTCCTCCGACTCTGATGGCTCCCCAGGCCCCTCCTCCTCCTCCTCTGATTCCCCGGACTCAGCTGCTGGGTTCAGAGGCTGGCACGGAATCACAACACACTGTCATAAATAGGAGTCAATTGCCAAGCATCTGAATGTAAATCATGTGACCATGGGGATGCTGCAACGGTCCTAAGTCACTTTTTTTCAGTGCCGTTGTAACTTCAAATGGTCACTAGGCAAACTGTTGTAAGTCGAGGACTACCTGTAGTCAGCCAGATTATGGCCAGACTTTGTTATTTATGTGTATCCCACCTTTATTTATTTTTTTCAAATAAGATTAGATTTAGATTTATTAAATTTATATGCCGCCCTTCTCCCCAAGGACTCAGGGCGGCTCACAACAATAAAAAATTAAAAAACATAAAGTACAAAATTTAAAAAAGAACTAAACAATGGATGTAATAAATAAATGACAATTTAACCCAATAAAAGCCAAATTTAAAACCATAGTCAGTCCAAGCCCGCTTGTTGGAACATCCATGTCTTCAGGTCATGGCAGAAGGACCGAAGGTCAGGGGCCGTCCGCAGCTCCGGAGGCAGTTCATTCCAGAGGGTCAGCGCGCCCACAGAGAAGGCTTTCCCCCTGGGGGTCGCCAGCTGGCATTGCCTAGCCGACGGAACCCTGAGGAGGCCGACTCTGTGGGAGCGAACCAGCAACAACACACCTTCCTCCTCCTTATTTTCCCCACAACATAATGAACGCACGCTGTATTCACCAGCCCACCTCAGCTGTTTCCAAAGGAGGCAGAGGAGGAGAGGTCCCGGGGCTTATGGAGTGAAGGAACTGGATGAGGCTGTCGGCAGGCCCAGAGGAAGGGAGTGGGGCTTTTGGAGGAGTCGGTGGCGGCGGCAGCAGCGTGCTCCAGGGGCGAAAAGAAGCAAGGCCCCTTTAAGGAAAAGGTGGAAGAGTCAGGATCAGAAAAAGGAAAGAAGGCGAGGTTGTCCTGCAGGAATACAAGCTAATTTGAGGGCTAATCCACATGGAGCCCCGTTTCCATCTGTCCTGTTTGCCGTAGTTCGCTCCCTAGAGACTAAAATGGACGATCTGAAACTCGAGCTGGCCACGAACAAGGAGTGTATATCGGAGGTGGTGACCCTTTGAGAGCTGTATGCAACGAAATTTCATTTTGATGTATGCCGATCGGTGTACATTCAAAGTGACAATAAAGTTGTTGCTGCTGCTGCTGCTGTTGTTATTATTTAACCAAAGGCAGGGGAGAAAAATATTTTTTACGGCTCTGGAGACCCAGTTTATGAGATCCTCCTTTCCTTGAACTCCACTCCAAAACCTTTCTGCTTCTCCCTAAAACCCACACCACAAATAAGCACTCCCGTTTAGTCAACAAGGTGACAAGTGGCCTGCAGCCATTCGCCCAGCAACAAAGCCAGGGGACAAAATCCACGTCAGTAATTCTTTGTTCATTTTGACATTTGTTTATTTTGTTCCCTCTCCTAGGAAATTCTGCTAAGAATTGAGTTGCATTTTTAAAGTATAATTTTTTTCCCCATAGAGGATAGAGGGACAGACTCTTTACAAGGATTGGAGAGTTGGGAAAATGGCAGCTGAGAATCTGCCTGTGCGGTTTTATGACTTTCTAGCCATTCTGGCCTTCTGCATTTCATTGTCCATCAAGAGGCACCAAAAAACAAGCAATTACAATAGCAAATCAAAGTAGCTAAGGATTAAAGCTTTAGTTACTAGAACTATCTCTTGATTCTTGAGTCCTTCTGATAGGGTGGGACCATCTGGTCCATCATCAATGACCAGAATGGTACTTCATGGTTAGTCTAATACCATTCTTAGTGTTGAAGGATGGAACTGACAGGAAATGGGTATGGTACAGCAGGAAGGCAAATTCACCTATTTTCTAATGAACTTAAGATGATTTGCCTCTTCCCCACATTTCAAATGCCTCTTACTATTGCGTTTGGGAGTAGAACTGTTAATGTAGCTGCTCCCCCCGAGGGCGGAAGTTGCAATGACATATCTTGCTGGTTGTGTATATGAATGCAATGCATTCCCTGACCCACTAGCTGATGATGGACATCTGGCCTCAGGCTTGGAGAATTGCTGAGTTTTGGATGCCTAGGGGTTTGCCTGCCCTTCCAGACTGCTGCTCAATTGCCTTATGGGGGAGGGCCTTCTCTGTGGGCGCGCCGGATTTATGGATCCATCTTCCGGTTGAGCTCCGGATGGCACCCGACCTTCGCTCCATCCGGCGTGATCTAAAGACCTACCTGTTCGAACAAGCCGGCCTGGCCTGATGGGTGATAGGTTTGGGTTTTATTGCTTTTAATGTATTTTAACTTATTGTTATAGTTTTTGGGCATCTTGTTTAATCTCTTTTAATTTTTGTATTCTTGTCTTTTAACATGTATTGCCCTGTTCACCGCCCTGAGTCCTTCGGGAGAAGGGCGGTATACAAATATAATAAATAATAATAATAATAATAATAATAATAATAATAATAATAATAATAATAATAATAATAATAATAATAATAATAATAATAATCATCTTCCTGGTTTTCTTGCTCTGTTGGGGACAAATAACCCTTCATCCCTCTGGCCCTCAATGTTACATCTCTGGTATTAATAACCTGCAGGCATTTAACTGGTGCCAGGTTCATTTTATCAGATGGGTAGGTCTGGAAGAAATTGGGAAGCTCAGTCTCTTGGACTCAGTGGAATTGTACAGTGACCTTGGTCACAAAAAGGATCCAGCTGTAGCATCGCCTTGTTTTGATGGAATTTGCATGGGTGCCTTCATACCAAGAAAGCCTCTAGTTGTCCAAGGGTCCTAGTTGAGATTAAAGCTACCAAAAAGGCTGTCTTGCAGGTGAGGGTGTTAATGAGGATCTATCTGATCAGTTCGAAAGGAACAGTAGCTAGAGCTCTCAAAGCCAATAACAATGAACAGCTAAAAATTGAAAGGAAAAACAGAATGATTAGAATTTATGAATATATTTATGCATTGGGCTATTCTTGGATTGTAAAGATTTTTTTTTCCAGTTACTGTACAGCAGACATGTCAAACCTGCGACCTCACGTGAGATCGCGCAACGTATCGTGACAGTTTTGCCATTGCCGGCAATGGGGTGGGCGTGGTTTCCGCGTGATGCATCCGGCCTGCGGGCCAGCAGTTTGACACCCCTGCTGTACAGTGTATAAACATAATGCAGAAACTTTTTTAAAAAAGTGCTTCTTACTTGAGCTTCCTAACTTCTACATTTCTATCCACAGAAAATCTCCGGTACCTATATCCTGTATGGAGGAGAATTCTCCACCAAACCCCAGGGCCAGCATGGTCAATAACTTTTTAGAAGACTGTTTGCAGAATGGTCAACAGGTAAATAAAAGTTGAAGTGATGAACATTAATATTAAGCTTGCATTAGTTAAAGCAGGGCTTTCCAAGGAGTTTGCACAATTGTCAGTACCAGCTAGGTATGTGGGTGAATGCTCTGAATTTCACTGAGGCAACAATAAAGCCAGGCATGCTGACATGAGAATTAGATATACATACATACCTATTACCCTGTTTTCTTTCAAGCTAAGAAGTGTTAATGCAGAGTGCAGAAAGAAAGTAAATAGTAAGTAAAATCAATTAAAGGCAAAATAATACAAATAAAGGAAATTTAAATCTGGATTTCCTCAACTTCTGCATAATTTTCTTCCCTTCCTCATTTTTACTTTGTCCATACACCTATCCTTTTTGTTGTTGTTGTTGTTGTTCTTTAATCATCTCATCTCCCTTGGAACTGTCATCAACTCATCCAGTCACAACTTTTCAGTCTATCCTTCCTTCCTTCATACATACATGTTTGCATTTCTTTCATTCTTTCTGTATAACCAAATAAATTCAAAATACTTATTTCATACTGGTCATTCACTCTGGCATTCAGTTCGTATTCATTCATCGTGCGTTCTTTCCTGACCATGCTGTTAGCCACACAATTCTTAAATATCTCATTACCACCGTAGACAGCTTGCTTTTTAGGTTTTGCTGACATAACCAACTCTTGCTTCCATATAACAATAGGAGAAACAAGCTCTTACACTAAGACATTTTCCCACTTATTGCAACAAACATTAAATCCTCATAACAGACAGAACACCATCCATTATCTTCCTATCAGCATTTGCACATCTTAAAATGTCTCTTCATTTTTTTCATCTTTACTAAATATTTTGTAAAAATATACAGGTTAATCTGTTTGTTCCAATTGTTTACCATTAGCATATAACTTGCAATCATTTGTGCTGTTTCCCTCAACTTCCCTCTACCTTGTAATTCCAGAAAAGCTCATATTCTGGAGGGAATCATGGTACCATACTTCCGTTTCAAGTGCCAATGTTGTCCAAATGCCCAGGGCTCAAAGAGAATGTTTTGCTTAGACATCTTAACTTCTAGGCTTCAAATATCTGATTGAGTATAATATTTCTATCTTAGGACAGAGCAAAGGCTAAAGAAGAGATTTCCTACAGAATGTTCTTTATAGGTAATAGGAAGCAAACCTAAGGGGAAAATTCACTTTGATATCACAGTCCAAAACTCTCATTTGGGAAAGATAACTTTTTCAGGTTTTCTTTGATAGGCAGAGTCTTTCTTTCTTTGATTCCAGGAGAAAACATTTTCGGGTGGAAATCATCATGGTCCTGTAGAAGCTTTGAAACTGATGCTGTTTAACCTTCAAGCAGTTCAGCACGGCTTTCACAAAAACAAATCTGACGGACCAAACGAAGAGCCCCCAAAAGTAAGCAGCTCTGTGTAAAATGAGATTCTCCGTGGTGTTTAATTATTGTATGCTTATCTGCATCTGGCTCTGCGCTGTTAGCTCCTAACTGCAGGTCTGAGTTCCTAGATTTGTTCTCGAGTGGTGAGGCTTTGACATTTTCTCCCAAAGGTGACAAACAGATCAATGGATGGATGTGTCCAAGGACCCATGCAGGAAACATATCCATGTGTGCTTTTGTGCAGTACAGTTCTGTGGAGAAAAAAAATCACTTTCTTTTAGCTTCTCTGAATATTTTGCATATCTTTGCCAGTGAGTGTTTTCAGTCTCCTGTGAGTCCTACTGATAAATTATTGGAATCAGAGTGCAATAGTTACCTTATAGTTTGGTGCTTTTTTTTTCATTCTATCACCCTACAGCTCTGCCTTTTAGAAAATAAAAGCACAGGTCCATTTTGAGACAATAACAGTATCATATTGCACTCCTACCCACCCCCACACATAAAAGAATGACAGAAAGGGGAAAGGAAAGAAGGCAGAAGATGCAACTAGATCAAACAAAGAGCAAGCAAGTATGCTAATGCAATACATGGTAGGCAAAGGATAGGTGGAAAAATGTATAGGACCCAAGAGGGAGATCAAAATAAGGATCATGGGAAGGCCTTTTTTGGGTGGTGGAAACATCTGAAACCAGCTGGAAAACATGAGATACAGAGCCCCAAGTGAGGCTATGCCAGGAGATTCCTTATCCATTTTCCTCATCCTTTTCCTCCTCATGGAAGAACCAAAGAGGAGGTCTACAGGTTGACAAGTGTCAGGGGGAAAAAGCAGGAGTCTGGGCAGAGCACACGTAGGTAGCATGACCACGTAGGGTAGGGATGTCAAACTCGCCACGTCACATGATGTGTTGCGATGTATCGTGACGTTTTCCCCATTGCTGGGGTGGGTGTGGTTTCGGCATGACGCATCCGGCCCATGGGCTGGCAGTTTGACCCCTCCTGATGTAGGGGATGAGCTACAGCCATCTTTTTTCCCCAAATAGGCAACCTGTCTCAAGCTGCTTTCAGCCTTAAGGACCCTAGTTAGGCCAGGAAGCACTAACAATGATGACCTTCCATTTCAAACCCAGAAAACTGGATGGGCCAGCAGTCCTTGGGTATGAAAGGAGGGGGCAGGCAATCACAACTTGTCCCTCATCCTCCTCTAAGCTCCAGGATATATAAAGGTCTCCCTGTCTTCATGGGGCAGCATCTGTGAGTAATATTCCATCAGAGTTAAGGCAAATCTTGGCAAAGTGGCTTGTCTTCAGGATTCCTCCTCACAGTTCGGAAGGAACCAGATAATAAAAATGGAGAAATCATGTGGTAGGTACAACACGCATAGGGGAAAGGACCTCAGGAGATGAGAAAAGATGCTACAAGGGGACATCTCACCCCATTTTCTTAGCCTCCCGAGTTCTGACTGTCTCACTGTTTAAGACAATGGTTAAACTCATCTCTGTTCTCAAACTTTTAATTGTTAATGATACGAATGCTCGACTGAATGTTCATTTTATACGTACTCATCGACTTCTGTTTTATTATCGTAAGCTACCTTGAGAATAGAAATAAACAGAAATGCAGGGAGGCACCGAAGAATCAAAACAAAGAAAAATAACATACATGTTTGATCAGTTTGCTTAATGAGATAATTACGGCCATTGAACAATTAGATATGATTTGAGCCAACCCTGCCCTGTAATCAAAACAAACTTCAACTCTTTTCTCACATCTCTGTAAAGTTCTCACTATAATTAAAGAGGCAGGTCATGCCTGGCTCACAGACAATTACAAACACCTGAACACCTCAGTTTAACAACAACAACAATAAAAACTCCAAGGCCTGTTATACAGAAAAAAGTTAGAGAAATGGAACTTGTAGGGTTCTGTGGGTATTATTTATTTATTTATTTTATTGGATTTGTATACAGCCCTATTCCCATAGGACTCAGGGCGGTTTACAGGGCAGTTAAAACCATGAATACAAAAAATAAAAACAAAACAAATTAAATTCAAGCCCCAAGAGTAAATCTAAAACCCAGTTAAGTTAACAACCCCACAGTCTGGACCAAATAGATCGAAGAGCCAAGTTTTCAGGTCCCGGCGAAATGAGCGAAGGTCGGGGGCAGTCCTAAGTTCTGTGGGTAGTTCGTTCCATAGGGCAGGCGCACCCACAGAGAACGCCCTTCCCCTTGGAATAACCCGCCGGCATTCATTAACCGGCGGTACCCTGAGAAGGCCATCCCTGTGGGGGCGCACAGGACGATGGGAAGATGATGCCGGCAGCAGGTGTTCCCTTAGATATTCCGGACCCATTTAGGGCTTTATAGGTCATTACCAGAACCTTGAATCTCACCCGGAGGGCAACCGGAAGCCCATGCAGCTCACGGAGAAGAGGTGTTACATGGGAGTATCGGGAAGCTCCCATCAAAACCCGCGCGGCTGAATTCTGCACCAGTTGAAGTCTTCGGGTGGTCCTCAAGGGCAGCCCCATGTAGAGAGCATTGCAGTAGTCTAACCGGGAGGTCACGAGCGCATGAGTGACTGTACGTAGAGCATCTCGGTCCAGATAGGGACGCAACTGGCGCACCAGGCGAATCTGGGCAAAAGCCCCCCTGGTCACAGCTCCTATATGATCTTCCAAACTGAGCCGTGAATCCAGGAGGACTCCCAAGTTGCGAGCCCTATCAACGGGGGGTAATACCTCATCCCCTATTTTTAATGATGGAGAAGGCTGTTATGCCAGTTATGCCAGTTATGTGGGTGTTATGCCAGAAGGAAACCAAACCCTACATTCCCCAATACAAGTAGTCCTCGACTTACAACCATAGGTAAAGGTAAAGGTTCCCCCGCACATGCGTGCTAGTCGTTTCCGACTCTAGGGGCCGGTGCTCATCTCCGTTTCATAGCCGAAGAGCCAGCGCTTGTCCGAGGACGTCTCCGTGGTCACGTGGCCGGCATGACTAGACGCCAAAGGCGCACGGAACGCTGTTACCTTCCCACCGTAGTGGTCCCTATTTTTCTACTTGCATTTTTACATGCTTTCGAACTGCTAGGTGGGCAGAAGCTGGGACGAGTAACAGGCGCTCACTCTGCTATGCGGCACTCGGGATTCAACCCGTCAAACTGCTGACCTTCCGATCGACAAGTTCAGCGTCCTAACCCACTGAGCCACCGCGTCCCTTTACAACCATAACTGACCCCCAAATTTGGTGGCTAAGCAAGACAATTGTTAAATGAGTTTTGCCCCATTTTATGATCTTACTTGCTACATTTGTTAAGTGAATCACTGCAGTTGTTAAGTTAGTAGCCCAAATTTTAAGTGAATCTGGATTCCCCATTGACTTTGATATGTCAGAAGGTCGCGAAAGGTGATCATAAGGTGATCACATGGACAATGCAACCATCATAAGTGCATGCCAGTTCCCAAGCATCTGAATTTTGATCACTCGACCATGGGGATGCTGCAATGGTTGTGTGGCAAGCGGTCCTAAGTCACTTTTTTCAGTGTCATTGTAACTTCAAACAGACATTAAACAAATTGTTATAGGTTGAGGCTACCTGTACAGGTAATCTTTGCCTTACGACTGGTCACTTAGTAACTGTTTGAAGTTACAACAGACCTGCCCAATGGCACTTAGCCGAGATCTGAAATTCCAACAGCTGTCCCCAACCTACAAGGTTGCCACAAAGAAGAGGGAGTCAAGCTATTCTCCAAAGCGCCTGAAGGCAGGACAAGAAGCAACAGATGGAAACTAATCAAGGAGAGAAGCAACCTAGAACTAAGGAGAAACTTCCTGACAGTTAGAACAATTCATCAGTGGAACCACCTGCCTCCAGAAGCGGTGAATGCTCCAACACTGGAAGTTTTTAAGAAGAGACTGGACAGCCATTTGCCTGAAATGGTATAGGGTTTCCTTCCTGAGCAGGGGGTTGGACTAGATGACCTCCAAGGTCCCTTCCAACTTCTTCATAATAATAATAATAATAATAATAATAATAATAATAAGAAGAAGAAGAAGAAGAAGAAGAAGTGTATTCTTAAAAAATTTCTAATGTTGGAGCATTCGCTGCTTCTGAAGGCAGGTGGTTCCACTGATGAATTGTTCTAGCTGTCAGGAAATTTCTATTATTATTATTATTATTATTATTATTATTATTATTATTATTATTATTATTATTATTTATTTATTTATTTATTTATTTATTTATTTATTTCTTCAATCACGTGGCTGCATCTCAAGATGCTCAGTAACCCGGACACATTTACCGCCATTTGCAGCATTACAACATTTTTGCCCCAACCCTGTGCATTTATTTCCAGTTTTCAGCAACCCTGGCCTGTAGCAAAACAGTTGATTCACTTAACGACCACTGTGAAACAGGCCAGGTAGGGCTTGCGGGTGACCCACTTTGAGCCCATCAAATGTACAACTGTAATGGGCATGTTCCATTGCGGTCGTAAGTCAACAGACTACCCTTAAGAGTCTCATAACCAGCTGTCAAGCATGGTGGAAGTATTTGCATTCTTTGGGGGTGTTTTCCCCTAGAGCAGGGGTCGGCAACCTAAAAAAGAAAAAGAGCCACTGGGAACCGGTTCCATCACAAATTAAAAAAAGAGGGAGCCGCGTGCGTGTGTCCATGCACGCGCATGCGCAAAAAGGTTTTTTGCGCATGCGCGGACGCACGCGGCTGCCATTTTTTTAAAAAATGAGATGGAAGCGGTTCCCGGTTGCCCGACAGCGACGGCCCGTCTGCAAAGCTGCCGCTTTCGGCAGCTTTGCAGATGGGCCGTGGCAGCTTCCTCAAAGAGCGGCGCCCCTGCCCATTCCGAGAGGTGCGCGCGCACCTCTCCGAACGACCGGAGGTGCGCGCGTACCTCCGCGCGAATGGGCAGCGGTGCCGCTCTTTGAGGAAGCTGCCGCGGCCCGTCTCAGCTTCCTCAAAAAGAGAGGCGCCCCTGCCCATTCCGAGAGGTGCGCGCGCACCTCTCCGAACGACCGGAGTTGCGCGCGCACCTCCCCAAACCTTTGGGGAGGTGCGCGCGTACCTCCGTGCGAAGGGGCAGCGGTGCCGCTCTTTGAGGAAGCTGCCGCGGCCCGTCTCAGCTTCCTCAAAAAGAGAGGCGCCCCTGCCCATTCCGAGAGGTGCGCGCGCACCTCTCCGAACGACCGGAGTTGCGCACGCACCTCCCCAAACCTTTGGGGAGGTGCGCGCGTACCTCCGCGCGAAGGGGCAGCGGCGCCGCTCTTTGAGGAAGCTGCCGCGGCCCGTCTGCTAAGCTGCCGCTTTCGGCAGCTTCACAGACAGGCCGCGGCAGCTTCCTCAAAGAGCGGCACCGCTGCCTCTTCGCGCGGAGGTACGCGCGCACCTCCCCAAAGGTTTGGGGAGGGGTGCGCGCGCAACTCCGGTCGTTCGGAGAGGTGCGCGCGCACCTCTCGGAATGGGCAGGGGCGCCGCTCTTTGAGGAAGCTGCCGCGGCCAGTCTGCTAAGCTGCCGCTTTCGGCAGCTTCACAGACGGGCCGCGGCAGCTTCCTGAAAGAGCGGCACCGCTGCCCCTTTGCGCGGAGGTACGCGCGCACCTCCCCAAAGGTTTGGGGAGGTGCGCGCGCAACTCCGGTCGTTCGGAGAGGTGCGCGCGCACCTCTCGGAATGGGCAGGGGCGCCGCTCTTTGAGGAAGCTGCCGCGGCCCGTCTGCTAAGCTGCCGCTTTCGGCAGCTTCACAGACGGGCCGCGGCAGCTTCCTGAAAGAGCGGCACCGCTGCTCATTCGCGCGGAGGTACGCGCGCACCTCTCCAAAGGTTTGGGGAGGTGCGCGCGCACCTCCGCCCATTCGGGGAGGTGCGCGTGCACCTCTCCAAACGGGCGGTGCCACTCTCCATTTGGAGAGGTGCGCGCGCACCACTGCCCGTTGGAAGAGGTGCGCGCGCACCGGGCGGCTGGGAGCCGCAAGAGACGGCTCAAAGAGCCGCATGCGGCTCCGGAGCCGCAGGTTGCCGACCTGTGCCCTAGAGGACCTGTGCAATAGATCCTCGTTGAAGAAAGCAGGACTTCAGCCTACCAGGCAGTGGTAAAGGGGACCATCAAGCCATCTGGATCACCACTGACCCTGGCTCAGGCAGACAGTGTTCCCCATCACAGAAACACTGTGTTTTCACAGAGAAGTGTTTGTGGCAGGCTTTGAAATGAGCTGTTCATGCTAGAAAACCCTCAGAGGTTACTGAGCTGAAGCAGTTTTCCAGGCAAAATGATGTGAAAAGCTGATCATCAGTTACAGGAAATATTAACAGCTAAAAGATTGGGCAACCGATGATTAAATCTAGGTTAGGTGTTCGCACAGGCATATTGCAGTTTGGGAAGCTTTCTTTACGAAATAATTGAAACAAGCGCCGTCTTTTACTGTTACTTATTTGCTTAGACTTCCTTGTATCTTCTCAACCATCAGGATTTAAATGAATCTTTGATAACATTTAGTGCCAAAGACGCCTTTCAGAAATCCGAAAGGAGGTAAATACTTTTTCGTGGGCTTCCTGGCTCCAAATATTTAAATTTGAGTAAGCTAAACAATGAAGTCATCCTTATTTGTCAATACGTTGGAAACTGAAACAGCCTTTTAAAATTTATTTATTTATTTATTTATTAAATTTTTATACCGCCCTTCTCCCGAAGGACTCAGGGCGGTGTACAGGGCAATAAATATCAAAATATAAATACAAAAGTTAAAAGAAGTTAAAAGAATTAAATAATCATGCCCAATATAATACAATGCTTAAAACTATGTTAAAATTAGATCCAACCCTAAACCCATCAAACCAGGCCATATTGTTCAAATAAATAAGTTTTTAAATCGCGCCGGAAGGAGCGAAGCTCAGGGACCATCCGGAGCTCAACCGGCAAGCGGTTCCATAGGTCTGGCGCGCCCACAGAGAACGCCCTCCCCCTGGGGGCCACCAATCGACATTCTCTGATCGGAGGCACCCTGAGGAGGCCCACTCTGTGGGAGCGCACTGGACGGAGGGAAGTTGATGCCGGCAGCAGGTGCTGCCGTAGGTAATCCGGACCCATGCCATGTAGGGCTTTATAGGTCATTACCAGCACCTTGAATCTCACCCGGAGGGCAACTGGCAGCCAATGCAGCTCGCAGAGCAGAGGTGTAACATGGGAGTATCGGGAGACCCCCAACACCACTTGCGCAGCTGCATTCTGCACCAGTTGAAGCCTCTGAGTGGTACTCAAGGGCAGCCCCATGTAGAGAGCGTTGCAGTAGTCCAAACGAGAGGTCACGAGCGCATGAGTGACTGTACGCAAGGCATCCCGGTCTAGATAGGGCCGCAAACCTGGGCGAAGGCCCCCCTAGTCACAGCTCCTATATGATCTTCTAAGGAGAGCTGTGAATCTAGAAGGACCCCCAAGTTGCGAGCCCGATCTACGGGGAGTAATAGCTCACCCCCCATATTAAGAGATGGAATATTCTGCGTTTCCCGAGATGGATTTTTCCTAGAGGAGATACTAATTTTAAAAATCCCAACGTTGGACTATGCTATTGAGCAGTTTCCTTCTTCTTCTTCTTCTTCTTCTTTGTTTTTTAGGTTTCAAGTAAAGATGAAGGTTTCAAGTTGGACGATTGTGATATGATCCCTGTGGCCCGATCTCTTCAGAGGTAAGAAGTGCTGACATTCAGAGGCTGAGATTCCCAACTGCCTTGGTTGCAGTTGATGCTTGTGGACTTCAACTCCCAGAGTTCCTCAGCCAGGCTGGCTGAGGAATTCTGGGAGTCGAAGTCCACAAGTCTTAAAGTTGCCAAGTTTGAAGACCCCTGACCTGGAGTTTTAGGTTTCATGCCAGTAGCCCAACCTAAGGTGACCTCATGTGCATTATTCCCATTTTCTTTCCTTTTCAACTCTTTTCACCTACAAGAGAAATAGTTTGAATTCTGCCCGTTGAAGCTGGCATTTTCACTGAGAACACCCTGGTTCAGTGACCCCCATGACAATATCTGTGACTACCATGACTCATGAGCCCTCCACTTCCCAGGATAGTGCTGACAATTTCTCAAACCTCAATATAAATTAATTTTAAAAAATCAAAAATAATAGAAGTTTCGCAAGATCAATTAAAAATGAGATGTCACCAGATCACCAAGTATTCATAAGAATACAGTGTTTTTGTTAATACACTGTGGAAAAAAGTCTGAGGTAATGAAGTCTTATGTCCAAAAAGGCTTTGGGCTACAATTAATCCTCAATTTACAACCAGAATTGGGACCAGAATTTCTGTTGCTAAATAAGGCAGTTGTTAAGCTTGAATTACACCTGATTATACAAATCTTTTCTCCACAGTTATTAAGTGAATCCCTGAAGTTGTTAAAGGAATCACATGGTCATTAAGCAAATCCAGCTTTCCCCATTGACTTTGCTTTTCGGAAGCTGGCTGGCAAGGTTACAAATGGTAATCACAGGATGCTGCAACCATTATAAAAATGCCCGTTGCCAAGCATCCCAGTTTTGATCATGTGACCATGGGGATGCTGCAACGGTCTTAACTGCTAGGACCAGTTGTAAGTCAGTTTTTCAGTGTCATTGTAACTTCAGTGCCATTAAACAGTCACTAGATCAGGGGTCTTCAAACTTGGCCCTTTTATGACTCGTGGACTTCAACTCCCAGAATTCCTCAGCCAGGAACTCTGGGAGTTGAAGTCCACAAGTCATAAAAGGGCCAGGTTTGAAGACCCCTGCACTAGATGAATGCTTGTAAGTTGAGGATTACTCGTACTTTGTAATGGATCCTATTAAAATGGCAAGATTTAAAAAATATGACTGGGCTCTCCTAAATTACACAACAAACCAATGAGCAATTATTTATTATGTTATTTTTAAACCTGGGTTGGATGGGGAGGAAGTTGTGAATTTACTCTGTTTGTTAAATCTTAAATTGGATTCTTAGCCCTCCGACGAGGCACTTAAATTTTCCCTTTAGTTATCCAACTGGCCGTGATGGGAAGCAGGTTACTGAACTAAAGCACCCCTGGAAGCAAATTCTTTGATGCTTGATGAAAATTAATCTTTGGGGCCCTTTTTGTTGTAACCTATGGATATGATGATCATTTCATCATCATCATTGGTTCCTTTCACGCAAAGCGCATAGCTCAGCAAGATTCTTCCAGTGAATCCTCTCTGCAGCAGCATACTTGAAAAATATGCATGTGGAGAGAGACTTAAAAAATGCAATTATGGTTTTGTTTTTTTTCATTCCATGGTGTGTCTGAGTAAGAGCAATCATCCTTCAACTTGAACAAAAATGCCCCAAAGCCACGTTAAATGATGCTTTTAGAGATACATAATCTGCATTACGAGAAACATGTAGTAGCAGTGACTTGGACTGTTAGGAGCTGAATCCTTGGAATTCAGTAGTCTGGTTCACACCTAATAATGGGTAACAAAGTTTTGTTTCAGGATCAGCATAATGTATGATACCCACTTTATTGTTTGAACCAGGATTTGATAGATTGCTCAATAAATCATGAATTCCTAGCTTGGCAAATTGTGTGAATACTATCGTCGTGGGATTAGTCTGTCTATTAGCTTTATACTTTTTTATATTTACATTGCAAGCAAAATATTTTTTTTTCTCATAGAGCTTTGCATCATTTATCTCGACTTAAAGGATTGGTTGATGATACAAATGGTAGAGAAGAATCAACAGGATCGCTCAACACATGAAGCGTTGATCATAAATATGTCTACAAAATCAATATAATGTAAAACAACAGTTAAATGCAGGGGCACGTTCTAAGATGCTCATGAACTTCAGAACTCAGTTTTTCCCCCAAATCTTGTATTTCTGTAAATATAAATGTATTAACTAGAGTCTTCAGAAGCATGTTATCTTTTGCAGAACTTTGCCAGAGCCTAAAGAAATGTGTGAATTATAGAAAAGTGTTGCCCTACTTTGAGACTTTGTCCATAGGGTCGCGATGGGTCGTACACGACTTCGCAGCTAACAACAATAACTTTGAGACTTTTTCTTCCTTAATAGTTGTGTTCATCCTAGCTGGGTAGAAATAGTGTGAGCAGGACAGGCACCTGCTAAAGAAAAAAACAATAAGCTCCAAAAGCAAATTTTTATATATAATTATATAAAGGGATAAGGATAATCCAGATGATGAAATTAAGTGTTAAGGCAATATTATTGCAGAAATATGAGCCATTTTAAGAAGCTTGCATAGATATAATTTACTTTTAACTACGTGATTGGTCTGTTGGAATTGAAAATACTAATGTCTCCAAAGATGGACTCTTATTTCAGTATTTTTATTCCTCTTCCCGTAAACCAATGATTGGCGTTCAGCCTAACAAATATTTTGGATATACACAGAATGACATCACAGTTCTCTGGAAAACCATCAAAGTCAAACTACATTGTGTAGTGGCTACTTCTGAACTGTGCTAGCATTGGATCGCTTCATTGGGGTACATTATTATTGGTTCAGACAGTTGTTTTGGAGAAGACAAAAATACAGAAGGCACATACATTTATTTTTCACTCTAAAATTTGTCAGAGCCTGTGGTTTTAGTCAATCTAATTAAAAGTCTGATTCAGAATTTCAAACCAATTTGATCTCTGAATTAGATCATCACTTAGACAATGTAATTTAGGAAACTGATTTGTTTTGGGGGAAACCCTTTTTAGACATGTGAATTTACCAACTCTGATCAGAAATGCACATGACTCTTGACAAAGACTTTACATTTTTAATATATTTATAGTCATATATAAATGTAATTAAAGGAAACCATTCCTTTTTCAATGCTCTTTTTCAGTAATATACTCTACCCCAATGTTAGAAATGTACTAACTCAATCAGATTATGTAGGAGCAGTGCTGTTTAAGTTTAGTTTGCAAGTGTACTGTATAAATGTTGGTAATGAGCACAGGCAAAAGATTTGGGTCACCCTTACACAAGTTTTTATAGCAAACCAATGTCTCCCTTTGTAATCTGATCAGCAAACCTGGTTTAGTTTGAGATGTCCCTTTTTCTCCAAGGACCCTTCCAACTCTATTATTCTATTCTATTCTATTCTATTCTATTCTATTCTATTCTATTCTATTCTATTCTATTCTATTCTATTCTATTCTATTCTATTCTATTCTATTCCATTCCATTCCATTCCATTCCACTCATCTATGTCAATTCTGTACTAGCTACCACCTATCAACAAACAAACTGCCCTACTAGCTAGATCTGAGATCTTTTCAAGGGTGTCGCCTGGTAGATCATATGAAATGGATTATTTTTTGCTCTGCTAGCTGATCCAGGAAAGGTGGCAATTGGTACAACAGGTGGCACCGACAAAGGTGGGCCCTTGCTATGTTCTTCACCTGCTGTAGTAGCATCTGCTGTAAGACCAAGAGGACATCTAGAAGACAGAAGCAAAAATTGTGTCGAGAGATTAGAGAACTGGATTTAAAACAATAGAATGAAATTTAACTCAGACATGCAAAGTTTTTAATTGGGAAAAATATCAAATGCCACAATACAGAATGGAGAATATGTGGCTTGTTAAGAGTAGTCTTTTGGCTTCCGGTGGCTCCGTGGCGCCGGAGACAGCCTTCCCGGGCTGCCCGCAGCTCAGCTGTGTGATTTTTCGCCCGAAACAGCGCCGATCAGCTGTTCGGGCGAATTTGAAGCCCCCTCCTCGGGAGAAGAGGAGGGGGTGAGCCCCCAGGTGGGGGTTGAGTTCTCCGGGGCCGCCTGAGCTTGGAGCTTGGGCGGCTGAAGGATTGAACTCCCCCGTAGCCTGGGCTGCTCCCAGCTGGCTAGCGTCTCTGCTCCGGACTTTATGGAGCAGAGCCAGGCGTCTGCGACCATCCCTGCTTGAAGGAGAGACTATGAAAGGAAAAGAGCAGGCAGAGCAGTACAAGAGGGAAAGATGAAGAGATGAAGAAGATTATTTTATTTTACTCTCAAGCTTGATGGACTTTGCTTAAAACTTAAAGTGAAAGTGCGTCACAATTGTAAGTAAAAGATGGCGGCTAAACCTCCCCCTAGAACTTTTCGGAGTGCTGGAAATTCTCCGGTGCAACAACAATCATTACTGCAGGCGTTGCATTCTCCTGATGTATTGACTTCGAAGGATCTTGAAAGACATACCCAGTTAATTCTGGAGTCAATGGGTGCTAAATTTGCACAGATGGAGGAGAAATTGGAGAAATTGGAGCAGAGAATGGAAGAAAGGATGGAACAGAAACTTAGAGAGATGAAGGCAGACATTTTGTCCTCAGTGCATAAAGTTGCTAAATGTGTGGAGGTGCTGGATGACCAAGTGCAAGACTTGACTCAAAAGAATGCTATATTAGAAGCAAAAGTTTTGGAAATTGAAGATTTAAAAGACAAAATGGATAGTGAACAGAGTCTGGCCCAATTTTACCAGATGCAGTTTGCTGTGAGAATTAGAGGCCTAAAAGAGAATATTAAGGAAGATTTAAAGCAGCTGGTTTCTGAGGCTTTTGAGGGGGTATTGAATCATCCAGCATCTGAAATAAAACAAGGTATGGACAAAGTGTTTCGTGTGAATTCGTGGATTGCTAAACAGAGAAAGTTGCCTAGAGATGTGGTGGTTTATTTTGTAAAAAGGGAAGTTAGAGATGAAGTTATACAAGCTGCCTATGATACCAAAGTTGTGATTGCTGGTCAAGAAGTTTTGGTTCTAAAAGAAATTCCTCCAAAGATTTTAAAGAGAAGGAAGGATTTTATTTTTCTTGTGCAAGAGCTCAAGCAAAGGGATATAAGGTTTAGATGGGAGATCCCAGCTGGGCTGAGCTTCATGTATGATGGCAAAAGGTACTGTTTGGGTAATGTGAAGCAAGCGCATGACTTTTACAACAATGTTTTAAATGTAACCCCATCAACACTTCTGGAAGCTGCAGAGGGATCTGGAGAAGGAGAACATCAAGAGGATGAAGATGGACTGATAGACGAGAAGGGTACAGGAGGAGTTCAAGCTGCAACTCTTTTGGATGATATTAGAGAACAGAGGGTGACGCGTGCTGCCTTAAAACGCTCAAAAAAGACAAAAAAATAAGACCAGCAGAAATCTATGGAACTTCCACAATATACTTATAGACAAGTGGTAGTTGTGTTTTTAAAAGTTTTGGGATGATATGTATGGTAACAGAATCTTTAATTTGGAATTAATGGACAATTTATTACAGAGGAAGAGGAAGAAAGTTTTGTGGGTTAATGCAGGTTAATTTGTGTAAGAACTATCTATTATAGTCTATTTTGGCTAGAGAGGTTAATAGGGATAGGTGTTTGTGATGTGTAAATGAGAATATGTTTAGGTAATAGGGAAATGTGGAAGAACATAGATGGGAATGATGCTAGTTTTCTTTTATTTTAGTTTTTTATATATATTTAGTATTGTTAAGGATTGGTTTACTTTATATAAGCTAGAGAGTGATGGATTTTAGAGTTTATAATTGTTAGTATATGATTGTTTATGATTGCTTTTTAGATATATACCTTGTATTTTGCTCTGGGAAGTCGGGGGGGGGAGGGGGGGAGGAGGGGAAGTAGAGGGGGGGAGGCAGGGGAGGGAGGAGGGAGAGGGGGAGGGGGGGAGATAGGGGGGAGGTAGGGAGGGGAGGAGGGAGGGGGAAGGGGGGTTTCTTAAAGGAAAATTGTATTTTTTAAAACTTTTCAATAAAAAAAAAAAAAAGAGTAGTCTTTTGCAAACTGAACATGAGTCAGCAGTGTGGGATGACTACTGAAAAAGGAAAGAGAAGGATAATTTCCAAATTGTGGGAAATAGCAGTTCCTCTAAATTCTTTATTGGTTAGGCTGTCTTCAGAAAACTGAACAAGCGCAGAGACATGCGATGAAGAGTGCTGGGAGTTGGGAACTTGTTTTGATAACATTCAATAGCAAAATTATTTTGAAATTTAGAAAAGCTAAAAGAGGCACGTACCTTACAAGGACTGAAGGAACTGGGCACGTCTAGCTTTGAGAAAGGATAACCAGGGAAATGTCCAGAGAGACTATACGTAGAATAAAATTAAGAGTTGTATCACCTCCCAATGGCAGACATGAGTGGTCCTTATTTAACAACCAATCCGCAACGATCTCAACTTACAACAGCGCTGAAAGAGTTCTAGCTATTGTAGTGTTCCCATGGTCACATGGCTGTGATCCACGTACTTGGAGATTGGCTTGTGATGACGATATCACAGCATCATGTGATCAGATGGCCGCCCTTTGTGATTTTTCACTGTCACCTTCCAACAAAGAAAGTCAATGGACAAAGCCAGCAAGAAGAAGAAGACGACAATCATGGGACATTGCATTTAACTATGAGTTGCTAGTTTTGACTTTTAAAGCCCTACCTGGCATGGAGACATATCTGAGAGGCTGCCTCTCCCAATACATCCCACCAAATCCAGCAGAGGTAGCATGCTATGGGTCCCATGGGCAAGGCAACTACAATTGTTGGGCCATAGGAGGTGGGCCTCCTCTGCTGTGACATCCGATCAATGGAATGTCCTTCCTTTAAAGTAAGGCTTGTTTCATCACTGACTTTCTGAACGTTTCGCAAAACCCTAATTGTGCCATCAGGCCTGGGAACCCCAGCCAACTGGAGAATAACTGAGGGATTGGCAACATCTCATTGTGTAATATTCCTTCTTTTTTAGGTGTTTTTTTTTGTAAAATTAAGAATTATAATATTGATTGTTTAGTATTTATTGATTACCTGACAGCCAAATCCTCTTGTAAGATAGGCGGTTACATACATTTGATAAAATAAGTAAGTAAGTTGGTTGGTGTTTTGTAACAAAAAGCTCCCTGGGGAAATACAGAGAAGATGGGAGGTTTCTAAATTTTAAATATAAATACATAAAAATAAATAAGGGTAGAAATAGTCCAATTGTTGCCAGTCTATACTGTTTTCCCAAAGACACTCCTGACCCCAATAGTCTCTTCAAATTGATTCATTTAAGAACTTATAAGAATTGGCTGTTTAAGATGTATTAGCTTGCATAGAAGAAAGGATAGCATAGAAGGAATAGGTAGGTTTTTGAAAATAGGTAACTAGAATGAAGCAGTTGTTTGTTTTTAATCAAGGATTTTCAGCTTAGCTATCACTGATACTCCTGTCATCACTTGATAACAGTTACATAGATTATTACTCATAGACCACAGTCTCCACATTCACAGTCTCAATATCCATGCCCAAGACTCAATCTGTACCACAATTTCTTGCCTTTCACACACAAAACAATCAAAATCATTCACACTCAGTCACACCATACCCAACCAGAAACACAGCTGTCCCACACAAACCGCTATGCTCCACGGTGAGGAATGTCTTCACACTCTAAAGACTCTATGGCTAGTTCCCCTCCTGCCTTCAGCAGCACGGCTTTCTTTGCCAGACAGGCAGATAAGAAGCAATGGATGGAAACAAATTGAAGAGAGAACCAACTTAGAATTAAGGCAAAATTTTCTGACAGCGAGAACAATTAACCAGCGGAAAAAGCTTGTCTCTAGAAGTTGTGGGTGCTCCAACAATGGAGGTTTTCAAGAACAGACTGGACAACCATTTGTCTGAAATGATATAGTGGTTCCTGCCAGAGCAGTGAATTAGACTGTAAGTCCTCCAAGGTTTCTTTCAACTGTTAGTCTGCCAAGTAAACTAGTCATATGGTGGGATATACTAACTAGGTCTTGGCCCCTTTTTTGCTTCAAGGTGAACAAGGGTGTGTGCTCCACACTAATTACTCTCACTGGAAAAACTACTGCATCATCCAGCAAATGAGGGCCACACAGATACCAACCTCCAGCTAGGCGCCTGCCAGCTATTACAACTCCAACCCCTACCTCCTTCAGGACTGTACCCTGAAGTTAATCTAACTCAAATCACATTCAACCTATAAGGCACAGGGAAATAAAAGAAGCACAAAAACTGCGAACAAATCTCCGCTTACTTGACGTTCCACCTTTGTATCTCCTGCCAGAATTTCCACCCACCTGAGGAGCTGAGAGTCTGGCCTGAAGGTCAGTCCATGCAGTCCCATTCATCAGGGCAGCAGAAGATGCTAGTTAAGAGAACTGGGCAAGGCCTAGTGGTAGATCCTGGATGAGCCCCTGAAATTGCTGTCCCAGAAAACTGGTTCTTCCCAGTGTGCAACTCTCAATAAACCACATACCCAGGTGGAGATTTGTAAAGCTTTATTCTGCACAGAACAAAGGACACAGGGGGATCATCCCACTAGGTTGCTGGAAAGACCACTTCTTCAGTAGTACAATATTAATAGGTACTTTTCCATGAGCCCACCTAAAGACATCCCCTCTTAAAGGCATCCTAGAACCAGTTTTCTGGGACCACAGAATCCATAGCTATATTTAGAAATAGATTAGTCATTGTGAAATCCTTCCTGCTATAAATTGTTCTGCTGAAAAAAGGGGATATCCTCATTTGCATTCATGTTCACACCGAAGTTTCCATTACCACGCACTTATCGTAGAATAAAAAAAAACCTGTTGCCTTTTTCATCTACAGAAGTACTGACGACAGAACCCAGATTATTTTGTTTTTCTTTTCTCCCGCTTTTGGATGCGTGCAAAATTGTACTTTGCTAATGCAAAATGGATAATTCAGGATTTGAACTGCATGAAGACGGACCTCCAGGCAACTTGTCCAAGCCAGAAAAGATTAAGCAAGAATGTCGTGTAAGTTGCAATAGTTTACAATATTTGTAAAATATTTAGAAAGCTACGTTAGTTCTTAATAGAAAAAAAATCTGCATTATAACATGAATAGGCAAGTATAAAATCTAGAGAATGCACAACTAGACATTATCTCCCCCACCCACCCCCATTTCTAGTTAATCCAGAGAAACTGTTCACTGGACCAAACTCTAAAAAGTAATATTTTTCTTCCTATCGAAGAGGGCAAGAGTTAGGAACAGATAGGTCTTCTGAGGTTGTTTTCAGTTTTTTTGGAAAAACATGAGGAGAAGTAATTTCCATAGTGTGAACATACATTTGTCCTGCACAGGGTATAATAGGCAATCGTACTATGCATTACAAACAGACAGATTCATGACTGAATTTGTCTTAGTGACAAAGAACACATTGTTAGATCCATTTAAATCAAATTCATACACTGTAACTGGTTAATGAAAACACTAGGTATGATTAAGGAAAGTATGTTTGATAAAAACAATCATGATTTCCTACAATAGCCACATTCACATGGCAAGACGATGGCAGGGAAATCTATTTTGCATGCCTCACACATACGAGTTGGCTCTTCCCACTGAGTAGCAGGAATATTTAGAGTGTCCCAGCAAGGCACTGAGTAAATATATTTGTTTACATGTATTTATGTAATTTTTCAACCTTTATCTTCGTATGCCGTTCAAACATTTTTCATAATCTATGAAGCTGGCTTGGTCTCAGTAACTATAACTAAAATAGGTCAACAGTCTCGAACCAGGCAGATAATAAAACAGGTCGGGCTAAGAGGGGAGTAGAAAACTTTGGATATTTCAAAGTTAATATTGATTAGCTTAATATTGACTTTTCTTCCACAGTAGAAGAAAAGAAAGAAGCAGGAGAGAATTAATCAGTGTTTGTTTTGGTATTCACTCAAGCAATTTTATATATTGAACCAGATGAATTAGGACAAAATAATTCAATTATGGAGTTGAAGGTCAAAGCTAAAAGGCAGGTTGAAAGGAGGAACCTTTCCTTCGTCAATAAAGCAATGGATTTGTTTCCTAAGCCCATCAGTCAATGTTATCTTTGATCATTGCAGCAACAGATAAAGCTGCCTGTTGCTTCACTGTCTTCTGGAGCTGCCAATTTTATAGAACACAGATTCATAGGGCTGTAATTGGAGGTCTTATAGCCCAACTCCCTACTTAAGGCAGGAGTTTTTATATCATCCCAATCCAATGGTTGTCCAGTCTATTTTTGAAAACCTCCAGTGATGGAGCATCACAACTCTGAGAAGTACTGTATCTATTCCATTGTTGAATTGTTCTCACTGTCAGGAAATTTCTCCTTATTTCTAGGTTGTTGCTCTCTTTAACAAGCTTCCACCCATTACACGTTGTCCTACCCTCAGGTGCCATGTAGAATAAAGGTTGAACTCTTCTTCTCTGAGATAGCCCCTCAAGTACTGGAACACAGTTATCATGTTCCTTCCCCCCGTTTAAATCTTCTCTTTGCTAGACTAGACAAACCTAGTTCCCTCAATCGTTCATCATACAGTTTAGCCCCCAGAGCTCCTTACCATTTTGTCGCTCTTCTCTGCATATATTTTTTTTTCCATCAAGGCATAGTCACAGAATATGGTCCAGAAAGTCAAGCCATGATGGTGTTGTCAAAGCTATGTCCATTTTCATTCATATATATGTATACAAGGGATGCGGTGGCTCAATGGGTTAGGACGCTGAGCTTGTCGATCAGAAGGTCGGCAGTTTGGCGGGTCGAATCCCGAGTGCCGCGTGATAGAGTGAGTGCCTGTTACTCGTCCCAGCTTCTGCCAACCTAGCAGTTCAAAAGCACGTAAAAATGCAAGTAGAAAAATAGGGACCACTCCGGTGGGAAGGTAACAGCGTTCCGTGCGCCTTTGGCACACTGCTGGCCACATGACCACGGAGACGTCCTCGGACAAGCGCTGGCTCTTCGGCTTTGAAACGGAGATGAGCACCGGCCCCTAGAGTCGGAAACGACTAGCACGCATGTGCGGGGGAACCTTTACCTTTACATATATATATATATATATATATATATATACACATATATATATATATATATATATATATATATATATATATATATATATATATATATATATATATATATATATATATAATTTTTACTGAAGAGTTTTTTATTACAAATTTAAAAGCTACAGTAAAATAAAAAGAATGTAGAAAAGAAAAATATATACAACAAGAAAAATAGGAAAGATAGAAGAAAAAGCGAACAGCCAGGCCCAGAAAAGAGAAAGAAAAAAGAAGTATTTAAAGAAGTGACTTCTTTGCAGCAGTAATAAACATAATATGGTTTCTTCTCTCCCAGTTTTCATAGTTCCCTTCTACCTATATGCAGCTTTTTAATCAGTAAATCCAGAGATCGCTGGTTCATTTGTATCCGTGTTCAGGAAAAAGTCCATAAAGGGTTTCCAGTCTTTTACAAATGTAGCTATTGCTTCCTTCTTAATCAAACAAGTGAATGTAGGCGTTTTGGCAAGTTCTGCCACCTTCACGATCCACTCCACATATAAGTATGTGACAAGGATTAAAGTCCTGTCAGGTCTGTCTACAGTTCTGGCTTTCCAGGTGTTGCCTCCAGGGACAGTGAACTGTTTTACATCCTTCCTTTTCTCCCACGTTGAATTTTTCAGAAAATTCTTACTTCCTGCAAAAAAAAAGAAGCTGAGAACAAAACCTGCCACTTTTACAGGAAATAAAGGTCTCCTGTGCAGCTTCAAGCCAGTGTTGATTTCTGGCAACCCGCCTGGACAGGTCCCTGCAATTTTCTTGGCAAGAATTTTTGGAAGTGATTTTTTTTAATTGCCTCCTTCCAAGGATGAGATAGAGTGATTGGCCCAAGGTCGCCCAGCTGGTTGGGTGTCTAAGGCAGGGTGAGAACTTACAATCTTGCAGTTTTCTTCGGCCTGATGCCTTAACCGCTACTCCAAATGGATCTCAATTTTAGGTGGTGATGTTTCAAACATCACTTCCCTTCACTTTCAAACATCTGAATTTACTGTTAAATAAGTGATGGTGGATGGTTTGATACAGTCGGGTATGTTTTATCCAAAAGCCGAATGACAACTTCCTCTAAGAAGATGTGGATGGTGCAGCTATGCAGACACAGCAGGAATATAGCAATTTTGTCGCGACCCAGTTTTACAGAATTGCCTTGTAATTCTTCCTTTTTCTTCCTTTCTGCCCTAAAGGTGAAAAAGAGCCACTGGTCTCTCCTCCGTGTCTTTCTGGTTTGTCTGTTGGCCTGTGCCATAACGACAGTGGCAGGGGTGTTGATTCTGTCTGTGGTTTATGCTAGCAAGCCTGACTTTAAAAGACAACAGCACGGAGTGAATCTAGAAAACCATGGATCAGCTTCCCAGAACATTCCAATAACATCTGCCTACAAAAGCCAGGTGGACCTCAAGTTCCAGTTTCTCCACCGTCATACTAAATCCAAGGTATAACTAAACTATTTCTTCCATATTTCTTTTGCACAGGACAAACATTTGGGAATTTTAATTTTTAAGGGTTAAGCTGCTAATCTTTGGTGGAACTCAAAGAATAGGTAGGTTCTTTAACCAAGGCCTAGAGAAACAGGGTAGCAAAAACTCATGGGCTAAAGCCGGGTCCGTCACTGATCTGTAGGGTCCCTTTGTGCAAAAAGTTTTTTTAACCACCAGAACTGAACGAATGAACTGAAGAAGCTTCCTGAATGAGAAGCAAAACATTTTCAAAGAAAAAAACAACCAAGAAAGTCCAATTGCCTTTTGGAAAAGCATCTTTGGGACAACCATGACCTGGATGATTGAGAATCTCCATAGACATTTTGCCATCCAAGCATCGAGTTATGTCAGGGGGAAGCTGAGGCCTCCTAGTTGTTCATTCTCCCTTTTTCTTCTACAACACTTGTGCAGACATGTGGAACAGTACCTGCATGGGCTTCTTCCCACCTTCTGGCACCTGCAATGGGGCATTAGGCTACTAGCATTCCCATAATTTGGTGTCCCCTATGTCATGCATCTTTGTGCTGTGCAGAACTGTCACACCTGCTTCTGGTAGCCCTGGGTGAAGGAACAATTCTGGATTTGTGCTTTATTGGTGAACTCTCTAGTGCTGTGTTTCTCAACCTTGGCAGTTTGGGGATGTGTGGATTTCAACTTCCAGAATCCCATAACCCGCATGTTGGTAAGGAAATTCTGGGAGCTGAAGTCCACACATCATCAAGTTGCAAAGTTGAGAAACACCGTTCTAGTAAAATGTTCATTGATTTTTCACAAATTTCAAACCTTAGTGAACTTTATCTGGAAGTAAATGCAAGCCTCTTCCTTTCCATTGCTTTTTTGTCTGGGTTATAGCCATAGACAAATGGCTGCTTCAGGCTACCTAAAACCACAAAGATCAAAAGAATGTCACACTGTGGACCAGTTTGTTCAAATTCAGTGATTAAAATCTTTGTTTCAATAGTTGAGAAATCAAACAGATATTATCTGGCTAATTGGTATTTATTCACCAAGTAAACATCTTTTTATATTGGGAGGGAGCCAATCGTCACTGGATTTTTAAAGCTATTTATGAACTGTATCAAAAGCATTAATATTGTCATGCCTCTTCAACATCCCAGATGCACCAGTTTCCAGGAGGTACTATTCAGTGGTCAAGATTTCGCAGAAATGCTGATGAATACCAGAACAAGGAAGAAATGGCGTTTGGAACAAGCATCAATAATCAGCGTTCCAAGATAATGTTTGGGACTCTGCTGATCAAAAGCCAAGGGTTACGTGCTCCACATTGGCATTTCAATGCCAACGAACAGGGTTACCTCTTAAAGGTAATATTGAAAGTAATGTTTTAATTTACCCAATTATTTTTAAACAATTGGAAGGGGGGGGGCAAAAGAATATAAAAGTAACTAGTAGTGGAAGAGTGGAAGAAAAGAGATTACAGGTAGTCCTCAATTTATGATCACAATTGAGCCCAAAGTTTCTGTTGCTAAGCAAGACATTTGTTAAGTGAGCTTTGCCCCATCTTACAATCTTTTTTGCCACAGCTTTAAGTGAATCACTGCAGTTGTTAAGTTAGAAACATGGTTGTTAAGTGAATCTGGCTTCCCCTGACTTTACTTGTCAGAAGGTGGTCAATGACCTCTGGACACTGCAACTATCACAAATATGAGTCAGTTGCCAAGTATTTGAATTTTGATCATGGGTCCATGCAGATGCTGCAACGGTCATAAGTGTGAAAAATGGTCGTGTTACTTTTTCCAGTGCTGTTGTAACTTCTAACAGTCACTAAATTAATGGTTGTAAGTTGAGAACTACCTGTATTGAAACACCTGTGTATGCACATTGGCCACTTAATCCCTTCCATCCCTCCAACCCATCTCAAACAAACAGGGCAAAATCCAGTAGTAGAGGTTAGCTAGGCAGGCAGCATTTTCTCTAAGAACCCTATGAAATAATTCTTGGGAGAGAAATCTGAATCTGTGACACTCCTTAACCAAGATATGTCTAAAAAGCATTCAACAGCATTTTGGTAAATAATCTACCAGGTTGTGGGAACCGAGGATAAGTAATGGGACAACTTACCATCAAGACAAGAACTTGAAAGCCTGTAAGAGACTTTGATGGAACGTAGTGAGGAGGTGGTTTCTCAGGAGTAAAGGGCTGTATTCCAGAGAAGTAAGAGGCAACACAGCCCAGATATCATGTGTGAGTGAGAGAGGTTGAAAACAGCTCCTCCCTAATTATTCACGAAGTATATTGTAGATGCAGATAATAGAATCCTCAGCCTAGTAAGATATTGTCTATAGGTGGGAAACCATAAAGAACTCACCTTGGAAGAATCATCATGTGTCATTCTTGCACCTGACACTGGGTGAAGAAAGCATAAATATTCAGACTTGCAAGACTGTGGCTATAACCATGTAATAAAAGTAGCATCAATGTTCCTAAGTCTGGTTTCCTAGTCTGGTCTACCCTGAAAGCTGACGTCAATCTTGCAAATCTGAATATGCCTCCCCCATCCCTCCTTTTATTTCCATGAGAACTAAGGAAGGTTCCATATGAAATGCTTTCTTGACATTCCTGCTCCAGATTCCCTTCATCTGACCAAGGCCTAGGTTGCAGCTCTTCCACCTGATCCCCAAGGTTGTTCCTACTGCCCTTTACACATGATGACCTTTTTATGGCCATATAAATACATGTTTATTCAGATCATAAATTTGTTGCTGATACTGTTCAAGCCAAATAGTTTCAGACTCTTATTTCATCATTTGTTGGGGTATTCTCTCCCCAAACGATTTTCTTGTCAATTGTATTATATTGTTTTGTTGCTGATGTGTTTCAGGGAACTGCATGGATTGGGGTTGTTGATGCTGGTGGAGATACGATAGCTACGTACAATGTCACGGCAGGACAGATTATTTTCTTTCCTCGAAATACCTTGCATTGGGTCAAGAATGTTGGTACAGAAGAGTGTTTGTTCTTGTTGTTTTTTACAACTCATGAGGAGCTTCAGACTCTAGACCTTGATGATACATTTTTCTTGACACCCAAAGACATTGAGGCAAGATCTCTAAAGGTCTGTACAACAGGAATTCCAAATCCTAATTCTTAACAAATCCACTATCATTTTGACTGCCATTCTGAATTTGTGCCTGGCCACCCATCATAATAGCCTGCTTCCTGGTTGCCCATACGTTGCCAAATGCAAATATCTTTCTGTGTAAGTTATAAAATGGAGCCTTGGTGGAGCAGTGGGCTAATGCCTCCTTAAGTAACACCAGCTGCCTGCAATTAGTGCAGGTTCGCGTCCCACCAGGCTCAAGGTTGACTCAGCCTTCCATCCTTCCGAGGTAGGTAAAATGAGGACCCAGATTGTTGGGGGCAATAAGCTGACTTTGTAATAATGCCACTTGGGGGGCCCCAAAAGCCCTAATAAGCAGGCATATACATAGAATGAAGGCTAACTGCTAAGCTTGTAAGCCGCCCTGAGTCTTCGGAGAAGGGCGGGATATAAATGGGATTAAAAGGAAAAAAAAATAAGCAAAAAGGCTTTGGCTGAAGCTAACCTTCAACACTTTTCTTAATGTCTTCCCTTCAAAAGGAGAAACCTTTAAAATATTTTAACAATCTTTGTAAGAGAAGGAGTGGCAGAACCTGGGGATGGAGTCAAAAGAGGAATCAGCCTAGAGTCTCTAAACAGCCACAAATGGACTAAGTCCAACCTCTATTGAATTCTGTTGACTCTCATCTAGTGCCAAAATAATGCTAACAGTCAAGTAGATTCCTGTGCACAGGCATGAGTAGGAAAAAACCATTTTAATTGGAAGTCCCAAAGGTGCTTTTTCAAGAAGCAACTGGACTTTCTTCTTTTTCTTTGAATACATTTTGCTTCTCATTCAAGAAGCTTATTCAGCTCTGACTGAAGAATTCAGCCTCACCATCCAGTCAGAGCTGAAGAAGCTTCTTGAATGAGAAGCAAAACATTTTTTTTTAAAAAAGCAGCAACCAAGAAAGTCCAGTTGCCCTTTGGAAAGGCATCTTTGGGACAACCATGACCTGGATGACTGAGACTCTCCACAGACATTTTAACTGGAATTTCACATGTGGTCTTGGTCTTTGCCACCAAACAATCTTCTGCATTTGGCTCATTACCACTCACCTCTTTGTAAGCTAACTTTATTGAATGAAGTCATTGCCATTCCTTCCTGGATCCACTAAATGCAATATTTACTTGTGTTTTCTAGCCTCAGGGCGGTATGGATTTCATCCGGTCATTCCAGAAGCAAGCAGAAGACCAGGCCATCAATCTTCCACCCAACCTAGCAGAGCTTGTTCAGAATGCCAACTATAACCAGTCTGCAGACAGGCTTGTATGGCGGTACTTCTTTGACCTAAAAGGTACTACAGAACAAGCTAGGGCAGGGGTGTCAAACTCAATTTCATTGAGGGCCGCATCAGCATTGCGGGTGCCCTCAGAGGGCTGGGTGGGTATGGCCAGGGTGGGTGTGGCCTACTGGGTGGGCGTGGCTAGAGTGCGTGTGGCCTACTGGGTGGGCGTGGCCAGCTCTACATCGTTCGCATCAAGGGTGCCTATGGGGGCCTGGGCAGGAGTGGGACAGATCTGGGGGTCTCTGGCAGAAGGAGGGTCTCTGGGCCAGGGCCAAGGCAGTGGGGGCCGTTCCCTCACAGTTTCCAGGATGGCTTCGCGGGCCACATGAAACCACTTCGCGGGCCGGATCCAGCCCCCGGGCCTTGTGTTTGACATGTTTGAGCTAGGGGGACATACAGAAGAGAATCGCTTTTGGCTGATAAGATTTTGGGGCTTTTAATGCAACAATGGGGTGGTGACCTGACCACATTTTCATGTATTATATTTTCAATCAGGTATACAAATAATATAGGAGTATGGCAGGTGCAGAAGGTTCTCTCCCAGGGAGAAAAGAGACAATAAACTTGGAAACTTTGGTATGCAGGGAAAGGGAGAGGGTGGACCACACCCCACAAGCAGTTCACAGGGTACTTACTGTATATCTAATAGTCATGCAGATAAGTGTTTAGTCTGTCAAGATTCCTGTCTATAGGCAAGCAGCAATAAACAAACTACCCTGAAGTAACTGATCTTATCATTCTTGATTTCTAACTCTATGGGTCAACAGCCTGAGAGAGACTGTCTATGCAACAGTTGCAATCATCATCAGAAACTCTCTTGGTTGTGTAACATCCTGCAAGGTAGTATTTTGGCATTGGCTAAGAAGATCTTTTCTTGCTTGCTACAATAAAGTATGCACTGATGTTGCTACAGAATAATAGAATAACAGAGTTGGAAGGGACCTTAGAGGTCTTCCACTCCAATCTGCGGCTCAGGCAGAAAATATACCATTTCAGACAAATGGTTGTCCAATCTCTTCTTAAAAATCTACATTGTTGGAGCACCCAGAACTTCTGGAGGCAAGTCATTCCACAGATTAATTGTCTTCACTGTCAGGAAATTTCTGCTTAGTTCTAGGTTGGTTCTCTCCTTGATTAGTTTCCATCTATTGCTTTTTGTTCTGCCTTCAGGGGCTTTGGAGAATAGCTCGACTCCCTCTTCTTTGTGGCAGCCCCTGAGATATTGGAACACTGCTATCATGTCACCCCTAGACCTCCTTTTCATTAAACTAGGTCAGGGGTAGGCAACCTTGGCTCTTTTATGACTGGTGGACTGCAACTCCCAGAATTCCTGAACCAGTATGGCTCAGCTTGGAAACCTCTCCCTTTTCCCTCAGCATAGCTGGCTCAGGAATTTTGGCAGTTGAAGTCTACAAGTCATGAAGCGGCCATAGTTCCCTTATGCTGGCTCAAGAATTCTGGAAGTAGAAACCCACCAGTCATAAAGGGGCCATGGTTTCCCCATGCTGGCTCATTCTGGGAGTTGAAGTCCACCAGTCATAAAGGGGCCATGTTTCCCCCATGCTGGCTCAGGAATTCTGGGAGTTGAAGTCTACAAGTCATGAAGAATAGGTTGCAATATCACCACCACCCCCGGATCAAGTCCATGTTGAAACTATTTCTATTCATTGTGACATTTGACATTTTTGCATTACTTAGGTCCTAGATGTTTGCAAAAAAAAAGTAAACATGTTTTGTGAATGTATATATGTTGATACTGGTACTGAAGATATGATAGATCCAAATACTATAATTCTGCTCTCTGACAAAAAAAACTGAAACAAAATCAAGAGGCCTTCCTTATTTTTAAGTTAAATAAATCCAACACTTTTAAAATATAAATGTATAGTCATATCCTTGTTAACCATATAGTTTCTTCTATACCATTTGAACTAGCTATGAAAAAGAAGCAAAAATTCATACTAAAATGTTAATATATTAGTACATCAGTGTTAAATAAAGTAAAATATGTTTTTACCATCAGATCAGCATCAATTACACAATTCTTTCTCAACAATCTCAGGATATTATTTTGAGAAAATATTTCTCCATTCCTAGCAAGCTGCCTCTCCCCATTGTTATTGACCAATGGACCTCAACAGAGTTAACACGCTATTGGTAGCACAAGTTGATGATAAATCATCTTGCAGAGAAACTATCTTTATTGCTGTTAATCATCAACATCTAATTGATGGCACATAATCAATTAATCAATCAAACCTATGCCTGCCTGCAGGCAGAAAAGGTTTTGGGATCACTGTAGCATACATATATTAAATGTTCAGCATGGCTTCTACACAATGTGAAAAACGTGCTCCACATCAGCTTTCCATTAATCAAAAATAATACTACAATAAAATAATGGAGCCAATATGAAACCTTTGAGCATTACTCATGAGCCTACCAATTTATATTCTCAATTCAGGATCCTCCAAATTCCGGTTTCCAGGGGGAGTCATCCAGTGGGCTCGGTATGTAAAAGATGGAAAAGGCTTAAAACCCAATGAAAAAATTTACAGTGATTTTCTCCATTCAGTAAGTATGCTGGTAAAAATTGCTATCTTACTTTGGAGGCTAGTTAGGGCGGTCATTATCTTATTCAAATTTTATTTTGGAGGTGGGAGGAGGTGTCATTAAAAACTCCTATAAAATATGAGTTTATATATGTATCCATTTGCAATATTGGAAATTATTCCAATCTTCCACAATTTGTGGACTAAATAAATAATTCACTCAAGACTCTCTGTAGATAACCAGTTATGCATAGTATTAAAACATCCATGGTAAATACAATTATTTTGGAGGTGGGAGGAGGTATCATTAAAAACTCCTATAAAATATGAGTTTATATGTGTATCCATTTGGAATATTGGAAATTATTCCAATCTTCCACAATTTGTGGACTAAACAATTCACTCAAGACTCTCTGTAGATAACAAGTTATGCATAGTATTAAAACATCCATGGTAAATACAATTATCCACAATAAACTAAAATTTAAAAGCAAACAAGGGTAGGAAGGATAAGGTCATAATTTCTCCATTGCTACTATTGTATATATGCAAGGTTTGTTTCTTCTTTTCAGAAGGAAGATGCTCTTACCTTAGCAACACTCCAGATCTACAGCAATGGTTTACGACAACCTCATTTCCATTTCAATGCCAATGAAATGGGCTATGTCATCAGTGGCTGCGGAAAGGTAGTGAATTAATTTTAACCACTGTGATGCATGCCAACATTTCCCAGATTTAAGAATTCTGGGAATTATACTTGAAGACCAACAAAGATGATTAGGAGACTGGAGGCTAAATCATATAAAGAACAGTTGCTGGAATTGGGTATGTTTAGTTTTAGTTTTAGGCAGTGCTTTTTTTTGTAAAAGAAAAAGGTGCCAGAACTCACACATGTCATACAACCTGCCTTGCCTACCCTACAAGATTCCATCCAAAAAAGGTGCCGGAACTCCGTTCTGAGTGTTCTGTGACAAAAAAACCCCCTGGTTTTAGGACCAGGGGTGATATCATAGCAATGTTCCAATATCTCAGGGGTTGCCACAAAGAAGAGGGAGTCAAGCTATTCTCCATAGCACATGAAGGCAGGACAAGAAGCAATGGATGGAAACTAATCAAGAGAAGCAACCTAGAACTAAGGAGAAATTTCTTGACAGTTAGAACAATTAATCAGTGGAACTGCTTCCCTCCAGAAGTTGTGAATGCTCCAACATTGGAAGTTTTTAAGAAGAGATTGGACAACCATTTGTCTGAAATGGCCTGAGCAGGGGGTTGAATTAGAGGACCTCCAAGATCCCTTCCAACTCCTATTCTATTCTATTCTATTCTATTCTATTCTATTCTATTCTATTCTATTCTATTCTATTCTATTCTATTCTATTCTATTCTACTCTACTCTACTCTACTCTACTCTACTCTACTCTACTCTACTCTACTCTACTCTACTCTATTCTATTCTATTCTATTCTATTCTATTCTATTCTATTCTATTCTATTCTATTCTATTCTGTGTCACACTGGAGTAGAATGATGTAAGCTGCAGGATCTTCCCTAAGATGTAGGCTGAGTCTCACAGATCCTAGTTAAGTTTTACAGGTAGCCCTCTACATACAACCATTCATTTAGTGACCATTCAAATTTACAACAACACTGGAAAAAGTGATTGGTGATTGAGTTCCCCAAACTCATAGTTTTTGGGGACTTCAATCTACCATCCCTGGGAGGCTCATCTGAGCTAGCTCGGGAGTTCATGGCTTCCATGACGGCCATGGACCTGTCGCAAGTAATTTCTGAACCAACTCATGAGGGAGGCCACACCCTTGACCTGATTTTTTTATCTGGACGGTGGTTGGATGATCTTGGTGGGGGCTCTCCATTTATTATGCCCCTGTCATGGACCGATCATCACCTCCTGCGGCTGGTCTTCCGTCTTGCCACCCCCCGCCGTGGGGGTACAGAGCCAATTAGACGCTTAATGGATCCTGATAGATTCCAAGCAGCGCTGGGGTCCCCACCTGCCTCCATTGCTCACAACTCGGCGGATGCCTTAGTGGAAACCTGGGAAAGGGCAGCCACTGAGGCACTTGACCGGGTTGTACCCATGTGGCCCCTGACCCGGTGCAGATCCCAGCGAGCTCCATGGTTCTCCGCAGAGCTCCGGGAGATGAAGCATCGGAAATGGGGCCTAGAGAGCTGCTGGAGGTCCAGCCGATCCGAATCCGACCGGTTGCGGTTAAGAACCTATATTAGGTCTTATCTCGCAGCGATGAGGGCGGCAAGGTGTAATTACTTCTCTACCCTCATCGCGTCCGCAGATAATCGCCTGGCCGCCCTGTTTAGGGTGACTTGCTCCCTTCTTAATCAGGAGGTGAGGGAGGATCCCTTGCAGGGTCGTGCCGAGGAGTTTAGTCAACATCTGTCGGATAAAATCGCTCGGATTCGGACCGGTTTGGACTCCAGCTGGGCAGAGTCTGACGATCAGGACACGGGCGGTCTTGTCAGTGTTATCTGGGAGGAGTTTGATTCTGTGACCCCTGATGAAGTGGACAGGATTATGGGGAGGCTGAGCTCCACCACATGTTTATTGGATCCGTGCCCTTCCTGGCTGGTTTATGCAGCTAGGGAGAGGACACGAGGCTGGCTCCAGGCGGTCATATCTGCTTCTTTGAGTGAGGGTTATTTCCCCACCGTCTTGAAGGAGGCAGTGGTGAGACCTCTCCTCAAGAAGCCTGCCTTGGACCCAGCTGTATTGAACAACTTTCATCCAGTCTCCAACCTTCACTTTCTTGCGAAGGTTGTTGAGAGTGTGGTGGCGCATCAGCTCCCTCTGGTCCTGGATGAAGCGGATTATTTGGACCCTTACCAATCGGGTTTCAGGCCCGGGTACAGCACGGAGACGGCATTGGTCGCTCTGGTGAATGATCTCTGGAGGGCTCGGGATAGGGGATATTCCTCTGTCCTAGTCCTATTAGACCTCTCGGCGGCTTTCGATACCATCGAACATGGTATCTTGCTGCGGCGTCTCAGGGGATTGGGAGTGGGAGGCACAGTCCTTCAGTGGTTCTCCTCCTATCTCCTGGGACGCTCGCAGTCGGTGTTGGCAGGGGGGCAGAGATCGGCCCCTAGGTCTCTCGTTTGTGGAGTTCCTCAGGGGTCGGTTCTCTCGCCTCTCCTGTTCAATATCTACATGAAACCGCTGGGTGAGATCATTCGTGGTTTTGGAGTTGGGTATCATCAATACGCCGATGATACCCAACTTTTCATTTCGACCCCAAACCACCCCAGTGATGCCCTCGCTGTGATGTCCCGTTGCCTGGAGGCGGTTCGGGTCTGGATGGGGAGGAACAGACTTCAACTCAACCCTGACAAGACTGAGTGGCTGTACATTCCGGCTTCCCGGGACATTCAAAATGTTCCATCGCTTTCTATGGGGGGTGAGTCCTTACCCCCCGTGGATAGGGCTCGCAACTTGGGAGTCCTCCTAGATTCACGACTTACTCTGGAAGACCATATAGTGGCCGTGACTAGGGGGGCTTTCGCCCAGGTTCGCCTGGTGCGGCAGTTGCGGCCCTATCTGGACCGGGATGCCCTGTGTATGGTCACTCATGCGCTCGTGACCTCTCGCCTGGACTACTGTAATGCTCTCTACATGGGGCTTCCCTTGAAGACCACTCGGAGGCTCCAACTGGTACAGAATGCGGCCGCGAGAGTTGTCCTGGGAGTTTCCCGGTACTCCCATGTTACACCTTTGCTCCGCGAGCTGCATTGGCTACCAGTTGTCTTCCGGGTGAGGTTCAAGGTCCTAGTCATGATCTTTAAGTCCTTACATGGCATGGGTTCGCGATACCTCGAGGACCACCTGCTGCCGGCGTCAACTCCCCTCCGTCCTGTGCGTGCCCACAGAGAGGGCCTCCTCAGGGTGCCTCCGGTCAGGGAATGTCGACTGGTGGCCCCCAGGGGGAGGGCCTTCTCTGTGGGTCCTCCGGCATTATGGAACCAACTGCCGGTTGAGCTCCGGACGGCATCAGACCTTCGATCCTTCCGCCGCGGGCTGAAGACCCACTTATTTGAATTAGCTGGTCTGGCCTGATGGGGGAATATGGGTTTTTTAATTGGTTTTTTATTATTCTATTGTTGTTGTATTTAAATTGGGCATTGGTTTATTTTCTTTTTAATTTTTGTACTGCTATTTATATATGCCCTGTGAACCGCCCTGAGTCCCTCGGGAGAAGGGTGGTATAGAAATCAAATAAACTTAAACTTAAACTTAAACGATGGGCTTCCAATTTTGCATCGTAGCAACGTGGCCGATGGATTGTGGAGTTCTGCACCCCAGAACTGGTTTTGCCCTGCCTAGAGACCCTAAATGGGTAGAAAGTTGCCCTGGAGAGGCAACGAAGAAGGAGGGGCACCCCAATGATCGTAGAACATCAGTGGTCAATTCATTTGATCTGGGGGAAGCCCTCCAACCCAACAGGAGAAAGGCTAACTGTGGACAGCGTGTTGGAGCTGGGTGAGAATATTGATCTTCTCTTCTCTATTTTGAAACTGATTTCCTGGAAAAGATCTCCAAGAAACAAAAAAATCTCTGAAAGTGAGAAGGAACCCCACCCTTCCATAGATGGAAGTGGCAATTTAATTTTTAAGGGGGACAGAAATACATTGAAATGGACTAATGTAAAGCTATAATTTGTACAAAACTGAAAATTATGGACATTGTTAAGATTTTCTACTTAATAGAATATTGATGGAATTACAAGAAAATAATCTTTTCATTTTAAAAGCTGGAAAATAAACAGACACTAACATTTAGTGGTGGAACAGAGCATAGAACTATAGCTGTCCTGCCTCAGAAATTGGCAAGATGCCCAGAAATGGAGTGCTTTTATCTTTTTGATCTTCAAGGACTCCTAGCTAAACAGAACAGCTGGGAATAGAAGAAAGAAAACACACTGGGCTATGCATTGCAGAATGAGAAATACAGTTGTTTATGAAAATTGCTGACCTTCTTGGATTATAAATACTTACTGAACTGTGATATTTAAGTTTAAGAATAGTCTACAGAGAAAGACAAACGTGGACCTTTTGGTTATTCTTCTAGGGGGGAAATTACTGGATTGTTTTTAAATGACTGAACATCTTGGATTGTTTATAAAAATAAGAGATATATAAGACTATAGTGTTTGGAATTTAAGACTGGTTGGTTTGATGAAAATGGAGGTTGCTTATACAACTAAAAGTGGTAAGAAACCACATGCAATATTCTTTTCTAAAATGCCCAGTCTGGAACATCAGAGATCTGCAGGAGAAATACTTCAAGATAAGACAAATATTTTCCAGGAGGAAATATCCGCTATGTTGCAACTATTTCAAATGACAATGGATTTAAATCATAATGAGATTAAAAATAACTTTGATGATATAAATGAACACATTTTTGACCTAAGCTCACAATTTAAAAAAATCACAGAAAATGGTGATAAAGAATGAACAAACAAATCAGAAAACAGAACAAAAACTAGAGAAAAGTGATTCAAAGATAGAAGCTACAAATGAAGAAAACCACAACTTAACACAGACAAAAATTTACAAGATTTTGCTATACTATTGGAAATGGAAAAGATATTTCATTTTTCAGAACAACAAAACAAACCTGAAGACAAGAAAAGATTTGATAAAATGAACAATAGAGCTCTCAGGAGAACTAGTAGAGTCTGGGAAACAAAAAATGGAAGGAGAAATTGAGGGAGAAGAAAAGTGGAAGCTTCTTAACAAGTATAAATGGGCAAAACTCCTCCCCAAAAGCACCTTGCTCAATTTGTTTTTCCCCAAGTGACTTATGCCTGATTTTATGATCTTTTCGGCATGGTTTTTAAGCATATCTGGCTCCCCCCCCTTAATTTAGCTTGTCAGAAACTGGCTGGGAAGGTTGCTAAAGTGAAGCCATGATCCAGGGATACTTCAAGCATTGTAAATACATGACAGTTACCAAACATTAGAATTTAAATCACATGACCCCGGAGAGGAGAGACTATGACTGTCATAAGTATGAGGACCAGTTGTAAGTCTCTTTTTTCAGTGCCATTGTAACTCTGAATGGTCACTAAATAAATGGTTTAAGTTAAGGACTGCCTGTTGAGTCAAATGAAACCAAGATCCTGGATATGCAAGTATTAATTTGTTGTGGCGCATCTTATTTGCAGGTAGGTGTTATTGTTTCATCTACTCTTTCTACTGACTTTAGCATTGATGTTGGAGATGTTGTGTTCTTCCCAGTTGGAACCCAACACTACATCAAGAGCATCTGTGATGAAGACTTGCTTCTCATTTTGGCATTTACCACTCACAACCAGGTGAGACATCTATTTGAATTCCTAGAAATTTTGCTATACATGCCAGCAGAGAACTACCATTTCATTAGACCTCTAAGTTATTATGAGCCAAATGCAAGTGTTAAATGGTTTGGAGATTAAAATAAAAAACTAACTGTATATTATGATGCTTTGTATAACTGGAATTGCTCTGTGCCCTTATCCATGATGCTGAACTTATACTGGTTTTTCTACGGCAAGTTTTAGGTTTTACTATTATCCCATGAGGTCTTCCCATACAGAGCTGCCTTTCAGCATTGATTGAATAATGATTGATTGAACCATTCTGTGTTTCTTATTAAGAGCTCTGGTGGTGCAATTGTTAGAATACAGTATTGCAGGAAAACTCTGCCCACCGCCTGGAGTTCAATCCTGATGGGGCTCAAGGTTGACTCAGCCTTCCATCCTTCTGAGGTTGGTAAAATGAGGAATCAGATTGTTCGGGGCAATATGCTGATATTTACAGCCCAGAGAGTGCTGTAAATCTATGTGCTATTGCTATTTGTCTGGATTTAGGAGGGTGTTTCAGATTCAATTCCAAAACTATCAAACCTCACCTTTGGGCACAGCAGTAAATCAGCAGTATCCAAACACTTAAACCTTCACTCACCTTCTCAAGCTGACTTGGCAGAAGACCTATAGATAGAGTTCAGCTAGATTAGATCTTTATGGCTGGTGAAGAGCCAGACCTTCACAGCTCTTATAAGAAACAACAGAGTGGGAGCCATCCAGATCGTGGAGAGAATCTCATTCCAGAGGCAGGCACACCTTCTCATAATATTACATAATATTGCATGTTATTATTCACACGTTCACATAATATTACCTCAATAGTGTATAAACATTGACACATACTCTGATATCTCCAATCCATATGTTACTTGTTTGTATGTTTTGGCAGCTGAAAACTCTAGATATGGATGACTATTTCCACGCAACAGCAGACCATATATTAGCCCAGCTGTTTTTCAAAAAGCAAGCTGAATTTAAGAAGATCCCAAGGTTCAAAAAGGATCAGGCAATTAATCTACCATAGCAGCTTATTCTTTTTCTATGTTTTAGATTTTAATACTAATATATGCTACCTAGAGTTGCCTTTGCAACTGATGGGATACATCAATTGATTAATAAAAAATCAACAACAATAAAAGGTTATCTCTATTAATTCTTTTTTTTAGAATGACAATGCAACCTGCCGCTTTATAATCTCTTGGTTGAGATTTATAACATACTTGATATAAAATAATTGAACAATCAATATGGGGATCCTATCTTCATTTGCACCGGCATAATCTCTATGTTCAGGCTATAAGAGAAGGCATAAGAGCCTTCAATTATAGTTGCCAATCTCATAGAGTTCCAGAACATCTCAGCATCTTGAAAAAAAGCTAAACAAGCTTATTTAGTGTTTCTGTGAACACCTCCTGGAAATTCTAGGGCAGTAGGCTAGACTTGACAGTCAGTTAAATATCCTGGGATATGGCATTAGCAAATTACTTTCTTATTGTTGCTGAGAAAATTCCATAAGTATATCCATAAAATTACCCACAGTTAAGCTTGACTTAGGACCTTTGTCTTCTTAGAAGACAATAGGCACACATTATCTGTGGCTTGCTATTGGTCATTCTCCCAATGCTATGATAGATTCACGTTTTAAACCTTCTAAGACAAAGCTATCCCTGTGCATTTTAAAGCATCTTTTGGTCCTCAGATCCAAAGCATTGCAAAGCATAACTATATGTATGGATATATAGTTATATTATACATACCATACACAAAAACACACATGCACAAGTATCTATGTGTGCTTTTTTTGTATACATATAAGGAAATACACGCTACCATAGTGTTAATCCTAGACACTGAATTCAGACAAAAATCTGAATTCAACAGAAAATCAACAGGAAGTTGGCTTCTTGTGGAGTTGCTCAATTCAATGTTCAATGTTCATCCGTTTGAACTATACTGACAGTGCTATTGATTAATCTCTGCAAAGTACAGAACAAGATACTTTCCAGCAGATGTCTCTCTTTAGCTGTTTTTTAAAAATATATTGTTTAACTAAATGCTCTGCTATATTTTTTTCTAAAAGAAACTGTGGCTCAAATGATATGTTAAGTCATTTGGATACACTCACCCACCACTCAGAAAGCAAAACACCAAATAATAATAATAATAATAATAATAATAATAATAATAATAATAATAATAATAACAATAACAACAACAACAACAACAATAACAATAACAACAACAACAACAATAATAATAATAATAATAATAATAATAATAATTATTATTATTATTATTATTATTATTATTTATTTATTTATTTATTTATTTATTTATTTATTTATTCGGTTTATATACCGCCCTACTCCCAAAGGACTCAGGGCGGTTTACAAGGCAAAATTTAAAAACAATACAATATAAAATTAAAATTAAATTAAATTAAATTAAGTCTAGCCACAAAAATTAAAATCACAATTTAAAAACATTAAACCCCTCAGTCCAGACCAGATAGCTCAAAGAGCCAGGTTTTTAGGTCCCGGTGAAATGAATGAAGGTCGGGGGCAGTCCGGAGTTCCGTTGGCAGTTGATTCCATAGGGCAGGCGCGCCCACAGAGAACGCCCTCCCCCTGGGGATCGCCTGTCGGCAATCCTTGACCGGCGGTACCCTGAGGAGGCCCTCCCTGTGGGAGCTCACAGGACGATGGGAAATTGACGCTGGCAGCAGGTGCTCCCTTAGATAATCCGGGCCCATGCCATTTAGGGCTTTATAGGTCATCACCAGCACCTTGAATCTCACCCAGAGGGCAACTGGAAGCCAATGCAGCTCGCGGAGAAGAGGTGTTACATGGGAGTATTGGGAGACTCCCATCACAACTCACGCGGCTGCATTCTACACCAGCTGAAGTCTCCGAGTGGTCCTCAGGGGCAGCCCCATGTAGAGAGCATTGCAGTAGTCTAGCCGGGAGGTCACGAGCGCATGGGTGACTGTGCATAGGGCATCTCGGTCCAGATAGGGCCGTAACTGGCGCACCAGGCGAACCTGGGCAAAAGCCCCCCTGGCCATGGCTCCTATATGATCTTCCAAACTGAGCCGTGAATCCAGGAGGATGCCCAAGTTGTGGGCCTTATCAACGGGGGGTAACACCTCACCCCCCATAGTTAACGATGGAAAAGATTGGTTAGTCTGAGATGCCGGTATGCACAGCCACTCAGTCTTGGCAGGATTGAGACGAAGCCTGTTTCTCCCCATCCAAACCCGGACCGCCTCCAGGCAATGGAACATCACGTCAAGGGCATCATATTAATAATAATAATAATAATAATAATAATAATAATAATAATAATAATAATAATAATAATGAGGAGGAGGAGGAGGAGAAGAAAAAGAAGAAGACGGCTCTTTCAGCCATCTCCTGCGGCTCCCAGTCCTCTGCTATGTGCAGTCCAAAAAACAAAAAAAGTGGGACTAAAAAAGTTCAACCAATCAATTCAAATATGCAGGGTAGGTGCATATCTCGCCTTGTCTCCACTCTTCAGTCAAACCCTGTTCTGCACATGTGTGCATGTACGCGCATGCGCACACATTTTTTGAATTGGCCATGGCAAGTTGGCAGCAATGAGTTGGCCATGGCAAGTCGGCCGCAGCAAGTTAGCCCATTCCAAAGTTAATTGCCTTAATTCAGGGGTTCCCAACTGGGGGTGTGAGACAATATTCCAGGGGGTGCAAAAACTTGGGTTTTCAAAATAAGAGTGTATATGCATAATTCATTGCCGTTATTTCGAACTTTTGTAAGGGGTGTGAGAATATATCAGAAGCGTTCTAGGGGCTCAGGGTATAAAAAAGTTTGGGAGCTGCTGCTTTAATTAAAGACAAGAACTTATCCACTTGGAAACTGTTTCTGGACTTTATGAGCAAAAGAGAAAAAGATGAAGATTTGATGTTAGTTTTTGATAATTAGACTAAAACTGTGGCTATAGAAATGGTTTGTGTTTACTAGAAATGTAAAGCCAAAAGTTGTGACTGTAACTTTTTTGTACTCTTCTGCACTGAAAAAAGTCAGAAATCACTGCTCTCCCCCTACCACTTTTTTTTTTGCTTCTATATCTTTGTACTCTTTCCCCCTTTCTCTCTTCCCTTTCTTTTTCGGATTTTTTTTCTTCTATTTGTTTTTTCTACTATAATAAACCTTAATAAATACCTTAAAAACATCATTTAGTCCTTTAAAAGGACATTCAGGGAAGAGACTGCACAGATGACGTAGCTTTTTCCACCAAAGGACAGGAAGATGAAGCAGACACTTATTCGCTTGCTTTTTGGTTTATGAAAATATTTGATTTTAATCCACTCAAGTGTGCTTAAACCAGTGAATAGCTAGCAGTAGACAAATACAGATATATTTTTTGAAAAAAATGTAAGCAAATAGCTAGCCCATAATCATTAAAGAGTGGCAATAATAAAAAGATAAGGAGCAACACAGAGGGATCTTGGGAAGCAAATTATTTGTACAATTATAAGTCATATTGTGATTTGTTTGCTTTTGGCTTAACAAGATACCGTAACTGAATTCTGGTTTGTGGTTTAGCACAAAGAGCACACCTTTTTTTTTAGTATTTCTTTCCACCCAACAAAAGGTTATGGTATGTTTATGACGTGATGATATCAAATGCTTTCATTTAGGCCCAGTAGGATAATTTTTGAGGTTTTTTTAAAAATAAACCTGGTACAGACTAACACCCACGTTTCAGCCCAAAATTTCTGTTGCTAAGTGACACAGTTGCTAAGTGAGTTTTGCCCCATTTTATGAACTTTCTTGCCACAGTCGTTAAGTAGAATACTGCAATTGTTAAATTACTAACACGGTTGTTGAGTGAATCTGATTTCCCCATTGATTTTGTTTGTCAGAAGGTCACAAAAGGTGATCACATGACCCTGGAACTCTGCAACAGTCATTAATATGAGTCAGTTGCCAAGCACCCAAATTTTGATGGGGAGGCTGCAATGGTCATAAGTGTGAAAAATGGATCAATAAAACTTCTTTCTTTCTTCTTTTCTTTAGACTAGCCCAGGGGTTTTCAAACTGGGCCCTTTTATGACTTGTGGACTTCAACCCAAGTCCTGCAGCCGTTCTTCATATGTTTTAGTTCTCCAGGCCTTGGATCATCTTAGTTGCTCTTCTTTGAACTTTTTACAAAGTTTCAACAACTTTTTTGTAGTATGGTGACCAAAATTGGTTGCAGTATTCCAGGTGTAGTTTTACTAGAGTTTTATAAAGTGGTACTAATACTTCACGTAATCTTAATTCTATGCCTCTGTTTATACAACCCAGAATTGTATCAGCTTTTTTGGCTCCTGCTGCACACTGCTGGCTCATATTCAAGTCATCATCCACTAGGACCCCAGGGTCCCTCTCACAGTTACTGTTTTTGAGCCAGGTCTTACCTAATCTATATTTATTCCTTTGATTTTTCTTGCCTAAATGTAAAACTTTGCTTTTCTCCACATTGAAACTCATTTTGTTGGATAGGGCCCATTATTCAAGTTTGTCAAGATCTTTTTGGATCCTGAGTTTGCATTCTGACGTGTTGGCTACTCCTGCCAGTTTAGTGTCATCTGCACATTTGATGAGTTCCCCTTCAATTCCCTCATCTAAGTCATTTATGAAGATATTGAAGAGTACTGGGCCTAAGACGGAATCTTGTGGTACCCCACTGCCTACTTCTCTCCTTATGGATGTAATTCCATTGAAGACTATTCATTGAGTACGGTTTGTCAGCCAGCTACAAATCCATATGGTGGTGATGTTGTCTATTCCACCTTTTTCTAGCTTACCAAGCAGTAGGTTGTAGTCTACTTTGTCAAATGCTTTACTGAAATCTAAGTATACTATGTCCACAGCATTTATTTATTATTAAGAAATAGGTTAAAGATGTTTGATGAAAGGAGTATAAGAAGATGTTGTACATGTAGTCCTTGACTTATGACCATAATTGAGCCTGGAATTACAGTTGTAAGTAGTTGTGGTCATTAAGTAGGTTACTATGTGACCGGATCCAACTTAACATTTTTAAGTGGTTGTTAAAGAAAGTGGCAGTCATTAAGCAAATCCATTATACCTATTGCATCTTTTTTGCTGGAAAGTGGAAATAATCGACAGAAACACGCAAAAAGGTAAATAATAATGGGTCTTATCACTGTGGGTCACTGCAATGGCTGGCTGGCTATGGATGGATAGGATGGGAAAAATGGAATGCATAATGATGTAATTCTGACAAGGAAACTTTTGCATTATTTTAAATGACGCCAATGCCATTGTTTTCTATATATCTCTGGGAGAACTTAAAAAAAACAAGCCACAGAACATAGAAAAAAATGTGCAAATATTTCTGCCTTTATATCCTCATGGTTCCTTTCAAGCTAACATAGTATTAAAAAATAACTTTCTGCAGACTGATTAGAACTGAGAAATCTTCCAATCAATAACAAGAGTCATACAATATTAATGAAGCCTCCAAGCAAAGTTTAAGCCCATATTGCATTAAAACAAACTGAAAAAGAAATTGAAAAATTGGTTTCCAAGATATATTTTTCTAGGATATATAATAGCCCAGAAATAATTATATTAAGGTGAAACAGCTTATCAACCAAATTCTCGGAGAGAGCTTATATTTTGGCTTATTGTAAGCTTTTAAATTTATTTTTACAGGGCTAAAACAGGGAGAAAAACTGAAACAGGGTTTTAATAACTGGAATTAAATTGTGCTTCTTTGTCTCCATCAAAATGTAGAGGTAAAGGGGCCAAGTAAATAAACAAGTGCTTATGTAAAGACACAGAAGAAGGTACAGTTTCATGAAAAAGTATTGTGTTTGTGAAATCCTCAGCTCGATTTCCTTTGCAGAGAGGGAAGAAGCATGTGAAATAATCATGATTGGCTATGCTTGTTGTCACAGATTCTTCTTTCAAGAGAACCTTGTGCTCCCATCCAAGGTCACTCTGCAGCCAGAGTGCTAGCTGATCTAAATGACTGTAGTTTAATGAAGAGAAGGACAAGGGGTGACATGATAGCAGTGTTCCAATATCTCAGGGGTTGCCACAAAGATGAGGGAGCCAAGCTATTCTCCAAAGCACCTGAAAGCAGGAGAAGAAGCAATGGATGGAAACTAGTCAAGGAGAGAAGCAACCTAGAACTAAGGAGAAACTTCCTGACAGTTAGAACAACTAACCAGTGGAACAATCTGCCTCCAGAAGTGGTGAATGCTCAAACACTGGAAGTTTTTAAGAAGAGACTGGACAGCCATTTGTCTGAAATGGTATAGGGTTTCCTGCCTTAGCAGGAGGTTGGACTAAATGACCTCCAAGGTCCCTTCCAACTTATTATTATTATTATTACTGTATGATGACTTCCCATGGGTCTCTCTGCTCAACAGTTAGGTGCAATCATGTTACTAAAACTCTCTCTTTAAAAAGCTAAATCAAATTGCCTCTAAGGTTTTGCACTGAGAAGGAAAGCAACTATGTAGTAATAGTAATTTAAGTCTAAGATCCCTTCTTTCTTCGATATAAACCCTCCAAAATATTCAGCAATAGTATTTTGGGACAGCCTTAACCAACATGGGTTGATCTGTGGATGTGCTTCTAGTGCTTGAAAACTGCAGCAGGGCAGAAGGCCCAGAGTTGTGCGACAGGGCCAGTAGAAAAGTTGGTGAATGAATGAATGGATGGAATAATCGATGGATCAATGAATGAACAATGACTTTCATGAGAAGGAAGGTTTCATCCATGTAGGAAGCAAACTAAGTTCACTGAGTGTGTTAACATAGCATGGGGAAACTAATTGCCTGATTCATCCAAGCTACATGGACTGGAGTTGCAAAACATAATCAACTGAAAGATAGGGTGCTGCCTTGCTCACACACACACACACACACACACACACACACACACACTGCAGTGAATCAATGGATTTTATTCAATCCCACCCCCGACAATTCCAACAAAGCCCACACAATGTGCATTTCTGGTTGACACGCTCAGTAAAATTGGAGCGATACCAGAGTCCTTGGCAAAACTCAGTCCACAAACACATTATACAGTCCAGAGTCAGGTCCAAAGCCCCAAAACACAAGTTCAAGATACACGAAACAGGAACACAGAACAAGGAACTGGACATGTTGTTCCAGTAATACCCATCTCTTAGGGTGGGATTAAATAGGCAATGCCGGTGTGGCCCTTCACAATGGGCAAGGTTGCCTCCTTGCAAGCAGTCTGGCTGACCAGCTGTGCAGCTGTCTCCTCTCTGCCCTGAGCATTCATGGATCAGGAGGCAGTGTGAGCTCCATTTCCTCATCATCACTTGCCATCGGCAGTTGCTCACATCCCTCGCCCAGAGTCTCTAGACTAACCTGTTGCAGCGGCAACTCCTTCAGCTCAGCCTCAGCCTGCCACCCATCCGACCGACTGAGCTGCGCCTGCTCCATCGGGCAAAACCCTCCATTCCCTGATACAAGCCTTCATGCGACTCAGTGCTTGCTTCCCTTGAGATGCCAGGATCTGGCTCATCATCCTCTTCCTCTTCCGACCTTACATCCAGAGAGGGGTCCATAGGCAGATCTATGACAGGTAGTATACTACAGTCTTTGTGGTTTAGGGCAGGGGTCCCCAACGGACTGGCATGCCAGCAAGCAGGCCTCACAAACAAGCAAAGCTCCATCCTTGGGTTGCAGGCAGTGCACAAAACCACACCCCTTTCTCTGTGGCACTGGTCCCTGGTGCCCAAAAGGTTGGGGATCTCTGGTTTAAGGTGTGGTGTGATGTTAATGTGTGCTATGACAAAATATAATGTACTACATTTACTACGAGGCCTGAAAGACAATATCTTTTAGTACACAGTATCAATATATAGTATGCATTGACCTCATGAGGATTAATACAGTAGTCCTCGACTTATTATCACAGTTGAGGCCAAAATTTCCACTGCTGAGCAAGGCAGTTGTTAAGGGAGTTTTGTCTTATTTCATAATCTTTTTACCATCATTGTTAAGCGAATCAGTGCAATTGTTAAGTGTACCGTGCTCATTAAGTGAATCTGGCTTCTCCCATTGACTTGCTTGTCAGAAACTGGCTGGAAACTTGCAATGGTGATCACGTGACCCCAGGGCAGTTCAAATGCTGTAAGTACATACTAGTTGCCCAGTGCCCACATTTTAATTTTGTGACCATGGAGATGCTGCAACAGTTGTAAGTGTGAAAATCAGTCATAAGTCACTTTTTCCAGTGCCATTGTAACTTTGTTCATTCAACGAATGGTTGTAAATCAAGGATTACCAGTTTTCACTATGTTAGCTTACAAAAAAGTGTGCTTTAGATGCTTCATTATAACCACAATTGAACCTATGGGCTACTCAGACTTTACAAGGGCCTAACCAGGCTGTAACTCGGTGAAGGTTTTTCCAACCTGAGCACTGTGCAAATGTATGTCCTAAAGGTGCTTTTTCAAAAGGCAACTGGAGTTTGTTTTGTCTTGAAGTTGTTTTGCTTCTCATCCAAGAAGCTTCTTCTGTCCTGAAGAAGCTTCTTGGATGAGAAGCAAAATGTCTCTAAGGAAAAACAAAGAAAGTCCAGTTGCCTTTTGAAAAAAGACCTTTGGGACAACCATGACATGGATGACTGAGAATCTCCATAATGTGTGGATTTCAACATGATTATTGCTGAGATTTTTGGAAGGTGAAATCTATATCTAAGGGGTACCAACTACAGAACCTATTAATTTTAGTCAAATGTCTTCGAAATAGCTACAATACTGCTAAGCCTATAGGATAACATTTCATTATTTCTTGACATAACTTTGTCTTCATTTATTACTTCTTTCAGAAAGGCCACAAAATATTTCTGGTCGTTATGACAAAACAAGAACTGACTTTGACAAGGCCACAAAGTTATATTTTTTGCTTTTGTGTTAGAACGTCTCTCATATTCTATTTTTTCCATAATAAATCAAACAAAAATGGACTTTTGATCTGCATAACTAACTTGGAGATAATTATGGAAGTAATATGACATAAAAAATAATAATAACAGGAAGTGAAGTTTGTTCAAAACATTAAAGCCAACAGCCTCGTTTTGATATTTGACTATGGAATATTTTGGTGAGGAAAAACTGAGTCTTCTGTTTTTGAAACTCCACTCTAGGAAGATCCTAAGTGTAAAATATAACTCCATAAACACATGGATGGAAGGAATAAAATAAAAGCAGACAGACTGCACATACAGCAAGAGATGCTTAGAAATGGTATCATGGCAACAAGAGTAGGGGGAACTTTGCCATGGCAACAGAGAAGCAACTGCTATCATGACATCTGAGAGGCCATCTAAACTTTCATAGGAATGCATGGTATAGTTCTTGCAGAGCTAGTATCTGGGCTTCCCATGACTGCATTCACACATCAAACTTCACTCAGTTGCTGAATCAAACCAGTTTCCAGCTCTTGACACCACAAATGAACCAACTAAGCTACGTTCACACAGGAAACCAAGTTAGAAAAGTGCAAACTGAGATTAATCTTAAACAGGTTTCATCTGTTGTGGGCAGTGCTTTTTTTGTAAAAGAAAAAGGTGCCGGAACTCACACATGTCATACAACCCACCTTGCCTACCCTACAAGGTTCCATCCAAAAAAGGTGCCGGAACTCCGTTCTGAGCGTTCTATGAGAAAAAAAGCCCTGGTTGTGGGAATGCATTAATAGATCATATTAACCATATTCTGAGAAGGCAGACATGTACAAGGAAGTGCTGAAGGAAGAGACGATTTCAGATGAGCAGTGCTCTTTGGGTGCATCTGAGGACACCAGCCAAATACAGACAACTGAAGCAGTGATCAGTGTGTGCACGTAAAAACTGAAGATGCTTTCAAATAGCTTCCAGACTAATATAAAACCCCAGAAACAGTAGCAAGGAGAGCAAGGATTTCCTGTAGGTTTCAGGATAGACAGCATTCCAGGAAAAATCCACTGGCATGTGCCTGCAAGATGCCTGAGGATAGTTCTGGGCTTACGCAGTAGAATCAGTCCTAATGTTCTGTGATAATATAGGTAGTCTTTAACTTATGACCAGTTGCTTAGCAACCTTTGAAAGTCATGGCAGACCCCTCAAAAGCTACTTACAATATGGTTCTCAAGTGCCGACAGCTGCCCTTCCCTGCAATCACATGACAGCTTGGCAACCAGCTTGCATTTACAGCTATTGGCAATAGTCCACAGTCACATGAGCACGATTCATGACTTTTTTTAAAAAACCAGCATTTACTTCCAGTTTTCAGGATGAGTTCATTTAACAGGGCGTTTGCTTGATTACTGCCACAAAAAAATTCATAAAGCCAGTTCCAGTCGTATGGTTGACCAGCGGTATGATTGTCATGACTTACAAGTATAATTCCCAGGCTCAGTTAGCGTTGTAAGTCACGGACTAGCTTAGACCTCCTCCAAGAAAAATGTCAGTTGCAGAGGCACCATCTTCTTAAGCACCGCAACTATAAAAGGTAGGTAGCACAACAGATTATCTGGCCATGATCTGAATCAGAAATAGCATTCATGTGAACTTGAAGACAATTGATTCTATCCACCACACGCCTTGCAAATTTTCCACTGCAAAGATTTGGGTTTTCTGGCGTAGCTAATGGACTGTCCTAAAGAGATATACTGTTTTCTATTTGAAAATGTATTGGCTACATGACTGCGGAAATGTCTTTGGACAATGCTGGTTTCTTCAGCTAAGAAACGGAGATGAGCACCGTCCCCTGGAGACTGACATGACTGAAAAGTGGAAACTTTTACCTTTAAAGAGGTTTGCTGAATATCTACTTGAAAAAGTAGTGGAAACCACAGATTAAGACTTCTTTGGGCCTTCATTGCCACACAGTGGGCATGACCCTAAAGTATGCCCAGTCAACTTGGAAATAAATCTTATCTGTGCTGCAATTTTATTTTGACCTCTTTACTCATCCAAATCTTACCAGTAAATCAGGGAGAAATCCATGCCCCTCAATGCCTGTATGAGAACTAAGACTGATATTGTCAGAGTCTATTTCTCCTTTTAACTATTCTGTTTCTTCATTCAAGAAGAATATTAGGAGGCTCACCTGTTCTTATCTCTGGGAAATTCCCAAAACCATTTTAGAATTAATTAGGTTCTATCAGTTTACAGACACATCTTAATATGTCTCTCAGCTAGACCACAGTGCCACGAGATCAAACTCAATTGTGGACTGACCATGACATTTGAATAATATTTAACTCCCTCAATAGCCAGGTCTCAGCAAACTCTAACTCAAGGATGTGACCCACCATATGTTATATTCCAGTAATAGTTGGACTGATTTGTGGCTTGTCATGAAGACAAATCCTGAAATGGCTCTAGCAGGGGTGTTAAATTCTCAAGGACAGTAGGTTTGAGTTCTCAAATATCATACTGAAGATATATTTAACCAGCTTGGTCAAGGAAGATATTGAACAACAGAATGAGCCAGTGTTTCTCAAGCTTGGCAATTTTAAGATGTACAGACTTCAATTCCCAGAATTCCCCAGTCCATACATCCTAAAGTTGCTAACCTTGAGAAACAGTGGTCTATGTTATTCATCTAGAACTGGAGGAGAAGGCAAGAGCTGCAGAGCCTATATGGTGCATGCGGCCTCCAGTCACAACTTTTGTGGTCCTCAAAGATCACCTAGACTCGACTGCTGAATGTGTGAGCAAATTGCTATTTGACTCAGAGCGATTTTGGTGTAGAGCACTATCAGAACTAATTAGATGTCATCAAGTCATTGTCAACTCTTAACAACCACATAGTCTTTCTCCATGTTGATGTGACCGTAACCTGATATTTCAAGTCTTCTAACAGTGCTCCAGGCACCACTAAGTCTATCCACCTTGCTGCTAGTTGTCCTTTTCTTCAGTTTCCTTCTATCTTTCCCAGAATTAGTCTCCTTCTCCTCCTCCTCCTCCTCCTCCTCCTCCTCCTCCTCCTTCTCCTCCTCCTCCTCCTTAAATCTTCACATAATGTGTGAAGGATAATCTGAGTCTCATCATTTTTGCCTTGACTGACTGTGTAATGATCTATTCCATAATACATTGGTTTGTTTCCTTGACTGAGCATTAAAATACCATTAAGAAATTAAAACACAAAAAAACAGCAATGCAATTTTGACCCTTTATTTTTTTTTTAGTAAAGAAAGAAAAAGGAAGAAAAAGAGGTGCCTTATTTGTCTAAGGAGATTCTCAGTCCTCCAGGTCATCTCTGCCTGCTTTAATGCCTTTATTTGTCTTCAATTACCCTTCTGCAACAATATCCACAAACCACAAGAACAGCAAAACAGAAAACAAACAACTGATGTCTGTTGGCCACACCCTATCCCTGATGAGATCCACAGTGGCCCCACATAAATATATAAATAAATTGTAGCTTCCAGATTGTCTGCCCTTTTTCTTAAAAAGAAGGGAAAAAATAACAGGAGGGATTTTTTTTTGAAGATGCCTGTCATTTTTTTTTCTTTTTCAGCAACTGTTTCAGAACTCTGTTATATATTTGAATACATTCCATTCTAAGACAGTTGGAGCAGTTGACCTTTTGAATGTCTTTGTTAGTTCTAGGAGAGCCGCTGAGCAGCCTGTTTACTCCTTGTCCAATGGCTGCTTAGACCTGAGTTTCCCTGGAGAGGTGACTGTTTGATGCTTATTAAGGCTTAGTTACTGCAAACTAATCTGAGGACAATTCTTAATTTTCTGCTCTCAGTTTGAGCTATGCCTGTCAGCATCCTTAGCTATGCTTGCTGGGACTGAGGGGAGGGAGATCTCCTCAGCCATGGTCAACAGGATTGAAATGGTGTGTGTGTGTGTGTGTGTGTGCGCAGCAAGGATTGGAGCCTTGCCTCCTTTTACGTGTGTGTGATGCCCACCACACATACTAAAAATGTAATTTTGAAAATGTTTTACATTTTTTTTAAAAAAATAATTCTAAATTATTTCAGTTTTTAATGTTATTACATTGATTAAATTGTATACTGCCCAGAGTCCCTCTACAAGGCAGAAGACTGATTAAAAAGAAATAGATGGATAGATAGATAGATAGATAGATAGATAGATAGATAGATAGATAGATAGATAGATGATGGATGGATGGATGGATGGATGGATAGATAGATAGATGATAGATAGATAGATAGATAGATAGATAGATAGATAGATAGATAGATAGATAAAGACAGACAGACAGACAGACAGTGTTGTGTATATAGGATGCATCCTACTGAATCAAAAATTAAGGCAATAAAATGGCTCCTGCACCAAAACATAAGGCAGAACTACAAGCTTTCTTGGGGCTAATTAATTTTTATCACACATTCCTTCTGCATAAGGTGGCCATAGCTGAACCCTTACACAGGCTGTTAGATAAAAATACACCTTGGACATGGAATAAGGTTCACAATAATAGCTTTGAGAACCTTAAACAGTTACTGTCCAGTAGTTCCACTGTGACACATTTCATTGAAAATAAGCCCATTTGCCTAGCTTGTGATGCATCCCCTTATGGAGTGGGAGCTGTAATAAGCCATTTGGAAGCAAATGGGTCGCAGAAACCCATTTCTTATTATTCCAGAACGTTGTCTAGGGCAGAGAGGAACTATGCTCAAATTGATAAAGAAGCATTGGCAACAGACAGATAGATAGAGATGGGGTTTTGAACATCTGGTTGCAACAGCCCTTTGATGATTGTGGTCCCTAAGAATATTCCAAACTTTTTAAAGGAAACCTGAAAACTTGTTCTATGAAATGTTTCCTATTCCTCAGGGTCAAAAGTGAGAAATGACTGTTTTTTATTAATTCATTTTTAGTTATTTCCCTTTTAAGGCATTTTACTTTCTCGTAATAGAAAAGAGAGGAAAGCCAAATCTGAAGAAAAAATATTCTTCAGATTTGGCATTCCTCTCTTTTCTATTACAAGAAAGTAAAATGTTTTGAAAGAGGCAATGCTGATTTTTTTTTCTGGATCCAAAACTGAGCTCCAACCCTGTTACTGTGAAGGGGGTTAAATTGTAGAATATTATTTAGGCAGGAATGGTCTCATGTAATCTTGGGAAAAAATATGATCTACAGTTGCAGAGAACTAATGTTCTGTACATCATTTTTATTTTATTTTATTTATTTTAATCCCATTTATATCCCGCCCTTCTCCGAAGACTCAGGGTGGCTTACAATTTAAAGCACAAATCAATGTGCTTAGCAATAGCCTTCATTCTATGTATATGCCTGCTTATTAGGGCTTTCCCCCCCCCCAAGCGGCATTATTACAAAGTCAGCTTAATTGCCCCCAACAATCTGGGTCCTCATTTTACCTACCTCGGAAGGATGGAAGGCTGAGTCAACCTTGAGCCTGGTGGGACTCAAACCTGGCGAATCTTTAAAAAAAGATTGTATGAGATTCTTCTGGAGGTCTTCAAAAGCAGCATTTTTTTATTTTTTAAAAAAAGAACAATAACACATGCTCTGGAACAAATGAAAGATAGCTCAGTAGATTTATTTTAAAATATGCCTCAATTAAACTTGTCAAAGCCCAAGATCACCTAACTGGACTTTTATCCTCAACCAAATGCAGTACTTTATTTTGGAAAATTGTTATGTTTCGTTGGCACCCAGCCTGCCCCCAGTCACAGCCAGAAGATTCAGATTAGATCAAACAAGTAAAAATGCCCTCAACTTACTGTTCTCTTAGTGGCCATTTGAAGTTAACAACAGCCCTGAGAACAGTAACGTATGACTGTTTTTCAGAGTCATTGCAGTATGTCTATGGCCACATGATCAACATTTGGGTGCTTGGCAACTGGCATCTATTTATGATTGTTGCACTGCCCCAGGGTCATGTAATCACCATTTGTAAACCTTCCCATGTGGCTTCCAACAAGCAAAGTCAATGGTGGAAGCAAGCTTTGCTTAATGACTGCATGGTTTACTTAAAACGGGTGATTTGCTTAATAACTATGGCAATAAAAAAAGTCATGAAAAGAGGCAAAACTCACAACTGCCTTGCTTAGTAATGGAAATTTTGGGCCCAACTGTGCTCATAAGTTGAGGATTGGCAGTACATAATTGAGTTTGGTCTGCAAAAATAAAGGTTCTTTTACTAAACATCAGCAAACATAAATATATAACTAGCAAGTATGGGGGTTAGGCAGGCAACAGCATTGAGAGAAGGATGAACAATGGGCAAGAATTTAGATCATCCATTCATCCATCCATCCCAAAAGGCACAGAATTTTCCAGAGCCAATACAAATAATATTGTGAGTAATTAGCATGGACAATCCCAAAGAGGACAAGGGATACAACATCATCTATCTCCAGTCTACAACACAGTCTTTTCAGCAGTTCCAAGAAGGCTCCACACCCATTTGCACTACTCAGGTGACCCTGAGGACACAGATAAACCTCCAAGTGGCCTCAATGACCCTCTAAAAGAATGCAGATGACCAGCTGTCTGCAAGGAGTATAAATCCTTCCATTCCCCACCATCAGAGCTGAATAAGCTTCCTGGATGAAAAGTGGAATGTCTTTAAAGACAAACAAAGTCCAGTTGCCTTGTGGAAAAGCACCTTTGGGATAACTATGACCCGGATGACTGAGAATCTCCATAGACACTCTCAGATTTGGTCAACTTCTGAATGGTATCCTTCCTATATCTTACTGTGAGCTGAGAGGAAAAGTTACTCCCACCAAAACCTTTGCTATTTATTTAATTAGAATCTATATAATTAAATTTAAATTGGACAAACAATTTACCTCAGTAATTGGTCCAGACACAAAAATGGTAAAAATGCTTTTGAGTTGAGCTTCATTCCTGTTTTTTGGGCCATGCAATTTAGAAGAGTTTGCCTCTGTCTTTCTCTATGATACTCCTGGACTTGCCACCTAATCCCCAGCTCTGCTAAACTCCAATCCAGGCCTGCTTGTTTAGCATCTGAGCCCAAACATGGTTGCATGGTATTTAGTATAGGCTAATAAGCCAGCAAGGTAGTTGAAAAGAGGGAGTTTACTTCCATCTCTTAATGTCCTAGATTAATAACCGCTTATCCAGCATCCATTCATACTTGTGATGATGCTGAATGAGTGGTACTCCTGATCTGTCCTCAGAGTGATGGCCATCACAGGGTTCCTGTGGTCATGAGATCACAATACAGGCACTCAGCAAGCAGCCTGAATTTCTGACTATTGCAGTGTTCAGCTGTCTTTGGCAGCCATTTGTAACCTCCTTTGCCCTCTTCTGATAAGCAAAGTCAGTGAGGAAGCCAGCAGGAGGTCGCAGCTGGCAACCAAATGACATCCTCACTGTGCGGTCCTTGCTTAATGACCATAACCAGTCAGAATTGCCATCGTTAATGAAGGATAGCAAAGCAAGCAATCTACATCCTTTCTGACTAGCAGTATCAGCTAATAAGCTTACCTTGCAGAGTTATGCATAAACCTGACAGAGGCATGCATATATTTGAATGTAATGAGCAAGAGGTTTGTGCTGTTTTCTTTCTAATCTGTATGCCAGCATTTTTATTTTTTAAAGGATTATCTCTCAACTAGAATGTGAAGAATAGGAGAGAGAGAGAGCGATCAGAGAATGCTATTTTCCAACATACTGTATTGTGCCATATTTTTCCAGCACTGTTTTGATATACAGGACAATGCCACTAGCTAACCTTTTATGTAGTTAAGAAAACAATGGACATACTGGTGTAAAATCCATGGAGCTCTCTACAGGATGACTTCCTCATGGTAGTCATGACAATGTGAACAATGCCATAAAAAACAAGCAGATCTCACTGCTGAAGCCACCCTCTTGACTTTTTCCATTGCACCCTGTGGAAATCTTTGAAAAAAAAACACAAACTCTTCCCTCACTGAAATCTCCTATGTATTTGTAGACAATGAAGAATTCTCACTTACAACCTTACTTATAATTGTTGCTATATATTTTTATCCCATCTCGTTTTATTATTTTATTTATTAAATTTATTTGCCACCCCTCTTGTCATGGAGCTATTCTATAGTAAAGGAGTGAAACGATACAAATAAACAGTGGAACTATAATAATATGAAATTAATAAGATGAGCAGAGAGGGAGAAGGAAGGGCAGCTATGAGAGAAAGAGAGAGAGAGAGAAAGAGAGAGAGAGAGAGAGAGACAGAAAGAGAGAGAAAGAGAGAGAGACAGAAAGAAAGAGAGAGAGAGAGAAAGAGAGAGAGAGAGAGAGAGAGAGAGAAAGAGAGAGAGAGAGAGAGAGAGAGAGAGAGAGAGAGAGAGAGAGAGAGAGAGAGAATATATCTTTTATAGCTATATTATACTATAATAAGGCAGGACTTGAACCATCTCTCTCTTTTTCTCTCCCCGCCCACCCCCCATCCCTGTGGTTATAATGTATCAGTCCTACTGATTTTTTAACACATTTGTTCTTTTTTCCCTCTAATGCGGTGATCTCCCCCTTTTATGTATTTTGTAAAAGGTTTTCATAGAGGAGGCAATTTGACTGAAGACTGGTTTTGAACTAAATTTGGGGTTTTTTGCTTCTGACGTAAGCACCTTGCATCTTTCTCTGTCTTCAGAAGCAACTTGGCATGCAGTTGCGACAAGAACTAACCACGGCCACTAGCACTAGGACCCCACAGACATCATTTTGAAATTCTGGCTGGTAGTATGCCAGAGGTACAGATACAGAGCACCTCTTGCTATTATGCAAGGAAAGGGGTAGAAGGCTCTCCCAGAGAAGCATCTTTTGCTTCCTGAAAGGTATTTCTCCACCTGCAGCGTCTTTATCCTCCCAAAGGCCTTTCTTTGAGCCTTAGCAAGTCAGCTGCATTGCCAGATCCTCAGTTCTGTCGCTGCATTTTGCCTGCCTCTCAATACCTCTATTTTCTTATGTCCATAGAACAGACAGGAGCAACAGTGCCTGAGAGAAATGGGCTAGTTATTTTCCTGCTGACAGACTCCAGAAGAATAATTTCACATCAAAAGGTGTAAGTCGATTCTGTTTTTCCCTTGTCTGGCATCTTCCCATCTTTGCAAAACATTTTCTGTTTTTGTGTCCATCCTCTTGGGGGACAAAAGATCAGATGAAATATTTATATGATGAGGACCCTACAAATCAGCCTTTGGGAAAGTGCAGTGTGTTCTTTGCTTGTTTGTATATGATGAGAAATGGTTTTTTCTGCTGGGTGCATTTGGACAAGATGCTCTGGAGATAAGGCAGGAGGGAAAATCCTTAAGGAGGGCCAAGATGACTTGGGTTAAAATCAGAAAGCAGCTACTTAAGCGTGGGAAACCAAATCACTTGTATCTAATCCAATTTAGTCCTGCTGACTTCAGTGAAGTATAATATGTTTCAGTCTAATGAGTTGATGTATAGCCATGTTATGGATGAAATTCCACAGAGATTAGAAGCTCCAAGTTTACAAGTGGCAGGAAAAGGCAACTATGTCATTTCAGATCTACAAAGCAATTTTGTAGTGCTGTAGAGAATGGTAGCCCAGGCCAACGTATAGGGAGGGTAACTATAGGGTGACATATCCCCACATAAGGGCTGTGGTATATGCATAGGTCTATACTGAATATTGATGTGGGATGTCACTCAGAATGTTTCGCTTTTCCAAAAAAGGGGCGTACCACTTAAAGACAAAGCATGTTTTGTCCAAGACAGATGAATAAACCCTGCATTTGTGGGGAAATGCTAGGAAGGAGAAAGAAAAAAACAGGATTTCTGTGTTCATGTGCTATGCATTACGTGGATCACATGCATATACATAGATTCTCAGCTGGCAGAAGGCTGAAAGAGATTCTCAGCAGTAGAGATGGCTTTATAGAATTGGGATCATCACTAAGCACTGATACGCTAGTGTACCCAAAGGTTCTTTTTATTGCTAAATAAATATAGATTTTAGGTACTGTATACAGTAATAGACATACATTCTATAGGTAAATGTCAAGAGAAACATTTTAAACCAGGAACATGGCATCTTGCAAATTCTTTCAGGGGCAATATCTGATTTTATGTTTACTTTATTTACCATCAGTGTTGTTACTCCAAAGTTGTCACTTCACTTTTAATTAACAGTTACCATTCTCTCTAGTTTTGGCATCATTGTAATTTGGATTTGCAAACGGTTTAATAAAGACCGTGAATAGATGTTGATTGGACTTCAAGGAATATTTCAGTTTTGCTTGATTGGTTCAACGGGCATGACTCCTGCCAACAATTGTAGGTGAAGCTTGATGCACTACCCATCCATAAAAAGAAGACTCTGAATTTACAGTGATGCCTCCTTCCCCAAAGAAGATCAGATGGGAAAATTTGTCTGCCTGGTCTTCCTTTATGGAAAAAAGAAAGCCATGAATCTATGCATGAGTAGTAGCAGAGTCACCAGCACAAAGATATGTGTAGAGAAGGAGAAGTTAATACTAACACTGTTGCCCATCTACAGTGTTGCACACATGCATGTCTGCCTCATCTGTGTGAATTTTGCTACCATCCTCTAATCCAAACAATCCCAACATGACAGCTTCTTCCCATTAACCATAAAGTGAAGACCCATTCAACATATGGAAGCTATTGAGAATAGATGTATTCTCTTTTCCTAAAGTCTTGTTGGGCTCATGGATCTAGAAATTTCTTAAGAGGAAGCCTGTAGGCAGCGATGGGTAAGTAAGTATTTGTGATAAGGAGCTTTCCCCCCCTGTAAACAAGGATGACAAGCATACAAAGTAGAAGCTACAAAGGCAGTAAGCTTCTGTTTTGCTAGGAATAACAACCAGGATTTCTCAAATTATAGTTTTATTATGTTCTGAGCTATCAGAATTACCATATGGAACGGTACACGGTTTTCACATTCTGAAGTGATCCCACCCATTGAAGTCCCACTGGAAGGCTTATAAAAAGACTTTGTTTTTGAATGTGAAGTGGATCCTTTTCTTTATTATTAATTTCTTTGGCTTGGTTTTATGGTCTGATCTCTTGGCTCTATTCCTGCCTTCTAGCTCCTGGAGCTAGATAGATGTTTCAGACTCTCGGTCCTAACCAAATTCCTGGAGGGACACCCCTTTTCCCACTGTGGCTATTGCCGCTACAAGCCTCCCTTGAATGATGGTGAGAATTGTGGAATGATCTTCTCTGTTGAATGTTTGCTAATAGGAGGATAGTAAGGAATGGATAGTAGTTGCAGTGGTCACAGTATTGTACTTGTGATTAAGTGCTCAGGAGCAGAGTTCTATAGGCACTAAAAGGTGCTGTCATCTAGGCAACACTTCTTCAATGTGACATCTTCCCAATGTGGACTTCAAATCCTTGACCTTTGCCCATTTTGAATAGTATTATTATTATTATTTTTTAAATTCCATTTATATCCCACCCTTCTCCGAAGACTCAGGGTGGCTTACAAGCTTAGCAGTAGCCTTCATTCTATGTATATGCCTGCTTATTAGGGCTTTCACACACACACACACACACCCAAGCGGCATTATTACAAAGTCAGCTTAATTGCCCCCAACAATCTGGGTCCTCATTTTACCTACCTCGGAAGGATGGAAGGCTGAGTCAACCTTGAGCCTGGTGGGACGCGAACCTGCACTAATTGCAGGCAGCTGGTGTTACTTAAGGAGGCATTAGCCCACTGCTCCACCATGGCTCTTAAGGAGAGTTGTGACTAAAGTGACCTAAACTAGGACACTACAGGGTGAAAAGCTGGTGTGTATGTTTTCCTGGATAGAGACGCGGTGGATCAGTGGGTTAGGATGCTGAGCTTGTCGATCAGAAGGTTGGTACTTTGGCGGGTCAAATCCCGAGTGCCACGTAACAGAGTGAGCGCCTGTTACTCGTCCCAGCTTCTGCCAACCTAGCAGTTCGAAAGCACGTAAAAATGCAAGTAGAAAAATAGGCACCACTACGGTTGGAAGGTAACAGCGTTCCGTGAACCTTTGGCGTCTAGTCATGCCGGCCACATGACCACGGAGACATCCTCGGACAAACGCTGGCTCTTCGGCTTTGAAACGGAGATGAGCACCAGCCCCTAGAGTTGGGAATGACTAGCGGGGGAACCTTTACCTTACCTTTACCTTTATGTTTTCCTGTACTACGCTTGATCTAATAGCAAACCATTGAAATCTGTGTTTTAGAAGGTTCACAAAGTCCTATTTAGGAGACAATATATACAGCTTATGGGCCACATGTGGCCTGCTAAGTAGTCTTGTGCATCCCAATAGTGGCTTTGAAAGCTCAGTAAATTTGTCACTGTCAGATGTCCCTGCCACCAAGAAGTGCTGCCAATACCCCAAGAGGCACACTGTTAAGTACTCCCAATGCCTCCAGGTGTCCTCAGTGTTGGCAATTCCTGTGCTGCTGCCGTTCTGCTAACTGCCAAACAGTTGATTGGTGCATCAAGTATTCCTTTGCAGCTCGCAAGAATTTTTAATGTTATCACTGCGGCCTATTTGCCTCTACAAGTTGTGCAGACCTGATCATCATATTGAACCTCCAGGTTTGGCCTTGGAGATATTACTCTTTGGCCTCCCAATAGACTGTGTTAGGAGATTCAGGATATATGGACTTTTCATTCACGGCCCCACCTTTATGAAGTACTTTGCTGATAATATGCAGGTATTTTTAGGTCAATAGAAAATTTGCTTTTAGTCAAGAATTTTAATTGTCCTTTGTTTTTCATTTTATATAATTTCACTTTATATGCAATTTTTTCTAATCTTGTGAACAAACCTATATTTTATTATAAACTATTCTCCTGATATATCTAATTTGAGCAGAAGCAATGAAATTCCACCAGTACGGTATGTTTATTCTGCCTTTTGCAGTGTGGTTCTCAGTTTGTAAATAAAAATGAATTATGAGTTGCTGAGTGTCAAGAATCTATTAGCAGAAGGAGCAGCCATGTTGCAAATATGTCCAGATAGACGTTGGTTGATTGATTATGTGGTCTCATGTTACTGCTAATTCTTAGTGGTCACATCAATTGACCATCCCCAATATGATTGGTCTCCAACGTGGCCCTTCAGGTCTTCTAATGGTGCACTGCCAGGACAATTGTGTCCATCCATCTTTCTATGAATTTCCCTCATTCATCTTTCTCAACATTACAGAATATTTTCTATTCTGCTACTTCAGTGTCCAACTTTTAATTCCATAGTATGTCACCAGATATGGGTGTTGTAAGTAATTATCTTTTAAGCAAGCTTATTTAGCCAGTCACCTGAGTTATTTGGTACAGGAGTGGGAGACACAATCGCTATGGGCACACAATCTTCATCAGTCTAGGTTGGCCACCACTACCATGATCTCTATGGTTCAAAAGCCAGTATAAGCCTATTCCATTATCCATGTCTATATTCCACGCCTTTTACAGAAATCTAAAGAAAATGGTGTTTGGATGTCAGGATCCAGGTCAATGTTTCTCATCCTTAGCAACTTGAAGATGTGTGGATTTTAATTCCCAGAATTGCTGGCTGGGGAATTGTGGGAGTTGAAATTCACATATCTTCAAACTGCCAAGGTTGAGAAACATTTATCTAGGTTGTTACTTATATGCTCTTTGATGAGTAAGGTTTAGATAGATAGGAGGATAGGATTTAGAATAGAAGGTAGGATATCTGCTGTATGAACTGTCATTCAGTTGACAGACATCATAAAAAATAAAGGCTAGCATGTTTTGGCTTTAGAAAGCTCTACTAAATTTGTGGACATGGTTATAGAAAGTTTTAAAAGTAAACCCGCAAATTCTTAACATGCACAACTTGCTTGCATTTTAATCCTGGATGTATGAGAATCACATATCCCAAAGTGGTATTTCAAAAGTTACCAGCTATTTCCACTGAAATGATTTTATGAAGTCAACATGAAATTTCCATTGTTTCCCCTATATGTTTCACTTCACATATTTAACTCATAATAAGTGAATTCAGGAACATAAACGCTGTCACGCTAGCACACTTTTTAAAGTCCAAATCCTGAAAATATATTCTTCTAATGGCCTTTGTCTAGGATAGAAGTGTATTTCATCCAGTATACTGGTTTTTTTTTAGAGAGCTATAATAATAAGAGTTAATTGAAAGTAGCAAACAATGAACTAACTAACTGTGTTAGCTTATTTGTATCTTTGACATAAGATTCAGGAAGGTACAACTTGGCTGAAGCTTTCCAGAAATTAAACATAACATGGCTACAACTAAATCTTTACTGACACTCAAGAATGGTGATTTTTACAATGTACAATGTCTGACCATTAAGGCTGATTTCTAAACTTACTTGGATTCAAAAGCAGTGTCTTCTGTATGGGTTCAAAACTTGTATTCTTTCTTCTCATATTATAATAATAATAATAATAATAATAATAATAATAATAATAATAATAATAACAACAACAACAACAACAACAACAACAACAATAACAGTAACAACAACAACAACAATGTTGGAAGGGACCTTGGAGGTCATCTAGTCCAACCCCCTGCTCAAGCAGGAAACCTTATACCATTTCAGACAAATGGCTGTCCAGTGTCTTCTTAAAAACTTCCAGTGTTGGAGCATTAACAGCTTCTGGAGGCAGGTTGTTCCACTGGTTAATTGTTCTGTCAGGAAATTTCTCCTTAGTTCTAGGTTGCTTCTCTCCTTGACTAGTTTCCATCCATTGCTTCTTGTCCTGCTTTCAGGTGCTTTGGAGAACAGCTTGACTCCCTCTTCTTTGTGGCAGCCCCTGAGATATCGGAAGACTGCTATCATGTCACCCCTCAACCTTCTCTTCATTAAATTAGACATTCCCAATTCCAGCAACTGTTCCTTATATGTTTTTGCCTCCAGTCCCCTAATCATCTTTGTTGCTCTTCTCTGTACTGTTTCTAGAGACTCAACATCTTTTTTGGATCATGGTGACCAAAACTGGATGCAGTATTCCAAGTGTGGCCTTACCAAGGCATTGTAAAGTGGTATTAGTACTTATTTATTATTACATTTATTATTACATTACTTCACGTGATCTTGATTCTCTCCCTCTGTTAATGCAGCCTAGCACTGTGTTGGCTTTTTTGGCAGCTGCAGCACACTGCTGGCTCATATTTAAGTGATTGTCCACTAGGACTCCGAGATCCCCCTCACAGTTGCTACTATTGAGCAAGATACCACCTACTATACCTGTGCATTTGGTTTTTCTTGCCTAAATGTAAAACCTTACTTTTTTCACCTCTCTGTAACACTCAGATATCTTTATTACCCCCCACCCTTTGTAACTGGCAGTTGCCTGTTTATATTCTCATCTTCATATGCTTATTTGGAGAATCTCTGGCTAACAAAGACCTAATATTGCCAAATGCCAGCAGTTCAATCCTGAAAGGTTCAAGATTGATTGACGCAGCCTTCCATCCTTCTGAGGTCGAAATACACTGACCATTTAGAGAGGGCTGTAAAGCACTATGAAGTGGTATATACATGTAAGTGCTTTTGCTATTGCTACTTGATATATATATATATAAAGCTCTGGAAGGGAGAGAAAAGTGTAATTACATTATATAATAGCAGTGGCAGACATACTTCCAATAATCATTTTCACGTTGCATGTTAATATGACTGTGTACAATTGGTTTATTTATATTCCTGAATGAATACATAGAAGATTTTGAACTGCTGAAGTTCTCTTAGCAGCTGGGAGTTAGTGTTGGGGGCATTAGGAATGTTTGAAAGCTGTAATCCACTAGATAGAATGTACAGGTAATAGAGCTGAATTCCCTTTGAGAGTTCATTTAACTGGGATTATTTATGCCTCCTTATTAAATGTAATAAGGTCACGTTCAGATAAAAGGGAGATTTAAAGCTATCAAAGTGCTTTGGGATGTGCGTCATTAATTGTCTTGTCAATCAGAACTCCAAACAGTGTTATCTGTACTGAATGTATAAAGTATCTTCAGAACGATTTTTTATTTTCTTTCAAACGTTTAAAAGACGTTAATGCAAGTTCTATAAAGCAGGATTTTGGTTTTCCTTCTTTTTATTTCTTATACTGATAATGCTATTACAATGCTGGAAATACATTAAATACAGTTTACGTTAGTTTTTATAATAGCAATTTAAATGGGAAATTCTCCAGACATCAAGGGTTGTAGGTATATGACATTTCCATATGTCATCCATTTTTATGGTATCACTTATCGTTCCATGTATTTAAAATACATATCAAACTGCAAAATATGGGATGGATCCAAAACAGGCTATTTCAAGGATCACAGCATGGTGGCTGGGGAATTCTGGGAATTGAAGTTCACATATCTTAAAGTTACCCAAGTTGAGAAATGCTGTTACAGAGAAACACTTTACAACTTTTGCAGACTTCCTGATAGAGATATGAGCCCCCCACCCTTCAGCACAGCAAAACATTTATTATGGGTCAATTCTTCTATTCTTCCCATTCTATATTTTCACAGCAAAGTTTGGGGGGGGGAGAAGCATATGACATGAAACTTTCATAAAGTAAAATTAAGTATGTTGATGTCATTCTATATTTTCATTTGTCAAATGTTATAGATTAGGTACTAGTCTATGATAATCACATATAATTCAGTGTTGTAATGGCTGGAAAATATTTAAATTTTATTTTGGATCTCTGTTTTGAAAGGGCGAGTTAAGAGGCCAGAAGAAACTTTTCACCCAGGCTTTTGGCAACCGTGATTGAAGTCATCTTTTCCTCTTTTTCTTGTCTATTATTTCAGTTTGTTATCTTTTTTCTTTAATAGAATAACAGAGTTGGAAGGGACCGTGGAGGCCTTCCAGTCCAACACCCTGCTCAGGCAGAAAAGCCTATATCATTTCAGATAAATGGTCGTCCAATCTCTTCTTAAAAACCTCCAGTGTTGGCGCACTCACAATGTCTGGATACAAGTCGTTCCACTGATTAATTGTTCTAACTCTCAGGAAATTTCTCCTTAGATCTAGATTGGATCTCTCCTTGATTATTTCCCATCCATTGTTTCTTGTTCTACCCTCAGGTGCTTTGGAGAATAGGTTGACCCCCCCTTCTTTGTGGCAGCCCATTAAATATTGGTACATTGCTACCATGTTACCCCTTGTCCTTTTTATTAAACTAGATATACCCAATTCCTGCAACCATTCTTCTTATGTTTTATCCTCTAATCATCTTTGTTGCTCTTCCCAGCATTCTTTCTAGAATCTTAACATCTTTTTTATATCATGGTGACCAATACTGGATGCAGTATTCTAAGTATGTTCTTACCAATGCATTATAAAGTGGTACTAACATTTCACCTGATCCTTCTGTTAATCCACCCTTGGTCTTTCTTGCGCCATGCTTGGTTTCATGTAGCAAATCAAGGGATATGGTTCAGAAGTGGCGGGAGCATTTAGATTGTTTTATGCTTTATTCCTTTTTTAATCTGTAAATTTGGGAAGGGGTTTAGAGGAAAATTCTCGCCTTCATTTATGCTGCACTTTTTTTCTTTGTCAATAGGAGGCAGCATAATATGCACAATCTCTGGGGGGCTTTTTTTTTAGTCATTTTGCTGTCCAGAATAGTGTTTCAGTTTAGGAGTCTACAGAATTATTTTAAGGGACAAGAATGAGCTTTTAAGCTAGACCAAAATGTGGCATCCATTTCCCCCCAAAATGAATGGATGGGAAGATGGAGAGAGGACTGAATGGGAAATGCTGGCTGGGGAATTTGAAATTCACCCCTCTTTAAAATTGCTAAGATTGAGAAATACTGGCTTAGAGAAAGTAAATACATGAACAATGAAAGTAGCCCCATTTTTATTGTACCCAGTATTTGTTCCCAAGCATTTAGCAGTGATTATGATGTGCTCAACACATTGAAACCTCCCAGACATAGAAGGAACCATGTTAGTATACAACAAGCAAACGTTGATATCCTTCATCACTTTTCAATGTGTTTTTTTTATATAATACTCTCTATCTCTCTTCATTCTGGATTCCTGCATGAGTGAGCATTTTGATTTGAACGATCCATTAACCTGGAAGATATAACCCACATATTCATTAAAGGTATTTACGTAGGTCACAAGGGACTTAAAATGGAAGGCATGCTGTTACTATAAGCATGACTAATAGGCCTCACAAGTTAGAAAACTAAGCTAACAAAACAGAAAACAGGAAGGTTGCTGAGAACAATGTAGGATCTTTTGCTTTGGTATGATGTTCATAGTTTTCCATTCAGAATAATGACTAGAATCTGAGCAAGTTAACTGGAAAATCAGGGAAGAACAGCTGGAATGTAAATTGCTCTGATCATAGGGATACGCTGTCTTGCCTTTGGAATATGAATCGGTATGCATTACTTAACTGGTTTTATAAGATGCTTTCATCCATTTTCAAAATATATTCAACCAATTTCTTTGCCTCTCTGTTTTCTTCTTTAGCTGTTGCTTTCTTTCTCCATAGAGAAAAAGATATATGTTGCTATTAAAGCCAGCTTTCAGCCTAAATAAATACAGATAGCTTTGCAGCCTAGGTAAAAGGTAATTTAACAATCCTGATATATCTTTTAACAGTGCTAATACATAGCTGCCATGCATAAAAAGCTAGGTGTGGTAAAGATATTAAATGAAGGAAACCAGTCAATAGGTAGTTTAGGTAGATAGGTAGGTAGATTTTTTTTCTCAGTCCATCTAATCCCTGCCTCTTCTTGAGCTCTTAGAGAAAAGATGAAGAATGTGCAGAAGGGAGAGAGGGAGGGAGGGAGGAAGGAAGGAAGGGAGGGAGGGAGGGAGGGAGGGAGGAAGGAAGGAAGGAAGGAAGGAAGGAAGGAAGGAAGGAAGGAAGGAAAGGAAGGAAGGAAGGAAGGAAGGAAGGAAGGAAGGAAGGAAGGAAGGAAGGAAGGAAGGAAGGAAGGAAGGAAGGAAGATAAATATTGCCTTAATTGTTGGCCTGAAAGTGAGGAACCCATTTTTCCTTTTTCTCAGTTAACCTCCATTATTCTATAACTGCAGTAGGCAATTTTGGTCAAGAGATATTGAGCTTTTGTTCAGGATCAGATGCAGTACTTGAAATCACAAACAAAACTACAAGTTGGCATGTAGCAATAAGAAGCTTTCCAAAAGCAGCTTGAACATTCTATAAAGCAGCTTGAATATGTACAATGGACTTGATCGTGCTTTCTGGGAAACAAAAGGATCCGGAAACTTTCAAGCTCCTGAGACTGAGGAATGCAGGGGGTCGAACTGCCTAGCTTCAAATGAAAATACTTTGGTTTAGGCTAGCTATAATTAGCTACCGTATTTTCCGGTGTATAAGATGACTGGGCGTATAAGACAACCCCCTACATTTCCTGTTAAATTATAGGGTTTGGGCTATTCTCGCCATATAAGACTACCCCTCTTCCAACACACACCAAATAAAAATTAAAAAAACATCAGATTTGATTTTAATATGGTAATTTTAATTCAAATGCTTATGACATGCAGGTACTTAGTAGGAAAACTGTCACATAAACATAAGGCTGTTTGTCACCAAACATGTAAACATAAAACAGTGCAAGTGGATTAAACTTTTCCTAATTCACTCTAAAGCTTTCCCTGTGCAGACCAAATGGGAGATCCGCTCCAGGTTTTCCAGCCCGCCCGCCCAGTTCCTGAGTCAAATGTGTCCTTAGAGCTAAGCAGCTGCACTGGCTGCTGCATTCCCCACTTGCATTTCAAGTTGAGATAGACTGCAGCTGCTCTTCAACTTTAGAAGGAAAGATGCCCAGACCCCAGCCTGTAAAAAATCACAGACTGCAGCTTCTTCTCCAATTGGTCCCGCTTTCCCTGTGCAGACCAAATGGGAGATCCGCTCCAGGTTTTCCAGCCAGCCCTGTCCCTAAAGTTTCAGCACCCGGCGTATAAGACGACCCCTGACTTTTGAGAAGATTTTCATGGGTTAAAAAGTCGTCTTATACGCCAGACAATATGGTAGCATAGCTCTTACCCTGATCTTAATAAGTTACTAAAATAGACCGAAGAAATGTAATGGGATTTAATGGGTGGAAGATCAAAAGTTAGATTAAGCAGGTGCTATTTCTTCATACATTAACTTGAGACCTGACATCATGGATCAAACTAAAATATTTTTAATTAATTAATTGGCTGACTAGCCCATTTAAAAGGAATTTTTTGGACGTTGAAAAAGAACTTTCAGATATTATGCCTTCAAGAGATTCAGATTAACAAATAAAATATAAACCTCTTGGAATGTACATATCTCAGTCAAAGATTTATAGCCTTGGGCAGAAGGAAAAAATAGAGCAACATTTTGGGTGAAAAAATTAACATGAAATTTGAAAAAAACACAAAGTTACAAGAGAGAATTATAATATTATACTTTCAGGATGCATTTGGGAAAATAACAATTGCTTCAATTTATGGCCCATAAGACAACAAATAAAGTTCTATATATTTTTTTCTTCGATTGCTTCTTGAAATTGCATAGAGAGTAATTTTTATTCTCAAATATGAAACTTTTTTTCCCCTCCAAACCTGGATAAATCTTTTGTTAGCTGCGAAGTCATGTCCAACCCATCGCGACCCTATGGACAACGTTCCTCCAGGCCTTCCTGACCTCTACCATCTGGAGTGCATTTAAGCTCACCCCTACTGCTTCAGTGACTCCATCCAGCCACCTCATTCTCTGTCGTCCCCTTCTTCTATTGCCCTCAATCTTTCCCAGCATTAGGCTCTTCTCCAGTGAGTCCTTCCTTCTCATTAGTTGGCCAAAGTATTTGAGTTTCAGCTTCAGGATCTGGCCTTCTAAAGAGCAGTCAGGGTTGATCTCCTCTAGGACTGACCGGTTTGATCGCCTTGCAGTCCAAGGGACTCGCAGGAGTCTTCTCCAGCACCATTGTTCAAAGGCCTCAATTCTTTGGCGCTTAGCCTTTCTTATGGTCCAATTTTCACAGCCATACATTGCAACTGGGAAGACCATAGCCTTGACTATACGCACTTTTATTGACAGGGTGATGTCTCTGCTTTTTAGTAAGCTGTCTAGATTTGCCATAGCTTTCCTCCCCAGGAGCAAGCGTCTTTTAATTTCTTGCTTGCAGTCCCCATCTGTGGTGAACCTGGAGCCCAGGAAAATAAAATCTGTCACTACCTCCATTTCTTCCCCATCTATTTGCCAGGAATTGAGGGGGCCGGATGCCATGATCTTCATTTTCTTAATGTTAAGTTTCAACCCAACTTTTGCACTCTCCTTCTTCACCCACAACAAGAGGCTCTTTAGTTCTTCTTCACTTTCTGCCATTAGAGTAGTGTCATCTGCATATCTTAGGTTGTTGATATTTCTTACGGCAACCTTAATTCCAACTTTTGATTCATCTAGCCCTGCCTTTCTCATGATGTGCTCTGCATATAAGTTAAATAGGCAGAGCGACAGTATGCAGCAGCCTTGCCGAACTCCTTTCCCAATTTTGAACCAATCAGTGGTTCCGTGTCCAGTTCTCACTGTTGCTTCTTGGTGCACATATAGGTTTCTCAAGAGACAAATAAGGTGGTCTGGTACTCCCATCTCTTTAAGAACTTGCCACAGTTTGTTATGATCCACACAATCAACGGCTTTAGCATAGTCAATGAAGCAGAAGTAGATGTTTTTCTGGAACTCTCTAGCTTTCTCCATGATCCAGCATATGTTGGCAAGTTGATCTCTAGTTCCTCTGCCTCTTCGAAATCCGGCCTGTACTTCTGGTAGTTCTTGATACACATACTGCTGGAGTCTAGCTTGTAGGATTTTAAGCATAACTTTACTACCATGAGAAATGAGTGCAATGGTGCGATAATTTGAACATTCTTTGGCACTGCCTTTCTTTGGAGTTGGAATGTAAACTGATCTTTTCCAATCCTGTGGCCACTGTTGAGTTTTCCAAATTTGTTGGCAAATTGAGTGTAGCACTTTTACTGCATCGTCTTTTAAGATTTTGAATAGCTCAGCTGGAATACTGTCACCTCCACTAGCTTTGTTGTTGCTCAACTTTTCTAAGGCCCATTTCACTTCACATTCTAGGATGTCTGGCTCGAGGTCAGTGACCACCTCATTGTGATTATCAGGGATGTTAAGCTCATTCTTGTATAGTTCTTCTGTGTAAGTTTGCCACCTCTTCTTAATCTCTTCTGCCTCTGTTAGGTCCCTGCCATTTTGGTCTTTTATCATGCCCATTTTTGCATTAAATGTTCCCTTCATCTTTCCAATTTTCTTGAAAAGATCTCTGGTCCTCCCTATTCTATTGTTTTCTTCTATTTCTTTGCACTGTTCATTTAAGAAGGCATTCTTATCTCTTCTAGCTATTCTCTGGAATTCTGCATTCAATTGGGCGTATCTTTCTTTTTCTCCCTTGCCTTTTGCTTCCCTCCTTTCCTCAGCTATTTGCAAAGCTTCCTCAGACAGCCATTTTGCTTTCTTGCATTTCTTTTTCTTTGGGATGGTTTTGGTTGCTACCTGTTCTACAATGTTGCAAACCTTTGTCCATAGTTCTTCAGCCACTCTGTCTATCAGATCTAATTCCTTAAATCTATTTGTCACCTCTACTGTATATTCAACAGGGATATGATTTAATTCATACCTGACTGGCCTAGTGCTTTTCCCTACTTTCTTTAATTTAAGCCTAAACTTTGCAACAAGAAGCTCATGGTCTGAGCCACAGTCAGCTCCTGGTCTTGTTTTTACTGACTGTATAGAGCTTCTCCATCTTTGGCTGCAGAGCACATAGTCAATATGATTTCTGTGTTGACCGTCTGGTGATGTCCATGTGTAGAGCCATCTCTTGGGTTGTTGGAAAAGAGTGTTTGCTATGACCATTGTATTCTCTTGACAAAATTCTATCAGCCTGTGCCCTGCTTCATTTTGTACTCCAAGGCCAAACTTGCCTGTTATTCCGGTTATCTTTTGGCTTCCTACTTTAGCATTCCAATCCCCCATGATGATAAGGACATCATTTTTTGCTGTTGGTTCTATAAGGTGCTGTAGGGCTTCATAGAACCAGTCAATTTCATCCTCTTCAGCATTGGTGGTTGGGGCATAAATTGGACTACTGTGATATTGAATGGTTTGCCTTGGATTTGAACTGAGATCATTCTGTCATTTTGAGGATTGTATCCCAGTATTGCTTTTCCTACTCTTTTATTGACTATGAAGGCTACTCCATTTCTTCTGAGGGATTCTTGCCTGCAGTAGTATACCTGAGGGTCATCTAAATTAAATTCACCCATTCCTGTCCATTTTAGTTCGCTGATTCCTAAGATGTCGATGTTCAGTCTTGTCATCTCTTTTTTGACCACGTCCAGCTTTCCTTGATTCATGGATCTTACATTCCAGGTTCCTATGGAGAAAAAATCTTTACAGCATCGGACTTTCCTTTCACCACCAGACACATCCACAGCTGAGCGTCCTTTCGGCTTTGGCCCAGTCGCTTCATTCTTTCTGGCGCTACTAGTACTAGCCCTCTGCTCTTCCCCAGTAGCATATTGGACGCCTTCTGACCTGAGGGGCTCATCTTCCAGTGTCATATTGTTTTGCCTTTTGGTACTGTCCATAGGATTTTCATGGCAAAGATACTGGATGGGTTGCTATTTCCTTCTCCAGTGGATCACGTTTTATCAGAACTCTCTGCTATGACCTTTCCGTCTTGGGTGGCCCTGCACAGCATAGCTCATAGCTTCATTGAATTACGCAAGCCCCTTCTCCACGAAAAGGCAGTAATCCATGAAGGGGCTCATAGCCATTGTTAATAGTAAAATAATGAAAATTTAGGAATAATTGACAAAAAGAATAAAGATCTGTTTAAAACACTTATTCACAGATTGGAAAATGTAAAATAGGAGGTATTTAAAAAATGAAACAGTTATTTTGGTTAGGAAGAATTTCACGTATTAAAATGAATATTCTAATAAAACTTCAGTTTTTCTTCAATCAAAGTTGAAATCAAGATATTAATGACTGGTCAGAGAAAAGTAACATATTTGATTTGGTCCAATTAAAAAGTGAGGTTAAATTCATGGTGATGCAAGATTTGAAAGAACAAGATGGCTGAACAGATCCAAAATTTTCGTATATTATCAACTTGGAACACAGATTGGATCATACTATCTTATGGTTGAGATACCTCTATTGAGGAAGCAGGACTGCTGGACAAATATCTTTGGCATGATAGAAACAGAAATAAATACCTCACAAAAGATGATGCAATAATAAACAATGTATTAAACTTTTGGGATAAATACAGGAAAAGAATTGGTCCAAACCTATCCCCTCTCTTCTTGTTATTAAATATTTATTTTCATGAAGAGGAAACAGAAATTCTCTTAGGTGTGAGGCAATACGTTATATATACTGAAAGATTTGTTAATAAGACAAGATAAAATCTTTTGAGACTTCATAACCACAGAGTCATCTGACTGGTTTCAATATCTTTAAATAAGCAGAATAAAATTAAAAAAAACTGCAAAAGTTATAACGTTCGAAGCATTTGCTAGATCTTATTTATTGTTATTCACAATATGATTCAGAAGCAGAACAAGGCAAATAGTGCATGTTTAAATGGATGCAGAATCTACATACAATAAATGATTTTCAACAATGGGAATTGCTATAGAAGAACATTAAATTCATACCAAATATTACTGTATACTTTCAGAAAACTGGCCTAAAAGATTTCACCAATGGCACATTGATTGCTAAAATGTGTCCTAAAAGTTGTTGGAAATGTAACAATGAGGCCAGAGAATTTTATCCTGCTTGGTGGTAATGTTGCATTGCTCAAAAGTTTGGGGAGATGATTTATAACAGAATTTTACAAAGTCTAAAAGCTGAATTTCTTTTCCAAATTTTTAAAAATTCTCAATATGACAAGGTTACATCCCTGCAAAATATAACAAATTAGCATTGCATTTAGTAATTGCTGCAAAGATATTTTACAGTTCCTATTAAAAAGTATGTACAGTTCTATAGGGAGAAAAATGGTAATTAGGTTCAGAGACTATACCTTGATGTCGAAAAATAATTATATATTTCAAAAAATAAATCTGACACAGAATTTAACTTAACCTGGAAACCATTTGGGGATTATAATTCTATATACCGTATCTGGACTTATACCACATTCAGAATTCATGCTTATCTTAATATATAGAACTAATATTCTAGTTCTCAATTAATTAACAAATGAGAATAGATGTTTAGCTGTTCAGATATAATTGTAAACTGTAACACTTTGTAATGGTATGACAGAATGACCTTGGGAGACAGGAAGAAGAGCTGCAGACTAGGCAGTGGTAAGATAAAAGACAGCTCAGCCCATAGAAGACATGCAAAAATTGGTGTGCACCTTCTGAGATTAATAGTAACAATAGCTACACAAACTGTAGTTCTTCTTCCTGTCTCCCCAGGTCTTTCCTACATACCACTGCAATTGTGTATGAATAGTATTAGAAGCCATCTGAAATATCACTAATTAACGGGGTGTATTTTGTTGTATACATAAAAGGTAAAGGTAAAGGTTCCCCCGCACATGCGTGCTAGTCATTTCCAACTCTAGGGGTCGGCGCTCATCTCTGTTTCAAAGCCGCAGAGCCAGCGCTTGTCCAAGGACGTCTCCATGGTCATGTGGCTGGCATGACTAGACGCCAAAGGCGCACAGAATGCTGTTACTTTCCCACCGTAGTGGTCCCTATTTTTCTACTTGCATTTTTACGTGCTTTCGAACTGCTAGGTTGGCAGAAGCTGGGACAAGTAACAGGCGCTCACTCTGTTATGCAGCACTCGGGATTCGACCCGCCAAACTGCCGACCATCTGATCGACAAGCTCAGCATCCTAACCCACTGAGCCACCGCATCCCTGTTGTATACATAAACCACCTTAAATCCAGCGTGAAATATTGTCCCTTACATGCAGAAATGGGCCAGAGAAAGATTAGAAAGGGCTTTCTCAAACCATTTAGGCAATGGCAGTAGGTAAAAATATTCAGTTCAAAATTCCTGCACTTTTTTTTTAATTAACTGAAGTGGCGATAGAACAAAAATGGAACAGCAGTCTTTCAATAATTAAAAACAAGGCAATATTCCAGAAATGCCAAGAGCTTAGTTACCCACTAACATCACAGGATGTGTCCTTTCCCCAGCCTATTGTTTGAAGGAATTATTTTGCTTGAACATAAATGGCTGCATTGATTTATCAGTTATAGTAACTGATAATCTTCAGGATAGAAAAGTGAACAGCCTGGTTACTTGGCAGGGTATTTTAAAGTTTTGAGACTGTGTATATTAGTCAGCTTTTATCACTGTAAGACTTTAGGACCACTTTGCCACAGCAGTATATTCTGGCACTGCAAAACTAATCTCTATAAATCCTCTCCTATTGTTGAGCCAAGGATGCTTTTGGGAACATATGATACTTGCCAGCCCTCAAGCAGTGCAGAATTGTCCCTTGAGTTCTAGGAATTACTTTCCAAAGTTTCTTAATCCCACTAACTGCTATCAAATGTTTTAATTCTATGGATTGCTATTTAGTCTTTTTAGGTATATGCAGTATTCCTTCCATAAAATCTCAAATGTTTTAAAACATTTAGAATCAATTTGCAATTGTTGATCAGTGGTAATATGCCCAATATGGGACCATATTTTTCCCAGAAAAAAACCCAACATATTAGCCATTTTGAAACAAGAATTAGTTCAGAAGTTAATTTCTCATAAGAAAAAGAAAATCAAATTTAAATTTTCTACCCAATAAAGTTCAAATGTAAAAATAAAAATCAACCAATTTATTTTAACTCTAAAATAAAAAAAACAATGTTTCCTACTTTGACTGTACTTGTAAACTGCCATAGGAAAGGATTGTGTCACTCAGATTAGCAGCAGGAATAAGATTCTATTTTGCAGAAAGATCTGGATTTGCTGTGGATCAGCAAAACTTTCCAACTCTATTTGTTTAATGATGGCTAAAACAAAACTTTTTCAGTCTTACCAAGATTAGACAAGGGTATGCTGTGAAAGTATTTTTCTGTGAACTCTACTTCTGGTGCTGAACACAAATGTATAATTAGATGCTTTCTGCCATTCTATTGCAAGTATATAAATAAAATCATGAGAAAAATGTTTGACATCTTGAAATGATGAGGGCAATGTGGCAAAAGCATGAGTGAATTAAAATTATATAGCAAACGATTAATAAATAGCTTTGTGGTGGTGCAACTTGAAATAGCTTCAGCTTGACTGTCTATGGCTTTTTAATTCAGAGCAGGACTTAACTCTTAAAATAACAAATTGTCAGCATCGCAAGGTAGTCCAGACAAGGAACACACCAGGTCTAATTTTACTGTAAGGTTTCATTAATAGAATATTGCAAATCTAAAAGTACATCTCTCCCCTCTTATCTTTACAGTCCAAGAACTAGACAGGGTCCCTTCTAAGACCATGCCCCCATTCCTTCTGCAGACTCAGCTATCTCTTACCTAACTATTGCTTAGACTATGACTCTTCCTCCTGTTTCCCAAAGGAATTCTCTGCCTGCCAATGTCATTACACAAATGTAGCCAATCCAGAGATCCTGCATTGAGTATGAGGATGTCACACTTCTGATAGCAGCTCCTGTTTGGGTATATACATACATAGTGGGTATAGTAGTTTGGATATAAAGTCATGTACCAATTCAATTCAGAGCAAGAATGGTAATTTCTAGATTTGTATCACCTTTACTGAGGAGACATGGCTTCCAACCTTTAATGTTTTTTTTTAAATGTAAGACTGGAGATTCTCAGTCATCCAGGTCATGGTTGTCCCAAAGGTGCTTTTTCAAGAGGCAACTGGACTTCCTTGTTTTTCTTTGAAGATGTTTTGCTTCTCATCCAAGATGCTTCTTCAGCTCTGATAGGTTAGTGGAGAATGGAAGGATTTATATTCCTTGCAGCCAGCTGGTCATTTGCATTCTTTTAGAGAGTTGTTGGGACCACTTGGAAGTTTATCTGTGTCCTCAAGATCACCTGAGTGGTGCAAATGGGTGTGGAGCCTTCTTGGAACTGCTGAAAGGACCGTGTTGTAGACTGGAAATAGATGATGATGTATCCTTCCTGCTCTGTAGGTGAGGGAAGGCAAAAATAATATTTGGGGATTCAGCAGCTGAGATTGCAAGAGTCAGGTTAGTCACTGGAAGAGGGGCAGTTTTTCAATCTGCAAGATTTTTTAACGTAACCCTACACAGTAAAGATAGTCCTGGGGTACCTGGGTGTGCTTCTTGTCTGGATTATCTTGCAAAGCTGACAACTATGTTGCAGGTCTGAAATCACCTCTCTTCCCCTCACCTTTATACTCCCTAAGATCCTTCTGAGATATTTGTCATGCCCACATTCCTTCTGCAGGCTCTGCTGCCTCATATCTTAAATGTATGTGGAAGATGGCTGAGAAAAATTCAGTTGTCAGCTGGCTGAAAATAATTGGTAGCACCCAGGGATGAAATGTTTTCCCCTTCATTTAAACCTTGTCACCATCTTGTCATCTTAGCATTTCCCTGATTTCATTAACTTGTCAACAAAAGTTCCGTAAAGGAATTAACAAATGTAATCAACAGATTAAAAATGAGTAATAAATAGCAAAACCCAGTAAAATGGATATATAACAAGGAAACCAAATCAAGCCAATGTCTGAGAGTGCGAGAGTGTTTTTCTGTCTTGTAATTGATAAAGGAATGCCAGATTTTTCAAAATATAATTTCTAAAATTATTGAGCTTTCTTAAAATTGGTAACCACAAATGATAAAACTGTGGGGGTCCTTGGTGCTCTCTGAGTTTGGTGGTTTTCTTGCAGAAGTTTCATTACCAAACTAGGTAACATCATCAGTGCTATAAGGGATAATGATAAAATAATAAAAATTCTTATTTCTTTATTACATTTCCATCAAATGTTTCAGTATTTGAGAACTGCTACAACAATCGTAACTGAGATAATATACAAACATGAAAATATTTGGCATCCATTTTCTATAATTATGACATTTTTTTAAAATTATGGCAAACTGCTAGTGGCCAGAGATGAGTAGCATCTGGGTATTGTCTTAATTCTTTCCATTGTGGGGAAAAAAGCAGACTAAATGATAATATATTGTACACTCTGCTTATCTTTCCTGGATTGTGGAATCCCAAAATGATAATATATTGTACACTCTGCTTATCTTTCCTGGATTGTGGAATCCCAATATTTTTGATGCAAGTGTGGAATTTGAAAAGCACACAGTTCTGGTAAGAGGATGGAGAAACTTGTTAGCCAGTTGGGAATTTTCTTTGATCATAAAAGAGACATTGGAGGAAACAAAAGTTTGCATAGAATAGGGAATAATTTTATGAAAATTATGAGCAAGAGGGGTAGAAGCCAGTGAAATATATACAGCAATTCTGCCTTTTAAATATATTCAAGTTCCCTAAGGGGAGGGCTGTTTCCCTTTTATTCTCCATTTTATACTGCAATCCCCAGATTGTAATTTACTATATTGTATGCAACTATTTGAGATGAAGTCTCTAGTTGTTTACATCGAGCATTGAGCTTGAATATATGCTTATGGAATGTGAAAGGATGAAAAAGAGACTAGGGAGATTTTGAATCTCATGCCATATTAAAATAAGGAGATTGTCTGTTCCTTTTGCTTCCGTGTGGCATTTCAAAAGCAAACTTTTCCAAGATGAAAGCAGAACCATCTAAACATCAATCTTTTAACAAATCTGTAAGCAAATATTTAGGCTGAAAGAGTGTATATTTTATCTCTATTAATAGGGAAGAAGGCCTAAATTCCTTTGTGGCTAATCCACTGACTAGGCAGACATGGGCAACCCTCTTTGCCCACAGTTACCCATCCATGGATGCCTTCTTTGATACAAAGTACATAAGCATGCATTGAGTCGGATTCATACATCATACACATCTACCCTTCCCTAAATTATGCCACTGTTGTGATTCCTCACCAGCCAGTGGATCTGGTAGCTGATTCTGAGGAATCAGATGAGGAGGAGGGGTCTGGAGTGACATTAGAGTCAGAGAAAGGCTCTGAGGAGCTCCAAGACTTATCGTCGGACAAGGACCCTGGTCCCTCTACTTGTGCTCAGGCTGAGACACAGCTGTGCTGGGAGCCTGAGTTGGACAGTGATGAATCACAGCTGGGACAAATCCAGGATGCACAAAAGCACAGGTAAGAGAAGCGAGTAGGACAGAGGAACGCAATGGGGTGGCTCCAAAGGCAAGGGAGAAGGCATTAGGAAGCCACACCTTGGCTGAATTATAAAAGGGAAGGTATGGGAGGTGCTGGGCAACCTTTCATGTTGAGGATCGAGTTTGTGTAGACTGTGTTTGTTTGCCTTGGACATTGACTCAGGTCTGTGAGAATAAAAGGGGTTGGTTTTTTCTTGTGGTTCCTGCCTGTTTCTTGGAAGAGGGGTTTCTTCTTGTGAGCATAACAAGGACTCATGTGGGCTGGGCAGAACAATTACAGCTTTTCTAAGATGGCGGACGTGCGGGCGGCCGTGTGAGGTTGAGCTCTGCAGGTCCGAGAAGATAGGCGTCTTAGGAGCCCCTCAGGGCTTTTTTCTTTATGCCCTGGGCTGGGGGAAGGGTGGCAGCGATGAATTTTGCAACTGTCTAGGTCTTTTTACCAGCTTGACCGGCGTTTCGCTGGGCTGCCGGTTTGCTTTCTGCTCAGCTGCTCAGCTGGTCGTCGGGAGTTTCCGGCTATGTCGGGCGGTCTTGGCTTCTTCGGCGGCGTTTGGAGTTCCCGGCGGCTGGCGGCGGCGGTGCTGCGGCGGCGGCGACGGAGCTGTTTGCGATCTGCGTGGCCTGCCTTTTCTACCGTTTTCCTTTCGACCGGCCTGCCTCTGCTTTCTGCCTGCTTTCTGCCTGCATCAGCCTAATGGCGACGACGGCGGCGGCGGCGGCGGCGGCGGCGTTGTTCCCGGGCCGTTTTCGGGCCACTTTACCATCGACTATTGTGGTCTGGCCTGCTTTTACCGAACCGTTTGTCCCTCTGCCTCCTGGACCTTTTTGGCCCGTTTCTCATCGGCGGTGGCGGTGGCTCTCCCCGGATTGTTTGCGGCCTTGGCGGCGTTCTGATGGCTACGGTGGCTACGGTGATGGCGGCGGCTGTGTCCATAGCGGCTCAGCGGCAGCGGCTTCGATGACTCAGCGATGGTGTTATGCCCGGTTTGCCGGCCCCCCGGTTGGTTTTGCATATCCCAGATGGGTTGGCACCCCCACTGCTTCTGATGGCCCTGAAGGTTCCTGGGCTAGCCGGTTGATCCCGGTGGAGCCCAGTGGGGCCTTGTGGACTTGGGCCATTTTGAAGGACTTTGGAAGATCGGCGGGGAATTTAATGGACCTGGGGGAGCCAATCTTTGTTGACCACAGTCTGGAAGGCCCCAATAATTATCGAACTAAGGGCCTATGGACTGGTGGTCAGTTACAACCTCTGGGAATGACGAGACAACGGGGGACTTGGCTGTTATCAGAATTGACTATGATGGCTTGTTTTTGCTTTTACAATCGACTGCGCATTGCCCCTTATACCCCAAAGGACAGAGAATTCTGGGTATGGGCCATTGTGAGAGGATGGCCGAATTTACATCTCCTGCCCCTAGAGGTGAGAGCTCTATGGGGCAGGCCATACCCAGTGGGGTTGCTCCAGACTTCCATCCCTCCCCCCGAGAATTGGCTCTGTAGCCGTAGTGAGAGGACGGTGGTAGGCCTGCCCGGGGGGCTTATCCAGCTGAGTGGCAGCGGCTGGACGGAGGCCTGGGACTCCCTCTCCGAATAGATCCTCCTCATGGACTATCATCTATGGACTGCCTGCGATTCGGACTGCTATTTATGCCTTCCTTTAAATATTCGTCCACGGACTTGTGCGCCCTCAGGGGTGCTCCCCCCTCCTGGGTGCGACCCGCCTTGCCAGCCGATTATAACCTCGAGGAAGGGCCCATTTATTGGGACCCTGAGAGTTGGCTGGGCACGGGTAGGGGCCTTCGACGTAGACCTAATAAGAGGCCCCTGATTATTTTTCTTTCAAAATTTTTTAGGGGGTTAGGGAGGCGGGAGGGTTCTTTTGGTTGTTTGGATAAGGGGGGCTATCCAACTACCGCTGTTCTGGCTAGGGCCGATGGAGATCGCTGGGGGGAGGAGCGGGGGTCGGTCACCTCCGGGGCTCCAGGGCTGGTCGTGGGGCTACCTATTCCCACGACATCAGGGAATGGCAGCAGATGGAGGAGCAGAGGGCCGTATCGATCTCAGGGAAGGCCTCTCCGCTACTTACAAGCGGTGAGGCACTCCGACCCTCTGGCTCTACCCCAAGGTCCCGGGAGTGAGGGTGTGCAGCCCCCTGAGCTCCGGCTGGTGTATTTGAACGCCAGGTCCGTCGCTAATAAGGCTCCTCTCGTTCGTGATCTGGTCGAGGGTGAGCAGGCGGACCTGGCTTGCATCACGGAGACTTGGTTGGGCCCAGAGGGCGGGATTCCTCTGGTTGATCTTTGCCCACCAGGTTTCCGGGTGCTGCACCGGCCTCGGGCTCAGGGTAGGGGTGGGGGTGTGGCTGTTGTTATAAGGGAGACCTTGTGTCCGCGGGAGGCCACTGTTCCTCAGATAGTCGGGTGTGAGTCTCTCTTTTTGAGATGCGGCCCTGGTGCGCAGTTGGGCTTGCTGCTGGTGTACCTTTCGCCTAGTCATGCAGCAGCAGCCCTGCCTGAGCTGCTCGATGTCCTCTCTGCGCTGGTGGTTGAGTTCCCGAAACTTATAGTTTTGGGGGATTTCAACCTACCATCGCTGGGAGGATCATCTGAGTTGGCCCGGGAGTTCATGGCTTCCATGACGGCCATGGACCTGACGCAGGTAATTTCGGGACCGACTCATGAGGGAGGCCACACCCTTGACCTAGTTTTCTTATCTGGACGGTGGTTAGATGATCTTGGTGGGGGCTCTCCAATTATTATGCCCCTGTCATGGACCGATCATCATCTCCTGCGGCTGGTCTTCCGTTTTGCCACCCCCCGCCGTGGGTGTTTGGAACCAATTAAATGGTACCGCCCCAGACGCTTAATGGATCCCCAGAGGTTCCAGACAGCTCTGGGGTCCCCACCTGCCTCCCTTGCTCACAGCTCGGCAGATGCCTTAGTGGAAGCCTGGGAAAGGACGGCCACTGAGGCTCTTGACCGAGTTGTACCCCTGCGGCCCCTGACCCGGTGCAGATCCCGTCGAGCTCCATGGTTCTCTGCGGAGCTTCGGGAGATGAAGCGTCGGAGACGGGGCCTAGAGAGCGGTTGGAGGTCCAGCCGATCCGAATCCGACCGATTGCGACTAAGAGCCTACATTAGGTCTTATCTCGCTGCGATAAGGGAGGCGAGGTCTAACCACTTCGCCACCCTTATCGCGTCCGCAGATAATCGCCCGGCCGCCCTGTTTAGGGTGACTCGCTCCCTCCTAAATCAGGAGGTGAGGGAGGATCCCTTGCAGGGCCGTGCCGAGGAGTTTAACCAACATCTGTCGGACAAAATCGCTCGGATTCGGACCGGTCTGGACTCTGACTGGGCAGAGTCTGACGATCAGGACACGGGTGGTCTTGTCGATATCATCTGGGAGGAGTTTGATTCTGTGACTCCGGAGGAAGTGGACAGGATCATGGGGAGGCTGAGCACCACCACATGTTTATTGGACCCGTGCCCTTCCTGGCTGGTTTATGCAGCCCGGGAGAGGACACGCAGCTGGTTCCAGGCAGTTATATCGGCTTCTTTGAGTGAGGGTATCTTCCCCGCCGTCTTGAAGGAGGCGGTGGTGAGGCCTCTCCTCAAGAAGCCTGCCCTGGACCCTGCTGTATTGAATAACTTTCGTCCTGTCTCCAACCTTCGCTTTCTTGCGAAGGTTGTTGAGAGTGTGGTGGCGCATCAGCTCCCTCTGGTCCTGGATGAAGCGGATTATCTAGACCCGTACCAATCGGGTTTCAGGCCCGGGCACAGCACGGAGACGGCATTGGTCGCGCTGGTGAATGATCTCTGGAGGGCTCGGGACAGGGGGCATTCCTCTGTCCTAGTCCTATTAGACCTCTCGGCGGCTTTCGATACCATCGACCATGGTATCTTGCTGCGGCGTCTCAGGGGATTGGGAGTGGGAGGCACAGTTTTACGGTGGTTCTCCTCCTATCTCTTGGGACGTTCGCAGTCGGTGTTGGCAGGGGGGCAGAGGTCGACCGCGAGGTCTCTCATTTGTGGAGTTCCTCAGGGGTCGGTCCTCTCGCCTCTCCTGTTCAACATCTACATGAAGCCGCTGGGTGAGATCATTCGTGGCTTTGGAGTTGGGTATCATCAGTACGCTGATGATACCCAACTTTTCTTTTCGACCCCAAACCACCCCAGTGATGCCCTCGACGTGATGTCCCGTTGCCTGGAGGCGGTTCGGGTCTGGATGGGGAGGAACAGACTCCAGCTCAACCCCAACAAGACTGAGTGGCTTTGCATATCTTCATCCCGGGTTTATTCGGACATTCCACCTCTAACTATGGGGGGTGAATTATTACCCCCCGTAGATAGGGCTCGCAACTTGGGGGTCCTCCTAGATTCACGGCTCACCTTGGAAGATCATATAGGAGCCGTGACTAGGGGGGCCTTTGCACAGGTTCGCCTGGTGCGTCAGTTGCGGCCCTATCTTAGCCGGGATGATCTGTGCACGGTCACTCATGCGCTCGTGTCCTCTCGTCTGGACTACTGCAACGCTCTCTACATGGGGCTGCCCTTGAGGACCACTCGGAAGCTCCAACTGGTACAGAATGCAGCCGCGAGAGTGGTGTTGGGAGTCTCCCGATACTCCCACGTTACACCTCTGCTCCGTGAGCTGCATTGGTTGCCAGTTGTCTTCCGGGTGAGATTCAAGGTACTGGTAACGGTATTCAAAGCACTCCATGGCATGGGGCCGGAGTACCTCAGGGAACATCTGCTGCCGGCATCAAGCTCCCTGCGCCCTGTGCGTTCCCACAGAGAGGGCCTCCTCAGGGTGCCACCGATCAGAGAATGTCGATTGGTGGCCCCCAGGGGGAGATCCTTCTCTGTGGGCGCTCCGGAGCTGTGGAATCAGCTACCGGTTGAGCTCCGGATGGCGCCCGATCTTCGCTCCTTTCGCCGCGATCTCAAGACATTTTTGTTTGTACAAGCCGGCCTAGCCTGAGGGGGAGTGTTGGGGTTGTTTTATCTTCTGTTTTTTAATTTTTCTGGGGGTTTTTAGCGTTGTATTTATATTGTTTTTAACTAGGGCAATTGTTTAATCTGTTTTTAATGTTTGTATTGGTTTTTTTATTCTGCCCTGTGAACCGCCCTGAGTCCTCAGGGAGAAGGGCGGTATATAAATGTTATTAAATTAAAATTAAATTAAATTAAACAGCCACCTAGGATCAAGATAGCATGTCTTCTCAGTAGTCTGCCCTTTAGGACACCTTCCCCAAGAGATCTAGCAGACCCCCACCCTCCTAGCTTTTCAAGGCTGTAAAGACCTCACTTTTCCTACAAGCCTTGGAGTGCTTTGAGATTGGAGACCAGGAAAGCTCTACAGTTTGTTTGGATATGTGAGGATGTGCAATGTTTGGGGCATTAGGAAGGTTTTTGTTAGCTTTTATACTATTTTTTAAAAAGTGCTTTTAATGTTCTATTACTGCTTCTGAGATGCCCAGGGTTACATGGCATATCCTACACATAAAATGTCAACTATTGGGTTAATCTATCACAAGCCACATTGTGGAGCAGCACATAAATACAGAAAGTTCTCATTTAGCAACTACAATTGGGGCCAGTCACTTGGTTGTTAAGCAAAGCAGTTGCTAAGTAAAATCACAATTGCGCTTAAGAACCAACTTCAGCTTTCATTTGCTTTACAGATCTGTGAAGGTCATAAATGCAAGGCTTGGTTGTGATGTTACCTTTTCATCATGGTTGTAACCGTGAAGTGTTGCTAAATGAGACAGTTATTAAATGAGGGTTATCTGCTTGTGATGGGAATTGAGACTCAAATTCAGGAAAGAACATATACTATACAAAATGTCTGCATAGCACTGGCCTATTCAAAGCATCAGGATTTAGACCTTGGAATAAGTCTAGAAGTACTGCCTAGATTCACCAGTAGTTGAGTGACATATAAAAAAAAATAATGCTAAATAATTATATACCCCAGTGAGACACTACCTTGATGTGGTTGTGCAGGATTAGGTGCAATCCCAAACAAGTGGAACATCACTTGTTACAATGGCATTGACAAAATCACCAGTCAATTGCAAAAGGCATATTTACTTGGAAACACTTACATTCTGGGACTATATTTTAATTTTATTAAACAGCATCACCTGCCTATTCCAGGTCTTTGTGAAAGACTCAATAGGTGGACAAAATGCCAAATCCATTGAAACGTCAGGCTGACTGTGTGGCCAACCATAATTTAAGAAGTTATGTCCAGATGGAAATAACTAGATCTCTAAATTCCTCATCTGCATGACATTTTCATGGTTGAAATCATTAGAGATTGAATCAGATGCAAGGGGGGAAAAAACTCAACAAATCTACGGTGAATAGATATGAGAGCCAATATTCTCCAGAAATGTCAGGTTGGGGTTTTTTTTACATTAAAAAAACAACAATCCACAAATCATCTAGTTTTGGTTTTCATGGAAGTGAACAGAAACTAGTTTTTGCTGATCTAGGTTAAAAATAGAGCTTTTGCTTTCACATTTGCTGCTGAGGTAGGTCAACCTGAACCAGTCAGCCTGACTTTGGAAATTGAGGGAAATGCCTTTCAACCGATGAATGTTTTCTGTGCCTCCTGGCACACCTCCCGGTGGAACAGGAAAAGGCAAGTTCCTCTCCTCAGCTAACTTAGTAGGAGTGGGAGAATAGAAGCCAGTATTCTGAAATGGTGAAACCTGTTTTTCCAGCACGGTACATTATTAACAAAAGCTCAACTTCACCCTGGAAAAGCAACATTCTCTGCATCTCCTCAATGGAAAAACCCTTTAAATTTGTGTTTTGAATAAAACACGGCGACTGCGGGTGGTTACTGAAGATGCATCAGCTGTGCATCTCGTAAAGCCAAAAGCTTGACCCCCCCACCCCCCCAAAAGACTTCTATTCTTGTCCATTGCAATATTGTCCCCTTGGCTGTTTTTTATTCTTCCTTCTAAGATCGTTCCCTTCCAGGAACATCTGTGACAATGGGCAAATCTACACCTACAAGGGCAAATCTACACCTACAAGTGTGTCTTCTCCTGTTCATTTTACAGAGACATCCATACAACCTTTATTTTTCTTCTATTTACCAGTTCACCCAGCTGCACTGACCTGTTCAATGTCTCTGTACCACTCTCTGACTCAACCCCCTCATAACATCTAAGGTTACCAAGTATAGTGTAGCAATCTACCAAGTGTGGACTGCCATACCTCAGTCTACCTGCTTAACACAGCTCATTCCTCCTCTTCCGTGATTGGTCTCCAGTTACCCTGGTTTTGCTACCTCTGTTTATTCCTGTAGCTTTTTGGATACCCCCCCTCCAGATTGTCTTTTCAAGTATGACTTTTATTTCCCAACTTTTAGCTCTGCAATCACTGTCTTCACAATATTTAGACTCCATTTCTTATCAAATCGTAGCTGTTATTAATCTTGTAGCCCTATATTCTTAGTTGATGTTGGTCAAAGACCCAAATGAGGATATACAAAATTATCAATTCAGAAAACGACACCTTCCCCCCCTTTTTTACACAGTATTCTTGACGTTTTTCGCATGGTTGAAAATGGACCATAGATGGAAAAATATGGCTTTTGCAGCTCTAGCAGCACATTGGACTAATTGATCGTGTTTTGTTGCTTTGCAATTCATTGCCTCTGGTTATTAAGAAACACAAGCAAACTGGCTTTGGCAACACTGATTAGTGTTTCCTTGTCATCCCTGGATGCATTGGTTTCTATTTTGTAGGAACTTTTTATTTCAAAAACTAAGGAACATTTTTATTTCTGGACTAGGCTGGGCTTGGTGGAACACAGGCTGTCATAATGTGATCCTGCACAAGCTCTAATAGAATGAGTGATAGGTCATCCTTCAGGTCTGCTGGCCTGTTTCTGAATCCTGACATTTTACACCTAAGGAGGCTCAGCTAACTGACAGCAGTTATATGGCTTTGGTTGAACTTGAAAAATTAAGCAGGGTTGGACCAGCTGAGTTCTTGAATGGAAGACAACTAAGAAACCCCAAACACTTTAAATTGGGAAATAAAATAAAATCCCTCCAAAAGACAATGACACACCCTTATTATTGACCACAAAACTATGTGGATGTGAAGAGGCACCAGAGATTAGTCCCAAAAGAGACTACCCTATTAAGCAGGGGTGTCAAACTCAATTTCATTGAGGGCTGCATCAGCATTGCGGTTGCCCTCAAGGGGGCCAGGTGGGTATGGCCTGGGTGGGCATGGCCTACTGGGTGGGCGTGGCTAGAGTGTGTATGGCCTACTGGGTGGGCGTGGTCAGCACTACATCGTCCGCATCAAGGGTGCCTATGGGGGCCTGGGCAGGAGTGGGACAGATCTGAGGGTCTCTGGCAGGAGGAGGGTCTCTGGGCCAGGGCCAAGGCAGTGGGGGCCATTCCCTCACTGTTTCCAGGATGGCTTCGCGGGCCACATGAAACCACTTTGCGGGCCGCATCTGGCCCCCGGGCCTTGTGTTTGACATGTCTGCTATTAAGGGTTTGTTTAAAGCAGGGATGTCCAACTTTGACAGCTTTAAGACTTCTAATTTCCTCTCTCAGAATTTCCCAGCCGGCAATTCTTGAGTTCTTGATGTCCACAAGTCTTAAAGTTACCAAAGTTGGAAAGCCCTGGTTTAAAGCATTTTTAGCTATATTCACTGGAATATAATTGCCATAGTAGCCTATTGCTATGAAATCGGCAAAATTGTCCCAACTTTGTAAGCTAAGCAAGATCAGACCAAGGTATTTGCTGGATGGGAAATCCCTACAAAATCTTAGGATTGTAGGCTGGACCATCAAGTGAAACAAAAACAAACAAACTGCCCCCCCCCCAAAGCTCTTCAACAAAAACTTGATCATTGTCGGGGATGTCACCAGACATTACATTTAATTTGAAGGATGCTTTAGTTGCTTTCAGCTTTTCTGTTCTTGGGTATTATCTACCATACATCTAATAGGCAAAAAGGAAGGATTCCATGATTAAGGGCTCCTCTGGACACACAAAAGTACTTACAGATATAAGAACTAGTGTATTGATGTGATATTTATATTGCTTGTAGTTATTTTATAAGAGTTAAAGTGCGATAGATTTAATAGTTTATTGTTGTTTGCATAAGGTAGATTATGATTGTTTGTATTTTTATACCCTGTATTTAGCTCTGGGAAGTCGGGGAGGGGGGAGGGGGAAGGGAGGGAGGTGTCAGGGAGGGGTGGGGAGAGGGGAGGGGGTTGGGAGGGGTTTTGTTTTGTTAAAAATGTATTGTAAAACTTTTCAATAAAAAAAAGAACTAGTGAGATTTAATTTTTGTACAAAGATGGAAAGTGATTTGGGATCTCCAGCACTGTGCATACTTATACATACTTACTGGCAATGGAGATGCCATGGACATAAAGGCAGTTTTCCCAGGGTTGGGGAATGCAAGAAAATTAATGGCAAAATTTGTGATACACACACACATCCATGACCAACCACAAGACAGGGAAGCTTTCTGGTCAAAACAAGTGAGGATACCGTATATACTTGAGTATAAGCCGAATATTTCAGCCCACTTTTTGGGCTGAAAAATTCCACTTCGGCTTATACTCCAGTCAACAAAAAAAACTTACCGAGGACTTGTGCGCGGCCGAGGCTTTGGTGCTTCCGGGATTGCGCGCACCTCTCCCAAGCCACCGCCGTCCGGAGACCTGCCGAAGTTTGGGGAGGTTTGGGGAGGTGCGCGCGCACCTCCCCAAACCTCCCCAAACGTCGGCAGGTCTCCGGATCTCCGTGCCTTGCCTGCCTGCTTCTTTCCGCTGCGGAAAGAAGCAGGCAGGCAGGTCACGGAGATCCGGAGACCTGCTGACATTTGGGGAGGTTTGGGCACCTCCCCAAATCTCCCCAAACTTCGGCAGGTCTCCGGACGGTGGCGGCTTGGGAGAGGTGCGCGCGATCCTGGAAGCACCGAAGCCTCGGCCGCGCGCAAGTCCTCGGTAAGCTCCGGGCGGTCACTTGCTTCGCGTCTCCTGAGGGAAGGGGGGGGCGACTGGAGCGTGCGTGTTTCCTCGCCTGCTGGGCGCCGCGATTTGCCCGGGGAACGCGCGGGCCCGAATGGCAGCGTGGAGCGAGGAAGCGGACAGCCAGGGCTTCCCCGAGAGCCGCGGCCACACAGGGTATTCCTGTGTATTCAGGCTTGCAAAATGGCGGATCGAGCCTCTGCTGGCGGCGGAGGCTTGCAGAACGGCGGATCGGCTTATACTCGAGTCACGAACTTTTTCCAGTTTTTGGGGGTGAAAATGGGGGTCTCGGCTTATACTCGAGTCGGCTTATACTCAAGTATATATGGTAATTCTTGTCATTTCAATCGTATGTGTGGTTTGAATAACATGTTCTCCCTGTGATTTTGTGTGTGTGTGTGTGTGTGTGTGTGTGTGTGTGTGTGTCTATTTAAACTGAACAAATGATGGTCCATGAATAAGGCCTTTTGGAGGTTGGCAGAAACACAAAAGTTGATGAAGCAGTTCAAAGGATTTTAAGAGAGGGAAAAAACAGTGTCAGCATTTTTTTAAAGGGCTGTAGTGGTTTTACTTTTAATTGAATGAAATAATGTTGGACCAGGGTGTCATCTTTAGGTCTTGGGCCTCTTTACAGATACGATTTTACCTGACCAAAAAGTATTTGATACCTAGCAGCCTTTAATTTATTGCTTACAATTGCTTCAGGTTTGACCATACCATAGCTGCTATATAAATATTGACTGATACTGTACTGTGCTGCAGTATTTATTTTACAGGTGTTTCTTTCTCATGAAGTATTGTAATCTGAATAAAGTTCAGTAATCTTTAAAGGAACCTCTGGTCATTGCTATCATCTATTAACCTGGTAAAGGGGCAGTTTTACACTCAACTGGATCACTGCTTCATCTAGTTATCCATTCTACGTTGTGACTAGCAGCAGTATAACTGACTTTTCCATTTTAGTACATGGAGTCACTTCACCAACAATGCCTCCCAGCAAGAGCAATTTAATATAGACCATTATGCATTGTTTACTTGGTGAAGAATGCACCTTACATTTTTCATTCCTGAATTAGCAAAGAGAAACTGTATTTTTAAGGTACAGCTTCCTTTTTAAAACGTCACAGAATTATAGAGTTCTTAGAGTCCAACCCTTTGTAACCCAGCCTCTTCTGAAAAGCCTGCAGAGATAAATAAATTAAAAAAAACCCCACAATCTCCACTGTTCTAGTATTGTACAGATCTTACCATCAGGATTTCCCCATTATATTTAAAGGTAATAGAGATAGCTTTTGTTATGTACTGGGCTCTTGTGAAATACCACGTGGGTTGCTGGAGCAGCTAACGGCTCTCCAGCAACCCAGACTACAAGCCTAAAAAGGTAAAGGTTCCCCCGCACATGCGTGCTAGTCGTTTCCAACTCTAGGGACTGGTGCTTTTCTCCGTTTCAAAGCCAAAGAGCCAGCACTTGTCCGAGGACGTCTCCATGGTCATGTGGCCGGCATGACTAGACTAGACATGACTAGTGGCTGTGGGTTTGTGGTCTATATCACAAGACCTATTACAAGATCCATTGCAAGACCCTCACTTGACACAGCCACACCTGACTCATCACAAGACCTACTGACCACATGAAGCCCTTATGAACAGAACACTGATACTGACATCTCCGAAACTCCACTGAAGATGTTACCTAGCCTGGTAAACAAAATGTTTGGAAATGAACCCACAAGCTCAGAGAATGAGCCTTCACCCTCATCCCACCCGAGCTACAGTTATTTGCCACTATTGCAAAGATGTGTTAGTTATGCCACTTCGAACTTCCTGGAGGAAACATGACAGATATAGCTCATAAATATATAAATAACAAGGTTAGCATGAGTTTTAAGATTTAAAATGTAGGTAAGGATTGAGCAGGACTAATGACAGCTATATATGCTTTTCTGTGTTAATCTTTTATCATATCAGTAAAAAGCCCACAATCATGTTAAAAATGCTACCGAACAGCTCTGGAGATTGGCAGAGTTATTGTCTTATTTGCAATAGCTAAGATGTACCTTCCACACCCAACTTTGCTCATTCAAGTTCTGTTTTACCAAATATTTGTATATTCTCTCTCTCTCTCTCATATATATATATATATATATATATATATATATATATATATATATATATATATATATATATATATATATATATATATATATGTGTGTGTGTGTGTGTGTGTGTGTGTGTGTGTGTGTGTGTGTGTGTGTGTGTGTGTTTTCGTAGATTCTCGCGGGTGTCTGTATGTGTAGATCTAGAGTCTCGGGTTTCTTCCCGCGTTCCTTTCATCTTCAGAAAGTTGTGGCGACGTTTCGACGAAATCCCATCCGTCATCATCAGGCCGGAGTGTTTCTCCTGCTGCTTCCAGAAGCAATGCGTGGTCTGGCTGTTCTTTTCCTTCCAACTGCCGGTGGGGCTGTGTTCTGACTGGGTGGAGGCGTGGCTGCTTTCTGATTGGGTGGGGGTGATATATTGATATATTAATAATATAATGGTAGTTTAACTTTCCCCTGAAACAAGAAGAATTGGCCACTCCTGTTCTAGGTACAGAAGATAAAATGGCATCTCTGAATAAAACATGATCATGCTTTTATACTGCAGCTCTACCACTGAAAGCATCTGTTCATAGGCAAATGAACACATTAGATCAACATTTGATGTGATGTGTATTACAACTTATGGACAATCCTCTTCCTGCTAGCTGAGTTTATGAGAAATGATATTCTCAGATGATTCTGAAAGGCATATACATTGTTTTTGTGTCTAGATTATTTTTTCTCCTTTCAAGGCTCTGTGAGCATGACCTAACAGGCAGAAAATATTCCACTGATGTGTTATGAAGTTGTTGCTTTAAGGGATGTTGCAAAATGCTTCCCGGAGCCCCCAGTCATATTCAGCTAAAAAACAAATATTTAGACGACGTTTTCTTTGTTGTGTTTTAAAATCTGGAGGAATAATGGGGTTCTCTAACAAGCCACTGATTTTGTTCATTATATGAAACTATACAGAAAACTATTGTCCTCACAAAGACCCATTTAATCTCTATCACAGCAACTCATAATGACTTGAATTATAATTTCAATAATAGATGCTTTTAAGAATAATCTGTGCTATTAATTACCAAAGGGCATATTTTCTAACCCTTGTATAGCCAACCAACTTTGGAAGCATGTATTTTAATCCATTAATAACTTTTATCATGTTTCATCCAGTTGCTTTTTCAAAACTCAGCTTCATCCTTTATATTTGAAAGGGATGAGGGGTGTGTGTGTCAAATTGAGCTCCATGCTGTTACTGTAAAAACTTTGGTACAGAACACTAATCTGTTTATTTGTTCAGCTTATATACTTCTAAATCAATGCAAACACTATAGTCAACAGTAAAATTCCATGTTAAGTTTACATTACATGAAAACCATCAATTACTAATCAATTTACAAAAATATAAGAATAATAATATGTGAATACTGTAATCATAATCAAACGAAGTACAGGTGGTCCATGAGTTACGACTGTAATGGTTGTTAAGTTGTTACGGCCTTAAAACATTTACAGCGTTTTTAGCAAGTTCCCAAAACAAATGTAAGTAAATTCAAGATAAAGTAATGATGGCAACAACAATAATAATATTCATAAAATGTTCTATGAAACAGTTCCATCTTAAGTACCGGTAGTTTCTAGAAGATTAGAAGGGATGGAGCAAGTCTGGACTCTAAGGGGAGGCTCTTCCACAAGGCCTGAACAACTGAGGAACCACACCTTTGTCCCTTTTCCTGCAAGGTATTATTTCTGAGTAAGTCTACTGACTGCCATAGTTACCATAAAGCAACTGTGAAACTGGAGTAAAAGGGTCAGGTCCCAGAAACAGAAGTACTACTGTTGGGAAGAGAGATTGGGACAAAATGATGTAGTCAGTTTGCTTTAACTGTAGTGTGATGTGAGAACACACTGACTACATAACATTATGTACTGCTCCGTCCTGCTTGTTCAACATTCTGTGGTTAAACCATTGTGTTGAGCACTTTATTCAGCTGCCTACAGAGCTGGCAAGCATAATCAAAGTATATCAGACATCTGGGATAACCATTAACACAAGCATAAAATTGGCTGGATGTCTCTGGGATGTTAACAATCTGAATTTCATCTGCTAAGAGACTTTAAAGGAAATGAAGGCTCGGGAGCAATAGCTACCACCTTGACTGGATACAACCAGGGCTTTTTTTGTCATAGAATGCTCAGAATGGAGTTCCAGCACCTTTTTTTTTTTGGATGGAACCTTGTACAGTAGGCAAGGCGGGTTGTATGACATGTGTGAGTTCCAGCACCTTTTTCTTTTACCAAAAAAAGCACTGGATACAACCTATTAATTTTTAAAAACAAGTACAGTGTAAAGTTGGTTTAACAACTTTGTAAAAACTAAGTCTGAAAAAAAATTGCCATTTCTAAAAACTAGTTTCTTCAAACAAAACAAATTCCTAAGGCTCGGCACTCGTCAGTTGTTGTGACGTGTCATTAAACAAACCTGCAATACACTTACAAAGGGTTCATAACAATAATACAGTTAAGATGTGTGAAGTGCCAGTCATAACTTGTCCTTCCATGTCTTTAAATGAATTTTTCTGTAACTTCCTGTTCAGTCTGGATTTATCTTGTCCCACAGGTTTCAACAAGATGATTTTAAACTTTTCTTCTTTGCTGCTATTTTGTTATCTATCCCATGTGAACATCTGTTCATTTTATCTCAGAGTTATTCATTTCAGAGTTCTGTCTGTACTATTCTGTTAGTTATATCAATATCTTAGGAAAGAAATTACTGTACACTTCTCTCTTTTAGTACTGTAGAACCCATTTAGTAGCTGTACAAACAATTTAATGAGTATGTGGATCCCTCAAATTCTCTTCTCTTCTCTTCTCTTCTCTTCTCTTCTCTTCTCTTCTCTTCTCTTCTCTTCTCTTCTCTTCTCTTCTCTTTTCTTCTCTTCTCTCCTCTCCTCTCCTCTCCTCTCTTCCCTTCCCCTCCCCTCCCCTCCCCTCCCCTCCCCTTCCCTTCCCTTCCCTTCCCTTCCCTTCCCTTCCCTTCCCTTCCCTTCCCTTCCCTTCCCTTCCCTTCTCTTCTCTTCTCTTCTCTTCTCTTCTCTTCTCTTCTCTTCTCTTCTCTTCTCTTCTCTTCTCTTCTAACACTGGCTCACAGCTCAAGAAGCAGGTTTGAGCAATTCTGTAGGTTTAAATGGGATTTGTGCCTGGATAACATGTTTTGAATTTCAGAAAATAGTCTGAGTCACAATAAATTGCCTAGATACCAGGATGACTTTAAAACGAGGAGTATGAAATTAAAAACTCTGGACAAGTTTCAAGTTAGATCCACCATCTACTATTTTAGAAAGATGAATTTTGTAGTATTCCCTTTTTATCCTTAAGTTTGCACATAGGCTAGTTTTTGTATAGTTTATCCATAGAAGAGTACATTTTGACCCTGTTGTTTAGAAACAACTGGTTTAATGTGATAATGTGCCTGCTTTCATTGCTAACCTGTTACTCTAGAGCAGGGGTGTCAAACTGCCAGCCCACCGGCCGGATGCGTCATCAGGAAACCATGCCCACCCCATTACCAGCAATGGAGAAAAAGCTCCATTGATCACGTGATGTCGCGAGTTTGACGTGTCTGCTCTAGAGTAAAGGATTTTGTGTGGTATTGTAGTGGAAAAACCCAATGGAATAGACAAGAGACAGCAACAGAAAACAATAATTCTTACTTTAAGATTCAGAGGTTTATTTTTCTAATAATTTGGAACATAGCATAATAGCATCACTTACATTAACAACCCATTGCAATGAGGACCAAGTGTTATAGCAGAATCCAAAAGGACAGCTTTAGGCCAATGGCAAATCAATCAGGTCCAGTCCCAACCCTTTATACCCTTTCTCATTCTAAGACTGTAGTCAGATGGTCTGCTGACTTTTGCTGACTTCTGCTTTTGCTGACCTTTTTACTGACCTCCTGCTGACTTTCTGCTGAACATAACTTTCCACATATACGTACCTGTGTACACTGGAACCCACATCCGTCAGCTACTTCAGTTCCCTATTTCTTACTGTTCCAGTCCTTATGTTCTAAATATATTGGAAGCAAGCAAGCTTAGCAAAAATCATATTAAGTAAAATACAATTGCAAACTGCAAAATTAAGTATAGCACAGACTTTGGTTCATTACTTTGTCCATGAGGCCTGATTCAGTTTACCTGGGCCTAAACCTTGCATAAAAGAACAATAGCCAATATTTTCATTTTCCACAGTCCCCACTTCTTGTCTGTAAGGATAACAAAAACATAAGCAAAAAGATAAGATTATAAGGATTCTGGGGTAAAGGGTCTACAATAGTTCCACAGTATAAAGCAGCTTATAGTGTTAGGGGCCATCCAGACAGAAGAGTAATATTCATCAAAATTGAGTAAATAAAAGGAATAATTTAAAAAATAAACCTTTTAATGCACGTTAGGAAATATAAATCTTCTGGAGATTTTGAAAGAGGCTCATAAGAACTTGCCCCTTTGTTAAAAGAAATAAAAGTATCTTTCAAAACTCAGACCTCTTCAAACATAAGATTTAGATTATTTAGAACGGTAGTTCTCAAACTTTTTCTCTTTTTACAACCTGCAAATCATGGTTACCTATCAGGGAAGGAAGTAACATTTGTGTGTCCTGAGGTATAGGTAGTCCTCAACTTACAACAGCCTTGGTGGAGCAGTGGGCTAATGCCTCCTTAAGTAACACCAGCTGCCTGCAATTATTGCAGGTTCGCATCCCACCAGGCTCAAGGTTGACTCAGCCTTCCATCCTTCCGAGGTAGGTAAAATGAGGATCCAGATTCTTGGGGGCAATTAAGCTGACTTTGTAATAATGCCGCTTGAGGTGTGTGTGAAAGCCCTAATAAGCAGGCATATACATAGAATGAAGGCTACTGCTAAGCTTGTAAGCCGCCCTGAGTCTTCGGAGAAGGGTGGGATATAAATGGAATTAAAATAAAATAAATAAAAATAAAAAATAAATTTAGTGGCCATTCAAAGTTACAATAGCACTGAAAAAAATGACTTAGGACCATTTTTCACAGTTACAACATTTGCAGCATCCCCATGATCAAAATTCAGATGCTTGGCAACTGACTCATATTTATGACCATTGCTGTGTCCCAGGGTCATGTGATCACTTAATAGCCAGATTCACTTAACAACCGGGTTACTAACTTAACAACTACAGTGATTCACTTAACAATTGAGGCAAAACAGGTCATAAAATGGGGCAAAATTCACTTAACAAAAGTCTCACTTAACAATAGAAATGTTGGGGTCAATTGTGGTCATAAGTCGAGAACTATTTATACGAGGGCAATTTGGAAATAAACCTCTGTCTGGTTATCAATGACACTCGGAGATACAGAACTTTTATTATACACATTAGAACACTACAACATTACATTACTTTTCGACATAATCACCATTCAAATTGAGGCCCTTGTCATAACACATTACAAGGTTTGAACTTCCTTAGTAGTAGTCGCTTGGCACCAAATCTGGGATATAGGGTGTGTGTGTGTGTGTGTGTGTGATCAAAAATATCCCAATGGAATTGCTTCAAAAGTTCTTGGGCGCATTTAGCAGTGTGCGGGCAAGCATTATAATAGAGCCTTGGTGGAGCAGTGGGCTAATGCCTCCTTAAATAACACCAGCTGCCTGCAATTAGTGCAGGTTCGCATCCCACCAGGCTCAAGGTTGACTCAGCCTTCCATCCTTCCGAGGTAGGTAAAATGAGGACCCAGATTCTTGGGGGCAATTAAGCTGACTTTGTAATAATGCCGCTTGGGTGTGTGTATGAAAGCCCTAATAAGCAGGCATATACATAGAATGAAGGCTACTGCTAAGCTTGTAAGCCGCCCTGAGTCTTCGGAGAAGGGCGGGATATAAATGGAATTAAAATAAATAAAATAAATAAATAAATTATCGTGAACCAACACCACACCAGAAGTCAGCAGGTCCCGATGCTGATTATGGATGGCTCGTCTAAGTTTTTGTAATGTTTCACAGTAGACTTCTCAATTGATCTTCGAACCACACTCCATGAACTTCACTAGCAGTACTCCCTTGGCATCTTCACTTCTGGTGGGATTTTCTGTGGCACCACTTCTGGTGGCGACTACTACTAAGGAATTTCAAACCTTGTAAGACTTTATGACAAGTGCCTCAATTTGAATGGCGATTATGTCGAAAAGTAATGTAATGTTGTAGTTTTCTAATGTGTATAATAAAAGTTCTGTTTCTGCGACTGTCTCTCATGGATAACCGAACAGAAGTTTATTTCCAAATTGCCCTTGTACTTGGGGGCTATCTATTGATAAATAGGCTCCTAGCTTCATGTATTTCTGCTAAGCCCCAGTTTACTGAGTCTTGTTTTTTGAGTACAGCACAACTGGTTGGTCTTGTCCAATATGCTAAACCATAAACCAAAGTTACATACCATAATTGATGAGTATGCATATTGCTTGAAGCCAAATCGATATTATGGCTTAGTGATGAAGTCCTGGGGTGAACGTAGCCTGGGGTGTCATCACAGATCCAGCTGAATAGATTTTGTTGCTCTAAATAAAAACAAAGCTAAACTAAACTTTCCTTTTTCCTCTGAGCTAAGTATTGTAGGACAAAATTAGAAATAACGTAACTACTGGGGCTGCCACTGTTCTTTACTGCAGTTAGAAAAGCCATTTCTAGAGCAATTTTCCCACCTTCTTGCCACAATGGAAAACTGTTGGCCAAATGTGACAGCCAAGGCTGGAAAAAAGTCAGTGGACGGACAGGTAGCAAGAGAGAACTGTAGCTGTCAACAGTGGCTGAGGCTTCTACTGCTCCCAAATCGACTGCTCTGGAGGAAAATGACCCACCTTAATGCATGATATTGCTGTGCTTTTCCTGAGAGATGTTCCCTTCTCATCCTTTTGGTGCCTTAAATCTGCATGTAGAAATCTTTCAAGGTGCGGAGTTAGAATGAATCATTAAACGAACGTAGCAGACCACCTCAGATGTATAAGCTGCAACTAGATGTTCTAGATTTTCTTTCCTTAGATTTCTTTTTTATTTGGGGGGGGAGAGGGAAGAGGGGGCAGAGATATTTTTAAAATGATATAAAACCTATTTTAGGAGGCAGGCTACAGTGTTTGCCTGTTTCTTCAGCAAAAGAAAAAGCATACCCAGAAATAACAGAAATACTTGTGTTACCTTGTTGACAGGAAAGAGGGAAAAAAAAGCTGATTGAAAACAGGGCCTTGCTGTGTCCCGAGGAAAAAGAAATATTTTTCTTTATGAGCCCCATTTTTCCCCTCTGTATCTGCTTAGCTTGATATAAATCCTCTTGTTTGCCATTATCAAGTTAGTTAATAAATAAGAGCGCTGTTTACAAAGGCTGAGTGTCTGGAGGGTATAATAACAGGAAAAGTGAGAATCTTAAACCAACTTTCTTGCACTACCAGTTGGCGGTTAACTGAGCTAACACACACAGGGCACGACCCAGAAATAGGAAAGCCAACTTGAGTGTTTGAATGATAAAAGCATCTTTCTGATAAAGCTTTCAGTATAATCATTCTGCTTGAATGGCTAAATATACAGGGGGAACAGTGAATTTGGAATAGGCTTATTCCACAAATATTCTATCACATTTTCAGCGCCCAGTAAGGTTTTCTGCTGGAAGCTGCAGGGCTTGATTCTTGAGACAATCAACACAAGGATCTTGTGTGCCAAACTATCACAAGATCATCGAGGATCACATGGGCCTTTCCTTCCTTTCAGGGCAAACGATTAGAAAAGAGCGAGCTCACGAGCAGATTGTTGCAGGCTTCTAAGTACAGTAAATTCAAAGGTCTAGAACAAGCTGTGCTGTTTAGAATTGGGGATAACAAGGTCAGATAAACTTTGTGGCCTGCAAACAGTTGTAAGACTCTCCCTTATGAGTTGTTAGTACAAATGGCCCTAATTTCCTTCCTCGTGTGTTCCCACGCGCTTTGCACATCTAACATGATATCTCTGGGTTAAAAGGAATTACGGCTGTCCACCCGTTAAATAATGTGTAGCCGATGACTCATTTGCCTTTCAAATTGTTAATTCAGATTAAATTTTCTTATCGTGAATAAAAACGCCTTGACAAATGCCTTGCTTGTTTTATATTACAGATCGTCCTTGCTTGGTAACCCTCACCGGGAGAGGAATTTATGTCTCTAGGTGAAGCAGTTGTTAGGCAAAACATAACATAGTCCCTCTCACTTAGCCATAGCAGCTCCAGCAGTCTTAAGCTGTGGTCATTAGGTGAGGACCTCATGCTTCTGCCCTGCCACACTTGTTTTTGTTTCAGCACCCTCCACACACACACTCTCCTATCTACCCTGACATCTCTGCCTTTGCTCTCCGCCACCGCCATTTACTCCTGCTGCCCCCTGCCACCCCTAGCTGACCTTTGCCATCTTTTTTCCTTCCGCTGCTGACCAGGCATGCCTGGCTGAGGTAGTTGTTGACCTTTTGTAAGGTCTCCCTAACACCATGCGAGCCCTGATGGAGGCTGTGTAAGCCCTTGCACCATTGCAGGAAGTGCCAGCAGTTCAGTTGCCTTGGTCAGGCATGCCTCATCAACAGGAGAAAAAAGCTCCACCCTGGAGGCTGAAACAGTACTACAAAAACCATGTTTCCAATATTACAAAGTCTGTCTTGTGGCCCTCAGTTGTGGGGAGCAAGGTGCAGGGTGGCCAAAAGAACAGAGATGGGGGAGAAATAGATGGGGGGGAGTTGAAGCACATGCTATGGTTGTAAATGCAGGTCAGCTGCCAAGTACTTGATTTATGATCACATGATTGCAGGAATGCTGCAATGGCCATAACTTCAAGGGCTGGTTGTAACTACCACTAGTTCAGCGATGCTGCAACTTTGAATGGTATAATAATAATAATAATAATAATAATAATAATAATAATAATAATAATAATAATAATAATAATAATAATAATAATTATAAATGATAATAATAATAACAACAACAACAACAACAACAATAATAATAATAAGTTAGAAGGGACCTTGGAGGTCATCTAGTCCAACCCCCTGCTCAGGCAGGAAACCTTATACCATTTCAGGCAAATGGCTGTCCAGTCTCTTCTTAAAAACTTCCAGTGTTGGAGCATTCACCACCTCTGGAGGCAGGTTGTTCCACTGGTTAATTGTTCTAACTGTCAGGAAGTTTCTCCTTAGTTCTAGGTTGCTTCTCTCCTTGACTAGTTTCCATCCATTGCTTCTTGTACTGCTTTCAGGTGCTCTGGAGAACAGCTTGACTCCCTCTTCTTTGTGGCAGCCCCTGAGATATTGGAACACTGCTATCATGTCACCCCTCACTCTTCTCTTCATTAGACTACACATACCCAATTCCAGCAACCGTTCCCTATATGTTTTAGCCTCCAGCCCCCTAATCATCTTTGTTGCTCTTCTCTGTACCCTTTCTAGAGTCTCGACATCTTTTTTGGATGGTTGCTAAATGAGGGTATACTCAAGACATGCTTTAGCACTGCTTCTTTTCCTTCCTTCCTTCCTTCCTTCCTTCCTTCCTTCCTTCCTTCCTTCCTTCCTTCCTTCCTTCCTTCCTTTCCTTCCTTCCTCTGAATTAGTCAGATATGTCAATGGGCCAATCAGTTAGAACTTTAGTTGATTCATTTATTAGTCAATAAATATATTATTAAGAAGCAATGATCAATTACAATCACTGAAGAGTAAAATCTGTCTTTTTTTCCCCACAAGCCAAAGTTTTTAAAATAAGGGAAGGGGACAGATATTCTTCAACTTACACTTTAGAGAATTTATCATAATTCATGCTTTAACCGAACTCTATGGAAAACTATAAAAATGCCCAATTGTTAAGGCTTACACAAAATGTGAAGAACCCAGTGGTCAGTTTGAAGGATCTTGTCTTGTCTTCCTCAGTTCATGAGCTAGTTCTGGTGTTTCATTCTTGGGCAATTTGAATTTTCACTAAAAAAAATTCTTTTGCAAAGCCGAATAATGAATCACCAAGGGATTAGCAGTTACTCCCAGCTATGCAAATTGTTGTCTGCACACAGCTATGTGAAATGTCACACAATTAAAAGGGAGAAAGGAAAGGCTGTGCTATTTTTCAGTTATTATAGAATCAACCCAACTTCCTGTTAGATTACAATCAAATAGGGATCCAGAAAATACCTTTCTTCCCTTGTAAACTGGAAATTGAATACCTGTACCTCTTTATGGAACCTGAAATTTGGAGCCAAAAGATAATGTTGTCCGTGATAATTGCCTTGGCTTTTAAATACTTGTGATTATGGTGTTAAACCACATGTTATAACTTTTCCTGCTGACAGTATCTTTGGAGTTGCAGAACCAGTTTTGTAACATTTCCCCAGTTTTTCATCTTTGACATGTGGCAAAGGAATAATTCATTTGCAAGCAGAAATTGGTGGTGATCGTTGTGAAGCTGTGAATGATCCACGTATGCATGTTTTCATGTATAACTTGCAACCCTAACTTGCACTAATTATTTGAATAGCTGCGTAAATGGTCATACATTACTCAACCCAAGGATCCTACAGACAGTGCTTTGTACAACTTCCTTCTTCTGCAAGTTTGACACTCTGAATTAATATGTGGCATCTGATGGAGGCAACAAGGCAAAAATTGTATTCATTAATCCATGTCCTCAAAATAGCAGTTATGTGAACAAAAAAGCATTGACACAGCAACCAGGGCCTAAAATGCAGATTCTAATCTGAGAAATAAACTGAGGTCTGAATGTCTAGAATTGGGCTGGGGGAAAACTTTCTAAACTTTAACTGCAATCCTATGAATTTAAGAGACTAGACAGCCACGTTGGAAATGGCATCTCCTGCTTGACTGGGGGGGGAGGGTTGGACTAGAAGACCTCCAAGATCCCTTCTAACTCTGTTATTCTGTTGTTTAAGTTGTTGTTGTTAGCTGCGAAGTCGTGTCCGACCCATCGCGACCCTATGGACAACATTCCTCCAGGCCTTCCTGTCCTCTACCATCTTCTGGAGTCCATTTAAGCTCATGCCTACTGCTTCAGTGACTCCATCCAGCCACCTCATTCTCTGTCGTCCCCTTCTTCTATTGCCCTCGATCTTTCCCAGCATTAGGCTCTTCTCCAGTGAGTCCTTCCTTCTCATTAGGTGGCCAAAGTATTTGAGTTTTAGCTTCAGGATCTGGCCTTCTAAAGAGCAGTCAGGATTGATCTCCTCTAGGACTGACCGGTTTGATCGCCTTGCAGTCCAAGGGACTCGCAGGAGTCTTCTCCAGCACCAGAGTTCAAAGGCTTTATTTAAGTATATTAACCCAAACTCACTGGAGCTTATTTCCCTGACGGCACAAAGAGGCTAAAATTCCTGTTGATGTTGATGATGTTTAAGAAGACTTTGAAAACCTGCTGATTTCCCAGGCTTAGATTGGCCTTAATAGGATGTTAATATGCTGGATGAAAGTTGGATAAATGAAGGAGAGAGGGCTGTTCAATTTTGACATAGATGGTCTCTTTGACCCCCTCTTTCAAACCAGTGGTCCTCTCTGTCCAAAATGTGGACTTTGCTATCTTCAAAAGAGCGGCCTTTGTCTTTTAAATGCAGATGGACTGCTGAATCTTGTCCTGATGCGTTTATTTTTCTATGTTGTGTCATGTGTTTATGAAGTGGTTGTTTTGTTTCCCCAATGTACAGATCTGCACATGGCTCACTGCATTGTACTGCATATGCCACGTTGCTCAGTTTGTGTCTGGGTGTTTTTGTTCTGTACCAGCCTGCTACCAGCCCTGCAGAAAAGGCAGGGACAACCCCTTTACAAGAAGGCAAGAGGCTGGAACTAAGCCTGCCAAATTTATTAACATAAAACAGAGCAAACAGAGCAAAGAGAGCAAACACGAACCATGAAACAGGAGCTATTCAAATGGTTGCCTTCAGCAAACCAGCCCTCCCACGGATTCCCCTTTTAAACAGTTCAGGGCGTGGCTTCTCTTTGCCTCCTTCCGAGGTGCCCCATTGCCTTCCTCTGTTTACTCCTGATTGACTGCCTCCTGCGTCGGGCGTCCTTGAACAGGGCCAGCTGTGGGTCATCTTCATCCACGCTGTCAGGCTCACACAGCTGGGTCTGCGTCTTGACCAGGTGGGAGGGGCCTGGCTGAGGGCTCTCATCAGCAAGCTCTCCAACCCCCTCAGCAAGCTCTTCAACACTCCCCTCCTCCTCTGAGTCGTCCGACCCAAATGCCGAACCCACAGGCTGACCCTGAATCACAACAGTTTTATCCTTGGGGTGGACAAGCTTCTGCCTTAGTGTATTTTTGGGTTTGAAGTGTACACATATGTTGTGTTGGCTGAAGATCCCCCTTAGCTTTGCAGATAATCCTGCAATGTACGGAATGACAACATTGCTTTGTTTATTGTTCTCTTCATTCTCTTCCAGCTTGTGGCTCTTAAATGGGGATTTGATCTTGTGTCCCCAGTTGTCAACCTCACAGGTAGGCCAGACAATTCTACTTTACTGTGAGGGTACATTAACAGAATTTTGCATGTCTGAGCATACAAATCTCCCACCTTCTCTTTTTTTACTTTCTGATATCTTGGGGAAGATCTTTCTCTGTCCATTACTCAGTTGTGGGGGTCTCCCCCTTTTGTCTTCATTGTTCCGTAGGCAGAACCTCTTCTCCCCACCTGTTCTCACAAGTGTGCTTACTTCTTTTCTTCCATGCTGTCCACAGAGAGATTGCTAGACTAAAGTCAGGAAACTCTTAAAAGTGTTAAGATACCTATTGACAGAGAACAGGTGCAGACTTGAATCACTTGCGTGCTTTGCAGAAATGGCCTGAGATTCAGAAAGAGTGTTTCCTACGCTGTCTCTTGCACATTGCATTGCAAAGTAAAGGAAAGTAAGGAATTAGCCATTTTTTGTGCTCCGCTGGAAGGGCACATTTCGTGGCAGGCTTGGATGAATGTTGGTAATGCTTAACACATTTTTCCCTTATGGTGATTTGCTAAACAGTGTTCTTATTCATGTTATGTGCAGAGAGCTTTGCAATGTATATTGAGACGAAATGTGCTGTTCTTGGGAGACAAAACTCATTAATTATGCTCTTTTTTCAATCAGTTCTCACAGAGTCTTATAATACATTGTGATGGGGGAAAAGATTTCATTTTTTTTCACTTCCCTGCTTTGAAGAATTCCATGCAGTCCTAGAGCAGCCAAAAGTAGTAGTAGTAGTAGTAGTAGTAGTAGTAGTAGTAGTAGTAGTAGTAGTAGTAATAAAAAATTGGAAGGGACCTTGGAGGTCATCTAGTGCAACCTCCTGCTCAGGCAGGAAACCCTATACCATTTCGGACAAATGGCTGTCCAGTCTCTTCTTAAAAACTTCCAGTATTGGAGCATTCACAGCTTCTGGAGGCAGGTTATTCCACTGATTAGTTGTTCCAACTGTCAGGAAATTTCTCCTTAGTTCTAGGTTGCTTCTCTCCTTGATTAGTTTCCATCCATTGCTTCTTGTCCTGCCTACAGGTGCTTTGGAGAATAGCTTGAATCCCTCTTCTTTGTGGGAGCCCCTGAGATATTGGAACACTGCTATCATGTCACCCCTCACCCTTCTCTTCATTAAACTACACATACCCAATTCCAGCAACCGTTCCTTATATGTTTTAGCTTCCAGTCCTCTAATCATCTTTGTTGCTCTTCTCTGTACTCTTTCTAGCGTCTCAACATCTTTTTTACATCATGGTGACCAAAACTGGATGCAGTATTCCAAGTGTGGCCTTACCAAAGCATTGTAAAGTGGTATTAGTACTTCACGTGATCTTGATTCTCTCCCTCTGTTAATGCAGCCTAGCACTGTGTTGGCTTTTTTGGCAGCTGCAGCACACTGCTGGCTCATATTGAGGTGATTGTCCACTAGGACTCTGAGATCCCTCTCACAGTTACTACTATTGAGCAAGGTGCCCCCTATACCCATGGTGACGAACCTATGGCACGCATGCCACAGAAGGTACTCAGAGCCCTCTTTGTGGGCACGTGCAACATCGCCCCAGTCCTAGGCCTTCAGCTGGGTTTTATAAAACCTTTTCACTTTTGGCCTCCACCACCGTGTGCAAAAAGAAAAAAAAGGTTCAATCAATCAATTTCAACTTCTCATGGAAAAAAAAAGATCTTGCAAAGTTGGAATTGATTGATTGAACTTTTTAGTCCCACCCAGTCTGCCGTTACCAGTGCAGCCAGGCCCACCCAATTGGCCACACCCACTCAATGGGCCATGCCCACCCAGCACCCAACGATACATAAGTGGGTTTTGGGTTTCAGTTTGGTCTCTAAAAGATTTGCCATCACTGCCCTATACTATACCTGTACATTTGGTTTTTCTTGCCTAAATGTAGAACCTTACTTTTTTCACATAGATATGTTAAGAAACTGGGCTGTGCTGATGTCCGTGATAATATCCTTTGACAGTTGTAAATAACTTTTCAGAAGGATGCCTTCAGTAACTCAGGACACATGTTTTGCATGCCAAGGATCTCAAGTTAAACTCATGACTTTTCCAGTTAATAGGATCAGAGATTATATGGTGGGGACATAGTATAAATCATCTGAATGGACATCAGAATTTTCTTGGAAATTTTGAATTTTATGCCCTTCAGTGACCTGGTTCAACACTATGCAAATAAAGTATATATACACATTGTGGCTAGTTTGGGGTAATTTTGTATTTTTTTTATTTCCTTGAAATTGTTTTAAAACACACAGTAGCAAATAAACTTATGCATGTTGAGGAAAGGAAAGGATAGGAGAGGGGAGGGGAGGGAAGGGAAGGAAAGGAAACAGAAGCAAAAGGAAATGGAAGGAGAGGGCAGAGGGAGGGGGAAGGGAAGTGGGAAGGGGAGGGGAGGGATAGGGTTAGGGTTAGGGTTAGCAGAAAGGATTGCTAGGTGTGCCGATGAAGCTACTAAGCAAAATATAAAACCAGGAAGACATTTCAGCTTCAATCAATACCTTTAAATGACTGTAGACTGATACGTTGATGAAGAAAATCAAAAATATTATTTGAGTGTGCTACATTACTGTATGATGATGATGGTTGGTCACAGTTGTTTAATGGAACTATTTTTAAAAGGTGGTCTAATGGATGTTTAAAAATGGAGATTCTAAAGAGCACCTTAATTAAACCTTAATTACCACCCATTCTATCGGAATCCTTGAAGGAAATCAATCTTGATAATAACAACTCAAAATTAGAGATTAAGAACTCCACTGCTTAGGTAAGTTAAATGCTGACTCTCATTCCCAGGTGTAGAATTCATAAGTTCTATGGTGCAATTATATATTTATTATATTTCACAGGTTACCTTTAATCTTGTTGTGCTCATAATCAAGACCCAAAATTCTTAATATTCATTATTTCTTGTTATTGTAATGATATGTGGAAAAGACCTTGGGAGATTAGGAGATGCTGCCAAAGGAATGCTCAAGTAGGAAGCCCGGTAGCCCACAACTCGATGGCAGGCAGGTTAAGAGCATCAGAAGAGTCACTCATTAGTTACTTAGGTTGTAAACAAGGGGAGGAGTATACTTTCAGATTTACAAAATTCTGTCAATGTAGCTTTACAATAAATTAGAATCAGCTTATCTAGTTGTGATTCCTATCTGGTTTACCCTGCAAGGCTGACAGATTTATAATGAACATGGGCCACTACAGTGAATATGTGGCTATGGAGTGGCTGAGGATCAGAAACGACTGAATAGCGGATGATGCCAACACATACAGGCTATAATGTATACTAATTAATATATCATTTAATTATAGGTTGTGATATACCGTATTTTCCGGCGTATAAGATGACTGGGCGTATAAGACGACCCCCTACATTTCCTGTTAAATTATAGGGTTTGGGCTATACTCACCGTATAAGATTACCCCTCTTCCAACACACACCAAATAAAAATTAAAAAACATCAGATTTGATTTTAATATGGTAATTTTAATTCAAATGCTTATGACATGCAGGTACTTAGTAGGAAAACTGTCACTTATAAACATAAGGCTGTTTGTCATCAAACATGTAAAAATAAAACAGTGCAAGTGGATTAAACTTTTCCTAATTCACTCTAAAGCTTTCCCTGCACAGACCAAATGGGAGATCCGCTCCAGGTTTTCCAGCCAGCCCGCCCAGTTCCTGAGTCAAATGTGTCCTTAGAGCTAAGCAGCTGCTCTGACTGCTGCATTCCCCACCTGCCTTTCAAGTTGGGATAGACTGCAGCTGCTCTTCAACTTTAGAAGGAAAAACGCCCAGACCCCAGCCTGTAAAAAATCACAGACTGCAGCTTCTTCTCCAATTGGTCCCGCTTTCCCTGCGCAGACCAAATGGGAGATCCACTCCAGGTTTTCCAGCCAGCCCTGTCCCTAAAGTTTCAGCACCCGGCGTATAAGACGACCCCTGACCTTTGAGAAGATTTTCATGGGTTAAAAAGTCATCTTATACGCCAGAAAATACGGTATTGATATACTGTAGTATGTTCAGTAAATAGGATTACTATTACTGTGTAAATACGTTTTCTGTAGGTTATTGCCAATTAATTGGCTCAATGAACTTGTACATGCCAAAATTTCATTGTAGGTGTTCATTATTAGAGGACAAAAAAAAAGTGTGCTGGAAAAGTTTGTTGCAATTAACCAAAGCTGCTTCTTAATAACAGAAGAAAACATTGTCTTTAATAGACCTATTTTGCATCCACACAATGAGCACTACAAATATTTTTCTCTTTACTATCAATTAGTATTTGCTTCCATCCATTACAGATTGCTGCTAACGCTGTAAATTTTTGAAGCTGATTAATCCTTTGAGTCAACTGATTAAACATCTTGTGGCATTAAATATATACTTTTCCTATAAGCAAGTACTATATGAGACTACAAAACACTCCATCTGAAAATAGAGAATAATATCAGAAATATTGTCTAGAATGAATAAATAAGTTTTGAATCTTTGCTGGAAATGTGATCAACCTGAAGGGACATTTTATCATGCTAGATACATTAATTCAGAAGACTTTGATGATTAAAGTACAACTGAAACCATTTTTTCCCCTTTTGGGACTAATCGACAAGCAATTAGATAAAAATTGGAGCTTTGTTTTTGTAAACGAAAATTGCATGAAAATTATTAGATGCTCAAAAGTAGAAAAGTTTCTACAATGGAAGAACAGTTCTACTTCCTACAGTGGAAGAACAGTTGGTGGAGATAAAGGAACTTGCAGAACTGGTTAAATTAACCAGTTTGATTAGAGGGGGGAAAAACAAAAGTATCTGTATTTATGGTTTACTGGAATCTCCTTATGGACTTTTTGCATGAAAAATGCACTTATGATTTGTGGTTTTGTTGACTAGAACAGAAATGGATAAAATAAAAGGGTCAGCTTTTTTTGTAATCATAGAGTAAGAGACAATTTTGTAATTGTACTTACATTGGCTGCAAAGGAAATTGAAAACTAATTATTTTCTTTTTCTTTTTCACCTTTTCTTTGACCACTTTGCTTTTTTTCTTAACTTTTCTTTCTTTATTGTTTTTGCTCTTAGTTTCTCTCATTTTTATGTACTTTGTAAAACTTTGCTAAAGCACAGTACATGGTAAGCTATAGATATAAAAATATTTAGGATTTTCTGGTTGATTTCATAACTGATTTCTTATCCCCCTCCCCACCCCCAACATCTTCTTAGATGTTTTCTGCTGTGTCAAGCCATCATTTTCCTCCTATTGATCTTTTCTTCTCCACTCCTTGATATTTTTAAATTTGAGAATGCTAAAGCAGCCACCTGCTGAATTTGTGGAGAGACCATGCTCTTTTCCCATATTTTTTTTGTGAAAGACTGCAATCAATTATGTAATTATTATTTTAGAAATTACAGGTCTCCTTTGAACATCTAGACTCACCAAAAGCTCAATTTTGCCTCCTTGGCTAGGAATTTCTACTGTATATGATCTATTTTTAGCATTTCCATGTAGGTTAAGTTAAAAAAAAAGATGATAGATAGAACTGTGCTTGTGGACTTGGTTCTTAATAATACTGAAATCTAGTAATGCTCAAAAGAAACCATAACTTCTTTGTTCACGGTTGAGGACCCTTTTTTTTCTTTTTCCTTGGTTGCATGTTCTGCCCAGGCATTCCAATTAAGCTGCATTCTTATTTTTGCGCTTCAAGTGGCCCTATGTATTAAAAAGCAAAAAATAAAGATCCACATGTTCAGCTACTTCTTTATACATTTGGTTTCGCTTGCTGAAAAGACATAGAAATATTCCAGACAGTTGGTAAAGCTCTCCAGCGGAGATGAAGTAGTGAATGACTGGTGTGTACTTACTAAAGATAGCTGTCATTCTCTTAATGGCTGAAGTGAACTAATTCTGTTGAAAAGTTGACATGAAGTAAATGTCTGTCCTGCTTTGGTTCTAATGGCTTATTCACATATACAAATCGTTGCTTGATGTTACAGTGACAAATATGCATGTGTGACTTCCAACCTTCCGAGGTCAGTAAAATGAGGACCCAGATAATTGGGGCAATATGCTGAATCTGTAAACCTCTTAGAGAGGGCTGTAAAGCACATGAAGCAGTATATAAGTCTAAGTGGTATTGCTATAAAGTGTGGGGAAAAGTCACTGGGTCTTCGTGATCCATTCAGTTGCACATTCTGAGCTTTACAGCTTTTAGAGAACTATATTTATTTATAATCTCTTCCCTATCCTTTTTTTTAAAGAATTCAAAAATCAGTCTTATGATATCAGTTAGAAGCTGCAGGTCGGCAGGACAAAGGGAAGCTCATGGCAGAGGTGGCTTATAAAGTTAGTAAAATGAAATAATATATAATAATAAGATGAGTATGCCCAAGTAGGTAATAAATAATATATAATAAGGTGTGTATGACCAGAGTAGAAAATTAAATGTATAATAATAAGAATGGCCAGCATAGGCTAATCCATATTTTTCTTAAACCCCTTTCTCACTTTTTCCCCCTGATAGGTTTCCCTTATTCCCCTTCCCTCCCACTTTCTTGGGAGAGTTAAATCAATTTAATTCTGACTGACTTACTGAAAGCTGGCAGCAGCATCTACGTTTCAGTCACAATAGCTTAGATAATTCTAACTTCGTCCTTTGTGTGGATCAAAATAACTGAAAACCGTTTAGCATGTTGAAGGCCTACAAGTTGAATATATAACATGTTTCCCACAAGACCTTGTGTAAGATTGCAGTTCCTCCAATGTGGTGAGAACAATATGAAATTTCTAAACCTGCATGGAAAAGGAAATGCGAATTCATGTATCTTCCCATTTCAAAGAAAAAATAACAATAGGCTAGCTTAGCCTCTTCCCCATTTTGGTTAGCTCTAGATGTGCAATGTAACTGCAACTGTGAATTCTCAGGTAGAATTGTGGAAGTTGTGGTTGAAATTATATGAAGGAAAAAGCTGGAATGGAAGGCATATAAATGTTAACTTTCAAGGCAGTCTGGAAGACCAATCTTGTCTTGAACAACTCACAAATTAATGTTGAGAGTTTAGTTATTCTGAGAATTTTGCATTACTATGAATCAATTCAGAATCGATTATTGTGTCCAGCTCAATTTGTGGGATATGATCTATACTTCAATAAAACAATTGTTAAGAGATAGAAAAGGTGACTGCAGGAAACCATAGAGGCAAAGAGGAGAAGAAATAATTTCAGCTGGAAATAAGTTCCCTTTTCTAATTCATTGTCGTAGCCATCCATACAATGGAGGATAAACATTTCTTATCATTGGGGTGTCACTATCTTTACCAGAGTGAATTATGAAAGAGAAAGGATGAAGAATCAGTCTGTCTGTCTGTCTATCTCCATTTTAAAGACATAAATGTGCTCCAAGCGATCTTTAGTCTTTCTTTTGTTCCATTCATCTGAATAAAAAGATTCTAAAACTGATTTTTCACATAGAAAATGGTGACGGTGACATTTTGCACAGATCTCCTAAAAGATAAAATTAAAGTTCATCTCCTCTGTTGACTGGAAATTAATAATGGTACAACTGGGTTAGACAGATCAAGAATTTCTAAACAGAAGGCAAAGCAAAAAAACAACTCAATGATTTAACGATAATAGCTAGTATTCTGAAGCTCTAGGTTTTTAAAAGACCAGTACAGAAGATCTTTTCAACTTTATCTCCATAAATGACCCCACCCAACTGAATCTTGTCTGGGTTGAGATGCTGAGCAGGATGAGATCCAGCTATTATTTAAAGGAGGTAATCACTTGTCAGTAAACTAGACTGAGAAGTCCAAAAACATTCCAGAAGAAAGGAATGTGAAATCACTTCTGTAATGCCTACCGAGAAAATTTCCTGGGTTTGTGTATTTGTTGTTGTTGTTAGTTGCGAAGTCGTGTCCGACCCATCGTGACCCTATGGACAATGTTCCTGCAGGCCTTCCTGTCCTCTACCATCTTCTGGAGTCCATTTAAGCTCACACCTACTGCTTCAGTGACTCCATCCAGCCACCTCATTCTCTGTCGTCCCCTTCTTCTCTTGACCTCAATCTTTCCCAGCATTAGGCTCTTCTCCAGTGAGTCCTTCCTTCTCATTAGGTGGCCAAAGTATTTGAGTTTTAGCTTCAGGATCTGGCCTTCTAAAGAGCAGTCAGGGTTGATCTCTTCTAGGACTGACGGGTTTCATTGCCTTGCAGTCCAAGGGACTCGCAGGAGTCTTCTCCAGCACCATAGTTCAAAGGCCTCAATTCTTTGGCGCTCAGCCTTTTTTATGGTCCAGCTTTCACTGCCATACATTGCAACTGGGAAGACCATAGCCTTGACTATATGCACTTTTGCTGACAGGGTGATGTCTCTGCTTTTTAGTGTGCTGTCTAGATTTGACATGGCTTTCCTCCCAAGGAGCAAGCGTCTTTGTGTATACAGTCTTCAAAAATGAAGTTCAGCTTAGGGGAGATTTTTGCCTAGACAGTAATTGGTTCACAATGAAACAATACTTCTCTGAAATGCTTTTCCAGCTTGCTGTAGTCAGAGAGAGGGGGGGGAGGAAATAAAGAAATACATCCTGTTGCAAGGTTTATCACTATTTCAGAATAGCTTTCTGTTTCTTCTTTCACAATCCTGCTAGCTTAGCAAATTGTCTAAGAAACAACAAAAGGAGGTATGATCCTACCTTTCTGTCTATTTTATGATCCAGATCCTGGGCTAAATGGATCCTTGATCTAAGCCACCAGGATTTGTTTTGTCTCCAAGAGACATAGAGTCTTCCCCACCCCACAAATGAATCCTGTTTGAGCATCATGTGGAATTGGAAATTCCCCTAGGGTGGGATTTCCTGAGTTTGAGTCTTTTTAACCTACTCCACCAACCAGAGCAATTGGCCCCCAGCCTCAGAAATAAGCTAACTTACACACCTTAAAGAAGTTCCTCAGCTCTTATGGTTTGCCAATGCGGGTAGCATGGTAGGGACAGACTCATAGGAGTGCTAGGCTACAAAGTGTCTTGCAAAGAAGAGGAGTCTTTGAGAGAGGGCTTTTGCTGCCAAGATGCAAAAGAGAGAAGAGCTAAAATTATAAACCAGGGGTCTTCAAACTTGGCCCTTTTATGACTTGTGGATTTCAACTCCCAGAGTTCCTCAGCCAGGCATGCTGGCTGAGGAATTCTGGGAGTTGAAGTCCGCAAGTCATAAAAGGGCCAAGTTTGAAGACCCCTGTTATAAACCTTGAGAATCTTCCCCTGTTTAATGGGAAAGCATCTAACTGTCACAGACTATTCTCCAAAACACCTGAGAGCAAGATATAACAACTAGACGCTTATCAATGAGAGATCCAACCTAGAACTAAGGAGAAATTTCCTGACAGAACAATTAATCAGTGGAACAGCTTGCCTCCAGAAGTTGTGGGTGCTCCATCACTGGAGGTTTTCAAGAGACCGGACAACCATTTATCTGAAATGGTATAGGGCAGGTGGTTGGACTAAAAGACTTCTTAGATCCCTTCCAAACCTATTAAACTATATTCTGTATCCTGTAAACAAAACAGAATAAAATGGTGTGGCTATGTAAAAAGAAGTCATAGGTAAGGTAAAGGTTCCCCCGCACATGCGTGCTAGTCGTTTCCGACTCTAGGGGCCGGTGCTCATCTCTGTTTCAAAGCTGAAGAGCCAGCGCTTGTCCTAGGACGTCTCCGTGGTCATGTGGCTGGCATGACTAGACGCCAAAGACGCACGGAACGCTGTTACCTTCCCACCGTAGTGGTCCCTATTTTTCTACTTGCATTTTTACGTGCTTTCAAACTGCTAGGTTGAAAGAAGAGATATGTGCATGTAAAAAGGCTAGCCAGAATCATTTAAAGATAGTCTTCACCTTACAGCCATTTCTTTAATGACCATTCAAAGTTACAATGGCACAGAAAAGAGTGACTTGCAACTCTTCCTCACTCTTCCAACCATCATAGCATCCACATGGTCCTGTGATCATAATTTGGGCACTTTGCAACCAGCATGTATGTACAAATGGTCGCAGTCCCAGGGTGAAATGACCACCATTTGTGACTTTTCCTGGATGACTTCAGATAAGCAAAGTCAATGGGGGGGAGCCAAATTCATGTGATTAATGACCATGTGATTCACTTAACAACTGCAATGACTCATTTAACATCCCTGGAAAAAAAGACATAGTGAAATCGGGTGTGACCTACTTCACCACCACCTTGCTTAGTGATGGAAATTCAGGTCCCAATTGTTATTGTAAGTTGCCTTGCTTCTGACAAGGAAAATCAGTGGGGAAGTCAGGTCCACTTAACAAACAGGTTACTAACTTAACAACTCAAGTGATTCACGTAACAACTGTGGCAAGTAAAGTTGTAAAACAGGGCAAAAACTCACTTAACAACTGTCTTGCTTAGCAACAAAAATTGGGGGCTAAATTGTGGTCCTAAGTCAAGGACTACCTGTACTCAATACAGCCTAAGGAGGACTGAATATGCTTAGTAAATATGGAATCCTGATGGAATTTAGAAAACAAAAGAGGGGAGGTGTGACCAGGGTATATTGCAGTTTTCTGTTATCAGTGAGTAATGATCAGTGCCTATAAGAATAGAAAGGAGAATGTTATGCAACATTTTACAGTGATTTGTTTTCTTTCCTTTTCTGGCCAGACACAGGAAGAATGTTTTGGCCTACAAGGAATGGATAAGTAATGGAGAGGAATTGAAAATGGGGGATTTAATGGCCTTCCACGTCCAAAACACCTCTATTTAGAAACAGAATCCCACTAACATAAGTGGGTTATAGGAACAAATCGTTGAAAGCCAGAATTAGCTTAAACGGAAGGTTGCGAAGGAATGGTGACATATTAAAGTTGATATCGTTGTGCCTGGGTGAACTTTCTTTCTTCACCATTGATCTTTGTCTGCCTACATGATCACTGTGGAGATGGAAAGCAGAAAAAGAGTGACTCACCCATCATACATTTTATTGATTAAGTACCTTCTCTACACTAGGTTGTTATGGTCAGGGATAGAAATTATCTCACTCTGTTGCAAATCTAGTCTGAACTTTATTTGGTTAAAGTGCTATACATAATATAGTCTACCTGGGTTGATGACTGGACAGAATCATGAAGGGACGCTGACCAAATGAAGAAGGCAGATAACTTCTGCCAGCCTCTTATCGGCCAGATATAGAGATTATACTTGCTGCTGATAACCAGAGAATGGGAAAGAGCTGGGAGCAAATGGATCTCTCTTGAATAAGGAGAGGAGGTTGAAAAGGACTAAGATCCAGGGAGGGAAAAAAGTGTTTTTATTTTATTTTATTTTTATTTATTTTAATTCCATTTATATCCTGCCCTTCTCCGAAGACTCAGGGCGGCTTACAAGCTTAGCAGTAGCCTTCCTTCTATGTATATGCCTGCTTATTAGGGCTTTCACACACACACCCCCAAGCGGCATTATTACAAAGTCAGCTTAATTGCCCCCAACAATCTGGGTCCTCATTTTACCTACCTCGGAAGGATGGAAGGCTGAGTCAACCTTGAGCCTGGTGGGATGCGAACCTGCACTAATTGCAGGCAGCTGGTGTTACTTAAGGAGGCATTAGCCCACTGCTCCACCAAGGCTCTTTGAGTGTTATGGCACTCAAAGCAGAAAGGTGGGGAGAGGGACATCCATTCTAACATCTCAACATTTTTCTATCGTCATCTCCTGCCTCCTCCTCCTCCTCTTCTGTTTCCAAGGCCAATTCTATCCCTTGGGAATAACTGGAGATTACCTTGAATTCTTCTTTGAGTACAGGTAGCCCCTGAGTTAAGACCACATTTGGAACAGAAACATCTGTCACTAAATGACACAGTGATTATGTGAGTCTTGCCCAATGTACAACCTTTTTGCCGCAGTCCTCAAGTGAATGAAACAGTTGCTAAGCAACTCCGGCTTTTTCCGTTGACTTTTCTTGTTGGAAGCCCCCAGGGAAGGCTGCAAAGGGTGATCACATGACCTCAGGATGCTGCAACCATTGCAAATGCATGGCGATTGCCAAGCACCCAAATTTTGATCAGGTAATCACTGGGATACTATAATAAGATGCTATAAGAGCCCTGTTGACACAGTGGTTAGAATGCAGTATTGCAGGGTAATTCTGCCGACTGCCAGCAGTTTAATTCTGACCGGATCAAGGTTGACTCAGCCTTCCATCCTGTTGAGGTCTGTAAAATGAGGACCCAGATTGCTGGGGGCAATAGGGTGAGTCTGTAAAACACTTAGAGAGGGCTATAAAGCATTATGAAGCGATATACAACTCTAAGTGCTATTGCTATAATGGTCTTCATTATTTATTTATTTATTTCGATTTATATACCGCCCTTTTCCCGAGGGACTCAGGGTGGTTTACAGGGCAAATTAAAACAGTACAATATATACAGGTTAAAATTAAATTAAATTAAATAGCCCCAAAATAATTAAAAATTAAAACCTTAACCCAAAACCCTCAGTCCAGGCCGGCAAGCTTGAAATATATATATCATATATCATTTCAAAGTGTTTGGAAGAAATATGTGGCAAATACTATTAGTACTTATTTATATTTTTTTTCTGTATGCAGCATTCAAAGACTTAGTTTAACTTTGTTTTTTTTTCTATTTCATTAAGAAGAAAAGTTGATTTGTGGTTAAGCTTTTTCATAAAGAATTAGAAAATTAATCTCCAATAATTTAAATACCAGTAGAAATGCTACTTTATGAGAAATACAAGTAAAGAATATCTTTAAACCTGAATGAATCTTTCATTGGCATTTTCTCTCTTTTTGCATTCTTTCCTACCAGATGCTAATTAATCCTTTTGTTTATTCTATTTTGACTATCTGCCTCAAAATTAAAGATTCAGATAGTTGCACTTTCAACCTTGAAATGATTTTATCTACTACTTTAAAAGGGATGGAAAAAATATACTAAATAAATGAATAGGAACAGAAGGATTACAAACTTTGCCTACAAACAGCCCCAGTGTGGGAAGCAGGGTGTTGATGTGGCATTGCTCTTTTTAAATTGAGCCAGGATGGAGATGCTCACAAAAACTTGGCTCGTTTGTCATAATTTGGCTGCTTGCGATGAACTAATGAGTCAGAAGTGCTGAAGATTCCTGTTTATTGCACATAAGCAGAGTGCTGATACAAGGTGAGATTGCATCAATGAACGTAGTAAAATTAACAAACAGATTAAACCTACATGGTACTTTTGAATTGCTCTTACAAATAAAGCCGAAGTCTGCTTCCAATTCTTTCTTTGTTAGAAAAGTGAAAAGCTGAGACTTAGCTTCGTATGTTAAAATATGTTTTTGCTTCTAGTTCCAGTTTAGTCAGAATATAATTGAATGACTAAATGACTGAATACACTGAGTTAACTAGAAATTGAACTGGAGTTTCTTTTTTTTTAATTGAAAAGTTTTAAAATACATTTTTAGAACATATACCCCATCTCCCCCAACCCCCTCCCCTTCCCTCCCTTCCCAACACCCCCCCCCAACTTCCCAGAGCTGAATACAGGGTATTACATCATACAATCTTACTCTAAAATATTCTAATTACTATAATTACTCTTTAAATCCTATCACACTTTAACTCTCCTTAGCCATAGAAAAGATAAATAATATATCCTCTAATTATAATAACTAATAACTATTCATATGTTGAATGATACTTTGTAGTCCCATATTTATTCGGAATATAATCAATCCATCTTCTCCATTCCACTATATATCTTTGTTGCGAGTGATCTTTCACATATGCCGAGATTTTGGCCATTTCTGCCAGGTTCGAAACTTTCAAAGTCCATTCTTCTATAGTAGGCAGATCCTCCTTCTTCCAGTATTCCGCTACCAAAAGTCTTGCTGCCGTAATTAAGTTCAGCATCAATTTAGTTTCTATAGCAGTACAGTCAGTGATAATACCCAACAAAAACAATTGTGGTGAAAATCTTATCTTTTTCTTAAAGATCTTCTGCATGTTCCACCAAATTTTGATCCAAAAAACTTTAACTTTTTTACAAGTCCACCATCATCAACCACATCTCCAACATTTTGGCTGACAATTTGGATACATACATGCTAATTTTTTGGGATCCAAATGCCATCTATAAAACATTTTGTAAAAATTCTCCCTTGTTTTGTGCCTGTGTAAATTTAACATTCCTAACCCATATTTTCTCCCAAGTGTCCATTATTATTGGTTCTTGAAAATTCTGGGCCCATTTTATCATACAATCCTTAACCAATTCCGCTTCCGAGTCAATTTCTATCAATGCATTGATAGAAATTGAACTGGAGTTTCTGATTACTTCACTGCAACATCAGAAATAGAGAGGGGAAGCAGAGCAAACCTATTGACCAAACAAACTTGAGTACAGGTAGTCTTCCACTTACGATCACAACAGGGACCAGTATTTCAGTTGTTCAGCAAGGTTGTTGTTAAGTGGGTCACCCAATTTTATGACCTTGCTTGCTGCAGTTCTTCAGTGACTCAGGCAGTCGTTAAGAGAATCCGGTTTCCCTCATTGACCTTTCTTCTCAGAAACCAGCTGGGAAGGTCACAAATGGGGATCACATGACCCTGGGACACTGCAATTGTAAATTCATGCTGATTGCCAAGTACCCGCATTTTGATCATGCAACTATGGGGAGGACCAGTTGTAAGTCACTTTTTCAGTGCCGTTGTAACTTCAAATGCCTGCTAACTGGATGACTGTATGCTGAGGACTATGTGTCTATTAGTAGCCTATGATCTTATACTTCCAAAGGGTCACATCAGTTCAAAGAGAGAGAATCTCCATAGAACCAGGCGGCTGGTTCTAATGGGGAAGGGGGAAATTTAATGTCATCTTCTACCTGGTTCTAAAACAATTTTGGCCTTGAAAACTACCTAGAATCATCTCTTTATTGATCATCCAGTCTTCTTAGATTTTTCTGCAGGCTACTTTAAAAGCTTACCTCTGATTTCTCGGCTATCACGATCTGGTTCCATTTGCTCTCCAGGTGATTACGCCCCCCCCCTCAGAGTTATTTTGTTGTTTACCTATTTAGACCTCTCAGCAACCTATTTAGCCCTGTGCATACAACATGTGTTGAAAGTCAATATTAAGAAAACCAAGATCATGGCATCCGGTCCTCTCAATTCCTGGCAAATAGATGGGGAAGAAATGGAGGTAGTGACAGATTTTATTTTCCTGGGCTCCAGGTTCACCACAGATGGGGACTGCAAGCAAGAAATTAAAAGACGCTTGCTCCTGGGGAGGAAAGCTATGGCAAATCTAGACAGCATACTAAAAAGCAGAGACATCACCCTGCCAACAAAAGTGCATATAGTCAAGGCTATGGTCTTCCCAGTTGCAATGTATGGCTGTGAAAGTTGGACCGTAAAAAAGGCTGAGCGCCAAAGAATTGAGGCCTTTGAACAATGGTGCTGGAGAAGACTCCTGCGAGTCCCTTGGACTGCAAGGCGATCAAACCGGTCAGTCCTAGAGGAGATCAACCCTGACTGCTCTTTAGAAGGCCAGATCCTGAAGTTGAAACTCAAATACTTTGGCCACCTAATGAGAAGGAAGGAGTCACTGAAGAAGAGCCTAATGCTGGGAAAGGTTGTGGGCAAGAGAAGAAGGGGACGACAGAGAATGAGGTGGCTGGATGGAGTCACTGAAGCAGCTGGCGTGAGCTTAAATGGACTCCAGAAGATGGTAGAGGACAAGAAGGCCTGGAGGAAAGTTGTCCATGGGGTCGCGATGGGTCGGACATGACTTCGCAACTAACAACAACAACAAACAACCTGTGACATTTCTGAAAATGCTTCCTTGGAAGTGTAGGTTCACCTTCCAAAGTGCAACTCAAACTTTTCCCAGACAGGCTGGATTTTTGAGTACCATTTATGCTGAAGTGTTTCCCTTCCTTCTCTCAGTGAGTGCCATATTTGTTTCAGCTAATCGAGCCAATTTCTGCCTTCCCCATTCCTCTATCAATTCCAAATGATCAATTATGATTTGTATAGGTTCAAATCCAATCTGTATATTAATTTAAAGCACCTACATTTCTCTGGCTCCCCAGCTTTGCCGTCAACAATAATAAACCTTATGTGGTTACTAGCTCTTCTTTCATAAATTTCTTCTTTTTTTCCCCTGCTACCCGCCCCCCCCCTCCTTCCACTCCCCATTAGAAATGGCTGTCTGGACACCTAGCATCAGATGAGAATTCAAGAAAAAAAAAGCTTCTTTTAAAGTCCGCTGCCAATTTCAGTACTTGATAGAACATGTGATGACAAGATGACAGCAGTCAGTTTGCATAAAATGTGAGCAGTTTATGACTAACCTCTTGAGTGAGGATGACGGGCTTGTTCATTATGTAAAATGTAGAATTCTAGCATCTCGATAGGATATGGAATCACATCTTTGGTAATGTGTTGACAGGTAGGACAAGTTTGCTTGCTGTACTTTGCAAAATGTGACCGTTTTATTACCATGTGGTACAAGTTGATTAGCTCGACTTTGTTAGCATGTACTATCTTGCAAACCTTTGTTTTAGACGTCTCGTCTGTTTCAAGACCCTTTCCCACAAAAGCTCACAAGGCAGTTGCAAACATGCTATGCTGAGGATTAATATGAACCACAAGAAATGTATCTTCTTGTTTAGGTCACTGTAAACCAGGGGTCCCCAACCCCCAATCCATGGAGTGGCACCAGACTGTGCCATGCCAGAAACAAGTGAGGCCCCATCCATGGGATGCAGGCAACATGCAAAACCACACCCCCTCCAATCCACAAAAAACCTCTCTCCATGGAACCGGTCCCTAGTGCCCAAAAGGTTGGGGGCCACTGATGTAAACAACTGAATAAAGACACAATTGGGAATGAGATGGCATCACTATTATTACCACTCAGTTCCTTATTCCTGCGACGAATCCTGATATCCTGGTTATCACATTTTACTTTCCATATTCATTGGTCAACATGGACATTGTTCATATCAGTTAGGAATTATGAAAATCTGGTAGACACCAATAGGTGAAAGATGTCTAGTCTTCTTCTTCTTCTTCTTCTTCTTCTTCTTCTTCTTCTTCTTCTTCTTCTTCTTCTTCTTCTTCTTCTTCTTCTTCTTCTTCTTCTTCTTCTTGAGGGAGATACAAAGTTCTGATTCTTGCTCTTCTGGCAGTTTTGTAGTGTGTCTTTGATGTTGTTTCTCCATCTTCTTCGGGGTCCACCTCATGTTCATTGACCTTCTCTTTTTGTATAAGCCTTGTACAGTATGGTATCTCAAGACATCCTCTCCAAGTGAACAAGCTACTTTATTTGCTCTTTTTGTATGTAGTTTAAGATTGGTTCTATGCCAATTTTTTCTCTTTTGGTCTCGTATCTGATTTTATTTTTTCTGGTCACTGCAGCAGCTTTCCTCAAACATCTCATTATCTTTATAGTAAATATCCATGTTTGGCACTGGTAACAGGGTGGGGATGAATCTGCTCTGTATGTGGTTCTTCTTTGTGCTGATCAGTATTGCCTTATGTTGTAGGAGTGCAGGTAGTTTTCTCAATACAAGTAGTCCTCGACTTACAGCCACAATTGAACCCAAAATTTCTGTTGTTAAGTGGGTTTTGCCCCATTTTATGAAATTTCTTGCCACAGTTGCTCAATGGATCGCTGCAGTTGATAAGTTAGTAACACGGTTGTTAAGTGAATCTGGCTTCCCCACTGATTTTGCTTGTCGTAAGGTTGCAACAGGAGATGATACGACCCTGGGACACAGCAACGGTCATAAGTATGAGCCAGTTGCCAAGCATCTGAATTTTGATCACATCATGGGGATGCTACAAAGGGCGTAAGAGTGGAAAATGATCGTAAGTCAGTTTTTTCAGCACCGTTGTAACTTTGGTCACTAAGTGAACTGCTGTAAGTCGAGGACTACCTGTAGTTGGTTTGCCTTACTACGCGGTATGTTAATCTCTTCCTCCATTTTACCATCTTTGGTGAATGTTGTTCCTAGATACTTGAACTTTGATACTTGTTTTATGTTTCTTCCTTCTATTACTATACTTAGGATATGAAGGGTCTAGTTACCATACTGGATTCTACAATATATCAGCGAGATAATTTCAGAACACCCTGCCCAGCAAAATATTTTGCCCCACAGCTCCCCATAGCAGTTACTTTCAAACACTGATGCTCGCTAATACACGCAATGGATTTGGTATTTTTCATTTTCTTCACTGAGACAGTGATATTATCCGGGGCTTGGGACATCACAGAGAGATTTTTTTGAAGATAGGTAGATGCTCTCTCTTTTTTAATGATGCAACTTCAAGTCTTCCCATGAAAGTAATTAAAAAATAGATTCAGGAAACAGGAAAAAAACAACACAGTTCTATCTTCATAAAATGTAGAATTGTATGCCATATAATGGTTATCATTAGCTCAAATGGCTTGAAAAGAAAGCAAAACAAACTGATGAAGGATAAACTTATCAATGGCAACTACTCAAGGCAGCTATTTCCAATATATGAGAAAAGGACAATGATTGCTATACTCCTACAGGAAGAGCCCACAATGTATTTCTTTTCAGGTAGGATGGCTGGATCTGAAATGATTTAATTTGCTGAAGCAAAACAGGCATATGCAAGAGTCTGCCTGTTTCAAAATCTTTTGGAGCCAAACGTTGCCTCCAAATACCTAGAGTTATTGAAAACATTTTTATCCTACATTTATGCTGCAAAGTAACCACAGGACTCAAAACAGAAGATATTGAGGGAAGCTGTGCAAGATAGCAAATTTGTCTGAAATGGTATAGGCCAGGGGTCGGCAACCTCGGCTCTTTTATGACTCGTGGACTTCAACTCCCAGAATTCCTGAGCCAGCTATGCTGGCTCAGGAATTCTGGGAGTTGAAGTCCACGAGTCATAAAAGAGCCGAGGTTGCCGACCCCTGGTATAGGCCAAAGTCCTATTCTATTCTATTCTATTCTATTCTATTCTATTCTATTCTATTCTATTCTATTCTATTCTATTCTATTCTATTCTATTCTATATAATGGGTTCACTTTATTATTATTATTATTAAATTTATTTGCTGCCCATCTCACCACAAGATGACTCTTTACAACTACACTCTTTACAACTCTTTACAATTTTACAGCTTCTTTACAACTGTCACATTTGCTTTATGATTGCTGTGTTTGTTTAACAACCGCTGCAAAAGTCATGAAATTGGGTCTGATCACAAGATGGTCTGTTTTATGACTGTAATTACTTATGACTGAAATTGTGGGACTCAATTACAATCATAACTCAAGGACTATGTGTACAGGATAAATTCCCAGCCGTTTGTGCCTATGAACAGGGTTTTTTTGTTTTTTTTGACCTAGGAATACAAGACAAAGCATCAGGTAGGAAAGAAGTCTCTTTGTAATGCACACTGAAATATAAGAAATTGAATGATCATTTGTATTTTCAGTCCAGAAACAACAACGGAATTAATTCTAGAGACTTTTAGCAGTGCAGAGAGGAATTTTCTAAGACTGGGTTTTGTTTTGTGTTTTGTTTACTTCGGTTTATTTTAATTTTTCTTCTTAAGGCACACTCAGAGCAGAATGTTTGATGCATCCTCATCAAAACAGCTCAGTGATAGAAGTTACAAATTAGGTGTTTTGCAGTGCACAGAATATCTTAGCTAGTACTGGCAGCTTCAGCCAGCCCCAATGCAGATTTCTTTGCAATCAAATGATATAATCAGTCAAAATATTATGTAATGTGGTACAAACAAGAGTTTAATCCATGCAGTATTTATTCTCTATAGCACCTGAGGGCAGGACAAGGGTGAAAGCTTGTCAGAGGAACCTTGGAACTAAGAAGAGATTTCCTGACAGTGAGAACAGTTAAACAATGGAACAGATTGCCTCCCAGAGTTGTAAGAGCTCAATCACTCACTGCAGATTATCAAATAGAGATTGGACAGCCATTTGTCTGGAATGGTATAAGGCAGGGGTAGGCAACCTTGGCTCTTTAATGACTTGTAGACTTCAACTCCCAGAATTCCTGAGCCAACATGGCTGGCTCAGGAATTCTGGGAGTTGAAGTCCATGAGTCATAAAAGAGCCAAGGTTGCCTACCCCTGGTATAAGGTCTCTTCTAACCCTATGACACTATATATATATATATATATAATCAGCACACAGACATATACACATACTTACTTCATTGAATCTAGTAGCCCTTTCTCTTTCTCCTAATAAAAAGAGTCCTGGGAATCTACTTTATAACAACCTGGCAAAGCATACATCTCATTCACCTTGTTCTCCTTGCTATAGTATTATTTTCCATGCTTCCCAACTATACTGGGTTGAAATTAGATTTTTCTTAAACATTTCTTGGTGCTAAATCAGAATGTTTGGTCTCCAAGCCTGTGCATGGAGGTGGGTGAGGTAGGGAGCAAGTGGCTAATGCAGTGAGCACAGAGGGACTGGACCATTTCTCCCTTGACTTTAAAAAAATAACACAGTTGGAAGGAACCTTGAAGGTCATCTAGTCTAATCCCCTGCTCAGGCAGGAAACCCTATACCATTTCAGACAAAAGGTTGTCCAAGTGCCTTTTGGAGAAAGAAAACCACCTTTGGGACAATGACAGAGTTTTTACTATTTATTTATTTTATTTATTTGGATTTATATACCGCCCCTCTCCCAAGGGACTCGGGGCGGTGTACAGGGCAATTAAAACACTATGAACAACACATAATATACAAAAATTAAAATGAAATTAAACCAAATAGCCCTAAACAACAAAACACATTCTAAAATTTAAAAATTTTAAAATTTAAGATCTAAAATCCCAGTCCCTCAGTCCAGACCGGCAAGTTCAAATAGCCAAGTCTTCAGGTCGCGGCGAAAAGAGCGAAGGTCGGGAGCCATCCGGAGCTCAACCGGAAGCTGATTCCAGAGGGCAGGCGCGCCCACAGAGAATGCTCTCCCCCTGGGGGCCGCCAGTCGACATTCCCTGACCGACGGCACCCAGAGGAGGCCCTCTCTGTGGGAGCTCACAGGACGATGGGAAGTTAACGCTGGCAAAAGGTACTCCTGTAAATAACCCGGACCCATGCCATTTAGAGCTTTATAGGTCATCACCATGAGTGTACCTATATCAGGCAACGCCATGGTAATATAATACAGGGGTCCTCAACCTTGACTACTTTAAGAATTGAGGACTTCAACTCCTAGAATTCCTCAGCCAGCTTTGCTGGCTGAGGAATTCTGGGATTTGAAGTCCACAAGTCTTAAAGTTGCCAACGTTGAGGACCCCTGATATAATAGGCAGATGATGGAGGCAGTGATAGACAATGGCAAAGGCATAAATTCTACTGCACAAGAGAAGGCATTGGCCAATCACGCCTGCATTTTTGCCGGATGGATAAAAAATATAAAATGATTGAAAATATAGTGCCAAACGATGGTTCCCACAGGTTGGATGACACTCAACATTTTACGGAGTAACATTTTTGGAGTTCAACTGGGGGTTATGATGTGGCTAGAAAGCTTTCGGGATGGTTCATTGCTGATCTTGCCAGGCAGGAAAAGAACAGCTGATGCTGCAGAGATGGAATTCCAGTGAGAACACAGGAAAGCTCAACTCAGTGAAAAAGGAAATTATACAATTACAAATTGACATCTTACCACTGGCAAAATTGAGATGGGCTGAAATTGGCACTTTCAGTAAAAAAAATTAAAACCATTTCCTACTCAGGAGAAAAAAACAAAGAAGGAACAGGACTGTTTTAATTGTCAGGAAGGACATAGCAAAGACAATGAGGCCAGTGGCTGAATAATACCAATCAGATGGAGAATATTATTTTTTTTCTTCGTTTTATTTATTTGTATCCCACTTTTATTATTTTTTACAAACAACTCAAGTTGACGAAGATACGAAAAAAACCTTCCTTCTCCATTGCCCCCACAACAACAATCCTTTGAGGTGGGTTGGGCTGAGAGTGAGTGGCTGGCCCAAAATCAACCAGCTGGCTTTTATGGCTAAAAGAATAGAACAGTCAGTCTCTGGCTTTCTAGCCTGACCTTAACAAATACACTAAACTGACTCTCTTTTATTTAAATTATAATTATTATTTTGTGCACAGGTTTTCTATCATACTCTATGTATCCCATTACTGATTTCTCTAGTTGAAAATAGATTTGGGGCCTCTGCATAAATGAGCTTCCCCCTACAGTTATATGGAAGGCAAATTTCAAATGTTCAACATGCATCAGCCAGGAAAATATTTATTCATATTTAAAGGTCAAACTCAAACTCTTGAGTGTGCTGCAGTCACTCTGATAGGAATCGAACTGACTACATGTCTAGAGACCCAGCTTTATCAGGACATGTAACTGCAAAAAAAAAACACCAAAAAACCAAAACACAAATAGTAACCTGCTTCAGATTCTGCCACGCAACATGGGAAGGTCAGGGACTCAAACTAAGTCATGAAAAGAAAATATGAGACAAAGCCAACATGTATTTCCTTATCCGCCTGCTCCATCAGTAAATACCTTGTGAGGTTTGATTGCCTGAAGAGCTGGTTTGGGTTCTGTCTTAGCTGTTTTGGCAGGAGATGCAGCCAAGTGATTCCTACAGCCTATTTAAGTGTGTGTGTGTTTAGTGTGTGTGTGCATGCATGTGTCGGGAAATGCGTACATTAAAGCTACGCCTTTGTCAAACACAATGTAAACTGATCTGCAAGACAAGGAATCTGAAGAGATCCGCCCAAAGGAACCGCAGTTCATCTCAAGACCGAACTGTGTTTTTTTTTTTAAGTCCTCGACTTACAACCACAACCGAGCCCAGAATTATATCGCCAAGGGACAAATTTGTTAAGCTGAGTTTGGCCCCATTTTACGTTTTTTTCTGGCCATGTTTGTTACGCGAATCACTGCGGTCGTTAAATTAGCAAGACTGGTTGTTAAAACGAATCTGGCTTCCCCGTTGACTTTGCTTGTCAGAACATCGCAAAAGATGATCCCGTGACACACACACACACACCCTGGGACGCTGCAACCGTCATAAATACGAACCAATTGTCAAGCATCCGAAGGTAAAACCATGGGGACGCGGCGACGGTTGTAAAGTGTGAAAAGGGGTCAAAAGTCCCTTTTTTCCCCTCCCCCCTGCCCAAAGGAACCGCAGTTCATCTCAAGACCGAATTGTGTGTTTTTTTTAGTCCTCGACTTACAACCACAAAAGAGCCCAGAATTATATCGCCAAGGGACAAATTTGTTAAGTTGAGTTTGGCCCCATTTTACGTTTTTTTCTGGCCATGTTTGTTATGCGTATCACTGCGGTCGTTAAATTAGCAAGACTGGTTGTTAAAACGAATCTGGCTTCCCCGTTGACTTTGCTTGTCAGAACATCGCAAAAGATGATCCCATGACACCACCACCCCCCGGGACGCTGCAACCGTCATAAATACGAACCAATTGTCAAGCATCCGAAGGTAAAACCATGGGGATGCGGCGATGGTTGTAAAGTGTGAAAAGGGGTCAAAAGTCCCTTTTTTCCCCTCCCCCCAGTGCCCTTGTAACCAGGGCTTTTTTTCTCATAGAACGCCCAGAATGGAGTTCCGGCACCTTTTTTGGATGGAACCTTGTAGGGTAAGGCAAGGCGGGTTGTATGACAATGTATGAGTTCCTGCACCTTTTTCTTTTACAAAAAAAAAAAAAAAGCATTGCTTGTCACTAAGAACGGTCACTAAAACGAACGGTTGTAAGTCGAGGACTACCTGTACTGCGTGCTACTGAAACTTCTCAGTTGGCCAGGCGAGGAACAGGAAGACTGGGCGAAGTTTTCCCAGAGCGAGGAGCGTGTGCGGAGCGGCGAATGAGTCATCCGCCGAGTTTTCCTGGGCTACCTCCGCCACATCTGTCCTGCCCGGCGATGGGAACGCCTTTTTTTTTCCCTCCCGTCGGCCTGTAGAGGCAGCCGCTTCCCCCCCCCCCCCCGAGCCGAGGGCGGTGCCAAGTTAGAAGCCAACTTGACTTTTTTTTCTTTTTTCCGGCACTCGAAGTCGTCCGAATCTGCCCGGTGTGTCTTTTCTGTCCCCTCCACCCCTGCCCCTGCGCCGCCGCCTCTTCTTCTTTTATACGCCCATCCCCGTTTCCAAAAGGTTGGCTGGGCAGGTTCCGGGAAAGGCGGAAGAAAGAACTTGGCAAGCGGGCATCCGAGCCAAAGAAGGGGCCAGGCTTCCCACGCCGGTAAGGTTTGCTACCACCCCCACCACCCCTGCTCCCCCCAAGATCGAGTATTCGGCCATTCGGTTCCGAAACGGGACGCGCGCCCGGAGTGAAACGGTCGGTAACCTTTGCTTTGTTAGCGTAGGCGAAATCGGGTCTCTTTCAGGGTTGCAACGGCGGGGGAATTAAAACGCAGCGAGGTTGGTCTCTTGTTTTGGGCGTTCTTGGCATTGCTATTGGTGTGTGTGTGGGTGTGTGTGTGTGGGGACTTGTGCGCTATTGCCAGGCTGGGGCTCTGTGCATCGGAAAGTTTTTCGAAGGCAGGTTTTTTTTATAAAGAAAAGAAAAGAAAAACACAAATCATCTCGCTTGGGGCTCGCCTGCCGTACAAGCGACAGCCCTCGAGGATTTAGAGTAGTTTTGTTTATTTATTTTTTTCCCCCCTTGCAGCCTGTTGCTACATTTTAAGGAGGAAGTTTAAAACAACCAGTAACACCGCAGACGGGAAAGCGCCCCAGCTGCTTTCAGCTCCTAGGAGAAATTATTTGAGCCGTTCCGAAGTAACTCGGAATTATCCACCATTCCCGTTACAAACTGTAGCTGTCTTTATTCTGGCTCTGTTGAGTGAGAGAGGGTGGTTGGTTTTTAAGATAGCGATCTCTGCTGATGTGTACAGGAAGGGTTGTGGTTGCTTTAAATAAACCAGCCGAAGTACGGGGATCCTGTTTTAGTCAAAAGGTGAGGAGAGGTTGCAAATCCCTGTTTACGCTGTTTTGGAAGCCGTGCAAATCCTGGTTTATTGTGAATAAGGCATACAATATAGCTGCACCTGTTGGTTTCCTCTCGCAGAGGGTGGTTAATATACCAAAAGCCATCCTGGCTTGTTGTAACTTTTATGAGCCAGGGTCATAACTCTTACGATGTGCATAGAGTTTACAGATGCACTTTCAAATGCTGTTCTAGCCTGAATGAGTGAATGCATTGCCCACAAGGAAACTGAAAGAAGGCACATGTGTTTGCCATAAAGCTGCACATGCTGATTGACATACCTACGGTGATATGCAAATGTAAAAGTTACCGTAATTTAATAGAAAATGCAATATAATGGCATAAGAGGGAAGAGAGTAGTTAAGTAACCAATGGGCAATTTCAATCTCTTGATTTAGTCCTTTGGACTTTTTTCAGCAGCTGTCGCTTAAAATGTATCTACCTTAGAGAAGAATCAGTCTTTCTCCTAAATAAAGTAGCACGGCATTATACAGCATGACATACCTACTGTACAACAGTTTATGTTTCAGTGCTTCAAAATGAAATTGATTCTATTGTTGAAAGAAACATCTTCATCGGGGTCCACTCCAAGCTGGGAATAAACAAAATGGAGACTGCTTTAGAAAGGCTGCAGTTTATTGAAGAGGAGAGCTGCAAGATTGGCTCTGGGAAAGCTGACCACGTGTCGCTGGGAGTGGTGGGTTTTTATACCTTCTTGAGCCTTTTGTTTGGAGTTCTTCCTGTTTTAGGCTTTGTATTTCCTGTGCCGTGTACTTCGACTTGAGTCTGAGTGTGCCCTTTTGGTATTGGTGGGTTAATATTATGTTTCCTGTCCTTAGAATTTGGGTGGGAGAATGTAGATTTTAAAGGGACGCGGTAGCTCAGTGGGTTAGGACGCTGAGCTTGTCAATCAGAAGATCAGCAGTTTGGCGGGTTGAATCCCGAGTGCCGTGTAACAGACTGAGTGCCTGTTACTCGTCCCAGCTTCTGACAACCTAGCAGTTCGAAAGTACGTAAAAAATGCAAGTAGAAAAATAGGGACCACTACGGTGGGAAGGTAACAGCGTTCCGTGCGCCTTTGGTGTCTAGTCATGCCAGCCACATGACCACGGAGACGTCCTCGGACAAGCGCTGGCTCTTCGGCTTTGAAACGGAGATGAGCACCAGCCCGTAGAGTCAGAAACGACTAGCACGCATGTGCGGGGGAACCTTTACTTTTACCCTTATGTAGATTTTAGGGATCCTTGTCTTCCTAATTTCTTCAGTTTCTAGCTGGGAGGCTGAAACCTTTCTGAAAAAGATGATTGAATTTGCATTTCTAAAAGCTGGCCTCTGCTGAGTTTTCTGCTTGGGGGAGAGGGGCTGGGGCTGGTTTCTCTCTCTCTCTTTTTTAAAGATCTTCTCTATTATTCCTTTGGGGAAATATATTCTTCCTTTTTAATATTCCCCAAAATATTTCTTTCTCTGGATTCTTCACTACTAACCTATTAACTGGTGAATTTCAGTAAAAACCTATATTTGGTCACTTACCGTTATACAGAAGTTTCCACACTAGTTGCCATTTGTTTTAATAAAGTCTGTTCAACAAGCTGTAGCGGCAGGGCTCAGCTATCAACTATGATTTACAAATATAGTGGGTTCACATGCTGCCCTCGCTCAACCACTTTATGACTTAGTGCAGAGGGGGAAACCCAAGGCTCCAGTCACTAAGAGCCTTGGTGGAGCAGTGGGCTAATGCCTCCTTAAGTAACACCAGCTGCCTGCAATTAGTGCAGGTTCGAGTCCCACCAGGCTCAAGGTTGACTCAGCCTTCCATCCTTCTGAGGTAGGTAAAATGAGGACCCAGATTGTTGGGGGCAATTAAGCTGACTTTGTAATAATGCCGCTTGAGGTGGGGGGGAAGCCCTAATAAGCAGGCATATACATAGAATGAAGGCTATTGCGAAGCACATTGATTTGTGCTTTAAATTGTAAGCCGCCCTGAGTCTTCGGAGAAGGGCGGGATATAAATGGGATTTTAAAAAAAAAACTCCTCAAAGTTATTACAACGTGTTAGTTCTTAGTATTGTAGAAGGAGAAAATCTCTTAAAAGACGATCAAGATTAATCCTAAAACAATTAAACTAGGACAAAATGTCCTGGTTCTACCATTTTGAACTGAAAAGCAATCTAGAACCTTAAGGGCCATGACGGGGTGAGGGTGGGGAGCAAGGATGTCAGAAAAGTCAAAATGGCTGCTGTGACTGTACAATACAACCTCATCTTTTATTAAATCTCCATATATTTAAGCAACTTGTGATCTGATACTCATCACTAATGATTCTGATGATTGCTCATATATCCTGCTTTCGTTATCATCATTTTTACTTTCAAGTTGCCCAAATAGATTTTATGGCATCATAAAGGAAGTTAATGTTGTGGATGTATATGTCAAATTGTTTTAGGTTACAAACCATTATTGAGGCTGCTGAATCTGGCCATTGTGCATGTACATTTTAGCGGTTTTTGTTTTTTCTTATGAGAAGCTTAGAAGTCAGTTCTGCAGGGATAGTTGAGTGAATGAAACAGCACAGTCACCCCTTTTTTAAACATGTGGTTCTGTATGAGAAAGACAAGCTAGCATTGTTTCAACAATTTCAACCACTACATTTTTTTCATCTTTGCCCCTCTTTGTGTGCATTAAGTTGGGATTAACTCCATTGAACGGACCACTAAATCCCGATTTTCTCGCAAATGAATTTGGGGCAGTAAATGGCTAGCCATATTTCATTTTAATGAAACTCTTCTGTTGATTTTGCTGTGATTCAAGCTTCGCTATTAATACTCTCAAGGGAGATTGTTCTGAATTTCAGGATATTGACCCGTCTTAAAAAATATCCACTACATGAGCCGTTGACCACAAATGAGGTTATCAAAACTGTTCTCCACTTGAACCTTGAACTTTGAAATATCACAAACCCCCTTCCCCTTTATTTTTATTTTTTTGCTATTGCACAAATGTTTTGGGATCAGTTGGTGCTCTTGAAGAAGGACTTCAAGCAAAAGCCTAAATAAATTCCTGTGCAGTCTCGTCCTATGCCTGACTACTCATCATTTTTGTCTCTTTTATATGTTTCACTGTAAAATGCTTTTATATTATTCTTTAAGGAGAATCATTTTCAGCTCAGGATTGTCTTCTTTTGGGGTTAATATGAGTATCTGATGTATTGAACTTACAATCTCTCATGCATTCATCCGGCAAGATCAGAGCTTTGGATCAAAAGACAAAAAAGTTAATCCAGAGTTTGCGTGGCTGTGTGCTCAGCCCCTTCAAGCAGCCTCATTTTATTCCCCCTGGGCATGTGCACCTGCCGTGTGATCCTGGGAAAAGACCACGTGCTTCCATGCAAGCTCCAAATTCCATCTTGCCCTTCAGAGCTGAAACAGTGCACAGTCCTAGGAAATATCTCACGCTGGACTCAGCGTGATGTTAATCTTTTGTTTCCTGCTATGTCTCCGTGCTTCCTTGCCTCCAAATTTCTGTTTCTTCTGGAGAATTGCTCCCTGGAGCAGCTTTTGGGTGACACCATGTGACAGAGAGGAGGCATTCAACAATTAACTTTTCCAACTTTGAGTCACATGAGAGAGTTTTAATTTATTAAGGCAAAGTACATTTAATAGAATGTGGCCTTCCCCTCAACAATTTCTTTTTGTGTAAAGTTTGGGATGTGAATTCTGTTACCTTGTTGTTACTAGGGGGTGGAGGGTTACAGGGTTTTTTAAATAGCTTTTATATGGGGCTTTTATCTTTGTAAGTCTCCTGGAGTCACTGAGAGGTGAGATGGGTGGCCATATAAATTTTCTTACGTGAATAAATATAGGATGGATTTTTCAAAGTTGCATTTTGCTTGTTCACATTGATTCAGTTGCAACTCACAAGTTGTGTTATTTTGCTTACTAAGTAGTTTCTGCAGATACAATCCTAAATATATTGCACTGAAAGAAATTCAGTTCAATATATTTAGGGCTTCTATTGATTTTTATTTATTTATTGGATATTTATTATTTTATTTATATTCTGCCTTACACAAATTACTCAAGATGGTGAACGTATTGAGCACACCTTCCTCTTATTTTCCCCATAACAACCACCCTATGAGGTGGGTTGGACTCAGGCAGAGTGGCTGGTCCAGCTGGTAGTGGAACTGGACTGGAACTCATAATCTCCTTGGCCCAAAGTCTCCCAGCTGGCTTTCATGCCTAAGCAAGATTAAAACTCATGGTCTCCTGGTTTCTAGCCTTGTGCCTTCACCACTAAATCAAACTGGTTCAGTTTCTTATTCCCAAATAAATGTGTTCAATGGTGTAACCCAATGAACAGATTAGACTCAGCTAAAAAAAACTGTGCCAAATTGTGCCTTTCCTAATCTGGAGTAGTCAGCTCCAGATTACAAAGATCACAATTTGAGTCTAATCTGTACCATGAAAACTGTAGGTCGCTATTCTCTTTTCACTTCATCACCTCCATTTGAGCATAACACCTTGCAATACTGTGCTAAGAATTGCCATGGCACAATGAGGTGAGGATATTTAGCGCTATACAAATCTAAGATTGGATAGAAAAACTCAGATTGGAAGTCAGGAATGCTGCTGCCTTCATATTTTTCATCCGAATATAGTGAGATTGATAACTGATAGCGCAGATAACAGATATTGGGAATTCAGAAATGATTCCAGAAAAACAAAGATCTTCTCATGTAAATCATCAGGTATGGTTAGACCAGGCGTCTTCAAACTGGCCCTTTTATGACTTGTGGACTTCAACTCCCAGAATTCCTCAGCCAGGCATGCTGGCTGAGGAATTCTGGGAGTTGAAGTCCACAAGTCATAAAAGGGCCAAGTTTGAAGACCCTTGGAGGGGTGTCAAACTGCTGGCCTACGGGCCAGACGCATCATCGGGAAGCCATGCCTACCCCATTGCCGGCAATAGTAAAGAAAACTCCGATACATTGTGCAATGTCACGTGACGTCGTGAGTTTGACATGTCTGGGTTAGACCAATGACTTCCATTGCTTCAGCTCACTTCTGCTGCACCTGGTCATTGATGGCTCTTGGACCTATATTTTTTTTTCAGAGTCAAGGCTACGGTCAGAGAAGAATGATCCATGTAGCCACATGAAACTGAGACATGTCAAGAGATAGCAGAGAAGGACAAAGGAGGCAGGAACACACTGTACAAGCTAATGATCATCCAAGCCAGGTCTGTCTCTCTTCCTGGGCTAGTTGCCATAGCAAAGGATGAAAAGCAGCTGATAGGGATTAGGGACAGGAACCTCTGAAAAACTTGATTTGAACTTAAGTGGAAAATGCAACATTTTGAGAAAAATGTAGCTAACTACACCACACCTTTTTATCTGTTTATGCAGTGAATATGAGTTCTTCTTAGCAACAGTTATGTTGCTATGGCTGCTATTTAATGATTGAACACAATTCTCTTATTTAAATAGCAAAGATAAGGCATTACTGTTTATTAAAAGTTTATCATGTTTCATTATTATTTCCATGTTGTGTAAGCAAGAAATCATGGCTGTTAGGTAGCTTTATGAGACAGAAATATAATTTCCCTCCCAATATATTTATTATGGAATGTTGCATGACTGGCAGTGTCTCCTTTTGCTCGTAAAGCAGGCCTCTCACAACCTGTTCTGCCTTTTTGGAAAATAAAATATGTATGTGTGCGTGTTATAAATAAAAATAGTGCAACCACCTAGTTCTGTATTATACAGATGTGTGATTAAATGATTCAGACTTTACTTCTGTCCTTAGGAGACAGAGCAATCCCACAAGAGATAAACAAAAATCAAATGCTATTTTAAAACAAAGGTTAATGTAAATACGTATTTGTTGTTAGTTGCGAAGTCGTGTCCGACCCATCGCGACCCTATGGACAACGTTCCTCCAGGCTTTCCTGTCCTCTACCATCTTCTGGAGTCCATTTAAGCTCAAAATACGTATAAAATATTAAAATAACTTTAGATGTTAAAACATAAACTTTCAAAGATAACAGTGGGTGGATTTCAGAGCTATTCAGATCACAGTGAAACAGCTGGTTAAAGAAACTGCAGTGCTCCGGACAAACCACAGGATACCACAGGATGGTGCTGGACTGCCGCAAACAGAACAATTCCAGCTAGCATCTCAAACAAGGTGCTGCAGAAAAAGTTCCATATTATATTACAATTTATAAGAGAGGTTTGCAGAATTGTTTGTGTTTTGTTTTTTTCTTAATGCACCTTCTAAGATCTGAAGTAAAAAAAAGTTGAGATTACACAATGTTGGACCTTGTATAGAGAAATAAAAGATGCCTGCAGAAAAAAAAGAAATCTACAATTCCTAAGTTGAAGGATTATCTATTCGTGTCAAATCAGTAACTTTTTCCCTGCTATCTTTTTAAGGAGATAATGTTTGTTTGAATAAGATAATGCTGGGTTGGGCTAAATTTGGAAAAGTGGGCTTACCTCTCCCTCCCTTTTTTTCTGAGATAGTAACTTCAGTGAAAGCTTTAGGAAAAGAAATTAAGGGGGCAAAAGTATTGAAAAAGTCCGGAATTCTGATGCCACATGTCAGACTTCACATAATCTTGACCTAAATGAGTTTAAAAGGGGTTGCCCCTCTGGGCCTGGCTTCCTCCAGTTCTTAATTATTCTATTTTATAATTGTGAGTTAGAATTGATAGACCTGACCTTTATTGCTTCCAATAATCCTCATCTCCCATAAGGTTGTCAAGGTCAAATTCAGGGCCTTTAATTCCCAGAAACTAGGAAATCTGTTGATCAAATGAATGTCTCCCAGCTAAACTGTTCCTTTGAAACTCATTTCTTCCCATTTAAGTGAATGGCAAAGGTATTTCAGGGAGCCGTGTGATTAAAAACCATTGACAATGACAAAATGCAATTGCAATTTACACTCTAATAGTCAGTGCCTATAATATTATTTAGGAGGGTGTGAACTCACAAGGATATAATGGTAAATATAATGGAAGTGTGGCTATCTCAATCCAGCCAAAACAGAGTATAATGTTCCTCTTTGTCAGTGAAGCCACATGTACCTCTGATGCAAGCTTTGAATCCAAGGTGGGCTCCTAAACTGTTCAGAGGAGGGTCAGAAACAAAAGAGGAGGCCATTTCTTTAATCCCTTAACCTGGAGCCCTCTCTTCATAAATTATCTGGTCTCTGTGAATCTGTTTCAGTTTATTGCTTTCACCCAATGTGGATCACTGCCTTCAGGCATCCATGTGGCACTTGCACAATGTCTCCTGTTGTGACATTAATTGTATGAAAGCAATTAATGTGCCAGTTTGAGGAACAGTCCCAACTCCAGCAAATATCTCTTCTTGGAATCTGTTAGTGCAGTGATGGCAAACCTTTTAGAGACCGGGTGCCCAAACTGCAACCCAAAACCCACTTATTTATTTTATTATTTTATTATTTTTTATTTTATTATTTGGATTTGTATACCACCCCTCTCCCAAAGGACTCGGGGCAGTGTACAGGGCAATTAAAACACTATATACTTATGTATCGTTGGGTGCCGGGTGGACGTGGCCTATTAGGGGACATGGCTTTGGTGGTAATGGCAGACTGGGTGGGACTAAAAAGTTCAATCAATCAATTCCAACTTTGCGAAATCTTTTTTTTTTCCCCACGAGAAATTGAAATTGATTGATTGATTGAAGCTTTTTTTTTTCACACAGCGGTGAAAGCCTAAAGTGAAAAGGTTTTATAAAAACCAGCTGAAGGCCTAGGACTGGGGTGACAACACGCATGCCCACAAAGAGGGCTCTGTGTGCCACCTGTGGCACATGTGCCATAGGTTCGCCACCACGGCGTTAGTGCTTCTCAAGATAATGTCTACCTGTGGACCAATGAGAGCTTATTTTGAGAAGCAAGAAGTAGTTACAGGAAAGAGGCTTATCAAGAGATAAAGAGTTAATTTCTTTTTTACACTTTTATGTTTCAAGATTACTCATAGCTGCTGTTGCTTCACATGAATATATACTGCTCAAAAAATAAAGGGAACACTTAACACAATGTACTGTATTTAATAGTAGGATGTCTTATCTTGTGTTCCCTTTATTTTTTTGAGCAGTATATATAATAATTTCATCCATACAAGTTACTTTCAAGTCTGCTTTGATTCTCAAAGTGCTTAGAGTCATTTAGAAATGTCACGTTCATGGCAGGAGGGCTCTTTTAATATAAATTATATTAATAAAATTAAATGGTAGGTAGGATTATGTTTTGTTTAAATTGCATTTTCCTTTCGATTGTAAATATATTCTGGTATATATTGATTTAGGGTGGCGGTGGCTCAGTGGGTTAGGACACTGAGCTTGTCGATCAGAAGGTCGACAGTTTGGTGGGTCGAATCCCGAGTGCCGCGTAACAGAGTGAGCGCCTGTTACTCGTCCCAGCTTCTGCCAACCTAGCAGTTCGAAAGCACGTAAAAATGCAAGTAGAAAAATAGGGACCACTAAGGTGGGAAGGTGACAGCACTCTTTTCGCCTTTGGCGTCTAGTCATGCCAGCCACATGACCACGGAGACGTCCTCGGACAAGCGCTGGCTCTTCGGCTTTGAAACGGAGATGAGCACCGGCCCCTAGAGTTGGAAACGACTAGCATGCATGTGCGGGGGAACCTTTACCTTTTTATATATTGATTTTACTTATTTTGTGTAAGGTTAACTGATTTTTTTTTGTGCCTTTTGTGCCTCTGAGTCAGTAGTGCCTGGACAACTCCCTGCAGTTTTTAGTAATATTTCAGAAGTGCTTTGCCATATCCTGCTTCCAAGGGCTGAAAAAAGAGAGATACTGGCCCCAAATCACTGGCTGGCTTTGTGCCTAAGGCAGAACTAGAACTTACAGTCTCCTGGTTTCTATAACAACGCCTTAATCACTGCACCAAACTGGCTCTTGCTATTTGATAAATGCTGTTTAGTATTGATTTTTTATTATTATTGTAGTTAGGGACACATTATAAATAAACACTATGTTTGTTTGTTATGTTAGTTAAATTTACATTTCATATACCAACCAAAGGGGGAGAGTCCACATTTTATATAAGAAAAAGGAACCCAACTTTTCCATGGTTAGAAGCAAGGCCTGAAATTTGCAGAAGACGGGGGCATGTTTATGGAAATTCTCAGTCATCCAGGTCAGGGTTTTCCCAAAGGTGCTTTTTCAAGAGTCAACTGGACTTCCTTGTTTTTCTTTGAAGACATTTCGCTTCTCAGCCAGGAAGCTTCTTCAGCTTTGATTGGATGGTGGGGAATGGAAGGATTTATACTCCTTGCAGACAGCTGGTCAAGGACCTCATGAAAAAGCACCTGGGGGCATATTTTTGAAATGGATAGATTTTGTAACTTCCCTTTTGTTTTTCTAACTAACTGAGAAAGTCTTAGGGAGAGGTTTGTGTGTGTGTGTGTGTGCAAAACAAGATACCTAGAATAGGGAAGTAATATTGACTACTCTCTTGCCATATCTTGCTGAGCAATCTGGTTTTTACAGATTGTCTCTATGCAGGGCTCACTTATCGTTTCACAGTCAGGCCAAGGAAAACTGCTTTAAAGCTACAGGCTGATGCAGAAACACAGAGGCAAGAGGAAAGGGGCAATTCCTCTCTCTTTAAGAACTTCTTATATATATATATAAGAACAAATTTTATTATTTAAAATAAGTGAAAGTTGGACCATAAAAAAGGCTGAGCGCCAAAGAATTGAGGCCTTTGAACTCTGGTGCTGGAGAAGACTCCTGCGAGTCCCTTGGACTGCAAGGCGATCAAACCGGTCAGCCCTAGAGGAGATCAACCCTGACTGCTCTTTAGAAGGCCAGATCCTGAAGCTCAAACTCAAATACTTTGGCCACCTAATGAGAAGGAAGGACTCACTGGAGAAGAGCCTAATGCTGGGAAAGGTTGAGGGCAAGAGAAGAAGGGGACGACAGAGAATGAGGTGGCTGGATGGAGTCACTGAAGCAGTAGGCGTGAGCTTAAATGGACTCCAGAAGATGGTAGAGGACAGGAAAGCCTGGAGGAACGTTGTCCATAGGGTCGTGATGGGTCAGACACGACTTCGCAACTAACAACAACAAGAACAACAACAAGAACTTTGGACGTGGTGTTATCGGTCTGACATACCTTCTTGTCTTACATCGTTTTTTGTATGTTATATACATTTTATATACATATCATTTATATACAGTTATACAATGTTCGATCTTATCCACCTTATTCTAATATTATTTAAGTTCAACATCTTGTATATCTCTATTAAGACCTTCCTTTCTGTTCCCACCATAGGTAAAATTTATTCCAATTTTTTTTAATACTCTGACTGATCTTTATTTTTTATTTCCAAAGTTAACTTATCCATTTCTGTGCATGCCCATATTTTGTTTATCACCTCGCTCTCGTCAGGTATTTCACTATCTTTCCATTTCTGGGCGAACGTCATTCTCGTTGCTGTGATGATATGTATTATTAAATATAACTCTTCTTTGCTATGTTTCTCTTTTGTTATGCCAAGCAGGAAAAATTCTGGCCTAGATTCTACTCTCCGTCCTAGTATTTCCTCTAGCCAAGTCCGTATCTTTTGCCAATACCTTTGTGTCTTATTACGGGTCCACCATACATGAAAATAGGTGCCTAATTCTTGGGAACATTTCCAGCAATTGGTGGATATTGTTTTATACATTTTAGCTAGCCGTGTTGGAGGGAGATGCCACTGGTTAAACCTCTTATATAGATTTTCTTTGCAAGCTGTGGCCAGCGTTATCTTTTTAATTCTATCCCAAAGTGTTTGCCATACATCAAGATCGATACCATGTCCCACATTCTTAGCCCATATCAACATCGTCTTTTTGACTTGTTCTTCAATCATTTTATACCCCAATAACAATTTATACAGTTTTCTTGTTTGCTTCTCATCTGCCCCAATAAGATTTTATCCAATGCAGTTTCTTGAATATTTATCCCCCACTCTTTCTTATCTTTCCCATATCGTGTTTGTACTGTAAGTAAGCCCACCATTCCAATTTTATCCCTTGTTGCTCTAGTTCCTGTCTCGATTTCAATTCTCCGACATCATTCATAATATCTTTATACGTAGTGCTATTCTCCAAATTGAACAAATTTGGGTAAACTATTGCCTCCAGGGTATACAACCAGACTGGTACTTTAATATAATTTAAGAATAATTAATTATATAATTATATATATAATTATATATAATTATATATTAAATTATATATATAATTTAATATAATTTAAGTTCTTTAAGAACTTCTTGAATGTCCTCAGCTTATAACAGTTCATTTAGTGACTGTTTGAAGTTACAGTAGCAGAAATGTGACATGACCTTTTTTCATATTTATGACCATTGCAGCAGCCCCATGGTCACATGATCAAAATTCACTTGGCAATTGACTCATATTTATGACGGTTGCAGCATCCTGGGGTCATGTGGACAGTTTTTGCAACCTGCTGACAAGCAAAGTCAATGGGAAAGCCAGACTCATTTAACAATCATGTTACTAATTTAACAACTGCAGTGACTCATGTAACAATTGTGGCAGGAAAGGTTGTAAAATGGGGCAAAATTCACTTAACAATGTCAACAATGTTGATATCAAGTCAAGCAGTGTTGGACATGGAAACACACCCAATTGCATTTGAATAAGATTAAGAGTGCATGCTGTAAATACTCTTAATCTTCTTCTGATTCTGAAATTAAATCAATATCTGTACCTGTTGAATCGTTAATAAAGGATTAAGGCGTCTCAACAGTGAAGGATCTCTGCTTCATCTGAACTGCAACAATGAGATATCTCAGTATATTTTAATATTTGGGCAGAAAGAAAGAAATGGAGAAATCATCTCTTAGATGCTGAGGCCCAGCTGCTCAGAGCATTAAATGATGTCATGAGCAACTTGGATTCTGACCTTAGGCATATTGGGAACCAGTGTAGTTCTTGTAGTGGGCATTATCTAAGTTCCTGCTATAAGGAACTACTAGCTAATAATCTAGGTGGGAAGATCCAGAATTGTCAACTATAGCAACCAAATGGTTCTTCAGCTAGAATCGTTGTAGCTGGTGGAGTAAATCAAAGCTATCTAAAATTGCTTCCAGCCACTAAGACTGAATGAGTATCTAGTGACAAGGGTTGAATGGAGAACTCTCAGCCTATATATAGATTCCTTCAGTCTCATTTTGGATTTGTTTCATCAAAGGCAAACCAGTTTACCAATGCTCCAGTGAATTAGGACACAGCCTCCGTTAATTGGATCTCATGTGGCCAGCATCCTAGCAGTATTCTAGCATCTACATTGCTATGGTTGGCTTTTATGGTAAGAAGAAAAGAGACTTAGCATTATCAATAATGCTGAATTCAAGATAGAAGAACCAGTTTTGTTTTATGGTCAGTGTTTAAGGCTTTGGACCAGTAACAGAGAAACTCAGGTGTCTATCTTCAGATACGGAAATTCACTGGGCGACTTTGGGCCTTCTCAAACCAACCTATCTCAAAAAGTTGTTGTAGAAATAAATAGGAATAAACACCTTGTACAGCTCTTTGAACTTCAGAATAATAACAATAAGAATAATAATATGAGAAATGTTGAATTCTGCCATGATTTATATATCAGATAACCTTTATTATTGACTGGAAGGGCATTGATAATGTCCTGTAAATTCTATCTGCTGTTTTAGGGTCTTTGAATTGGGGGAACGGAAGCTATATGTTCTACTTCAATCTTTATGTTTGCTTGAAGAAATAGAAAGTTATACTTGTGTGCTACTATATACCAATCCCACTCTAATTTCAATTCTTGGAAAATTAAAAGGAAAGGGGGGTTAAAATGTGCATACAAAGAAATGAATAAATGATAATGGCATTCTGATAAGTGAAAGCCAACTAAGCTTTTGAAGTGATTGTGTTCTACTTATTCTTTGTAGCTTCTGTGATCAGCGAGTTTCTGGGTCATAAGCAGATAACCCGTATCCGCTTTTTGTATTTCTAAGGGCCATAATTGGCATAATCTGTTAACCACTCGCCCAATTCATTCAATAAATCCAAATTCACTTTGGCTGGATTAAAAAAGGGGCAGTATTTTTGTCTGACTTTGCTAGATGATCTGGCCAATGGTCTAAACCAGGGGTAGGCAACCTTGGCTCTTTTATGACTCGTGGACTTCAGCTCCCAGAATTCCTGAGCCAGCATGGCTCAGCTTGGAAACTCTCCCTTTCCCCTCAGCATGGCTGGCTCAGGAATTCTGGGAGTTGAAGTCTACGAGTCATAAAAGAGCCAAGGTTGCCTACCCCCGGTCTAAACGCATTCTGTGGGAAAGAGTTTTGTCCGAAAGATGAATTTTTAAAGATGGAGTTGTCAGGAGAGAGATGAGGGCCCCAATGAGCTTTGGAACTGCAGTTCTTTCTATTGGCAGAGTGGAAATGTTTTATTTATTAAATGTATATGCTGCTCATCTCACTATCAAGTGATTCTGGATGGCACAGAATGTTGCTCCTGTTTTGGGACTCCTATTTCATAAAAAGAAATGATGAATTAGCTATGAGGGGACCAGAAAATCTGTTTAGCATCCATTGTAAGTTGGGAATATGGATGCCAAACTGCCTGCATCTACATTAGCGCTTATATTTGTAAAACAGGCGGACCTGAAGCAAACAGCAAGTAAGAAATAACATTGGAGGAAATGGGCTAATCCAGGAAGTTAAGGGAGGAAGAGATAAAAAGCTTCAGCAGTTGCCAGAAAAGGGTTTAAGGAAACAAATATTTTATTCCTTTAGAAAGCCTTGTTTAATCTCACTGTGTAAGCCACAGTCTTTCATTTGGGATGGAACATCAGTCTAGAATTTCTCCTTTTCACAGAATCATTTTTTAAAAAAATATAAACTAACATCTCAGTGCAGAAAACAAAAGAGAGTCATTTTTTAAAAAAAAAAGAATGACATTTCTTGCTTGTGAAAAAATGCCACTATACATATAGAGAATGATACATTTCTTGGTAGCTTAGAGCAGGGGTCTCCAAACTTGGGAATTTGAAGCAGGCTGGGGAATTCTGGGAGTCGAAGTCCATAAGTCTCAGTGTTGTCAAGTTTGGAGACCTCTGGCTTAGAGGAAGAGCAGTCTGGAGAACAGAGGTATTTCATCAGGTACAGCTTGTCACAAACTTCGCTTATGTAGAGAAGAGTTTACTAGCAAAATACATGTGAAAAGAGGACTGAATGTCAATTGTGTAGTTACAGCTGCATCTTGGATTTTGATCCCCCCAGCAGAAACTTTTGCTAGTCATTCTACTGGAACGGAAATAATTTAATAATGGGAACAAGCTATTTCTAAGAGTTCCCTATTGACAATTTAGTATTTATTTTCACCACAGTGTTACAAATGGGTTGAGATAACACAGCGATCCTAACTTTGAGGTCTCACGGTACCAGGCTAGGGAAGGCTGAGCCAATACAAGTAATCCCCAACTTATGACCACAATTGGGACTAGAATTTCCACTGCTAAGCAAAGTGGTGGTGAGGTGAGTCTTTTACCATAGTTGTTAAGTGAATCACTGCATTTGTTAAGCAACCAGGCAGTCATGAAGTGAATCCAGCTTCTCCCCATTGACTTTGCTTGTCAAAAGCCAGCTGGGAAAGTCGCAAAATGGTGATCATTTGTCCTCAGGATGCTGCAATGGTTGTTAATACATTCTGGATGCCAAGGGCCCAAATTGAGATCATGTGGACTGTGGGGAACGCTTTGATGGTTATAAGTGTTAAGGACCAATCATAAATCACCTTTTTTTCAATGCCATTGTAATTCGTAGCCCCTTAGCTATAAAAAGGTCCAGAAGAGAAAAGTGATTTAAATTAAGAACAAGACGGTGCATTTTTCTCTTGTGACAGAAATGTTTGAATTATCCAGAATGTGAAAGTAAAATGTGATTGATTTTTTTGAGCACTAGATTTCCACGTACCTTGTCTTCATCCTGATAGAGCTGCCGTGATCCAGCGTGCTCTGCAGGGCAGGGGACTTAATTTCCTCTGATTATTCTTTTAGTTTCATTTTTCATAGCTCTTTTAAAAACTCATAAATGTCATGCCATGGCATGAAGTGAAAGCCGCTCATGTCATGGATGAAGGAGTGTTTCAAAAGCGGATGGCGGTTGCTTCTGGCAGTTATTCAATATTTTGTATCTTGCATGAGTAGCAAGATAAAATTATTTTGTTGAGGGGTCCTGAGTGCTCTTTGACCTTGGTTGTTTTCTTGCAGACGTTTCATTGCCTAAACCAGGGGTAGGCAACCTTGGCTCTTTTATGACTCGTGGACTTCAACTCCCAGAATTCCTGAGCCAGCTATGCTACCCCTGGCCTAAACTGTGTGCTATGATGATGTTACCTAGTTTGGGTAATGAAACATCTGCCAGAAAACAACCAAGGCCAGAGAGCACCCAGGACAAATGTCTGCAAGAAAGCAACTAGGGTCAGAGAGCACCCAGGGCCACTCATTGCAATCCTGAGCTACAAATATCCTCTTTCAATTATTTTATTGTCTGTAGCCAGGGTTGCGGCCAGGTGTTCTTCACATAATTCTTGAATCAAGAATTATTCATCTTCCTTCTGACCAAGATGGAAAATGGAGAAACTCGAGGGAATAGATCAGACCTTTTGTAATCTGATTAATACCTACTAGAAACTTGGCAATGAACAAGAGCTTTGTTAAAAATGATTGCTAAATTGCAGTGGGAGGGAGGAGGAATTCAAATCCAGCTTCCATTTGACCATTCAAAGTTACAATGGCACTGCCTGCAAGAAATGCATATTAGAGTTTTGGATCAAAAGTATTTATTGAACTCGAGGCTGGGTACGCAATTTGTTACTTCTGCAGAGAATAAGAAAAATGGAGTGGTTGTTTATGTTAAAAGTGCCTTAACAGCGGACCTAATTGAAGCAGATAAGCATGGAAGATATGTTATGATCGAGCTGTTGTTTGAAGGTAAAAAGACGCTTTTAGTTGGACTATATGCTCCAAATCAACAACAAGCTGACTTTTTTAGTTTACTTCATACAAAGCTTACCCAGTTGGATTATAAATCCTTTATTTTTATGGGGGACTGGAATGGAGTTATGGATGTACAGTTGGATAAGGCTGGAGCCTTTAAACGCATTCCAAGTCACGCTAGACTGCCTAAATCTTTTTTTGAAATGAAGGATGACCTGGAATTGCGAGATATTTGGCGTGAGAGACATTTGCAGGAGAAGGATTATACATTTTATTCTGATAGACACCAATCTTTTTCGAGGATTGATTTTATTTTGTTGACTAATGATTTTCTTTTGAGAACTAAAAAGGTGAAAATCTGCGCAAGAATTATCTCTGATCACAGTCCAGTGTGGTTGGAGATTGATAAGGAAAGAGGAGATAGACGCTCATGGCGCGTAAATGAGAATTTGTTTAGAAATCAGAGAAATGTGGAAGAATGCAAACAGCGGATGAAGGATTTTTTTGAGATGAATATGAATAAGGGTACCTCTATGGATATGGTTTGGGATGCTAGCAAGGCCTATATGAGAGGGGTGTTGATATATATGAATAATAGACATAGACGTGCAGTGGAAACTAGAAGGAAAGAACTGGAGAATGAAATAAAGGAAAAAGAAAAGGCTTTGATTTTGAACCCAGAGGAGGTGAAGATCAAGGAGGCTATTAGACTGTTACGAGGACAATTTGATAAATTAATAGCTGATCAAGTGGCGACCAATCTGCGGTTTGCTAGGCATAATACTTTTTGCAATGCTAATAAGCCAGGCAGATGGTTGGCTTATAGACTGAGGAAAAAACAAAGGGCATCTAATATAGATAAGATTGAGTATAAAGGAAGGGTTGTGTATCAACAGAATCTTATTAAGGATGCCTTTGTGGATTTTTACTCGAAATTATATACTAAAGAGGACATTAATGCAAAAGATATTGATACGTATTTGGAGAAGGCTAGCATCCCGGTTCTTACGCAAGTACAAAAAGAGGGGATTAACCAACTGATTACAGAAGAAGAAATTTTTACAGCTATTAAGGAACTGAAGGTGGATAAAGCACCAGGCACTGATGGCTTGACTGCGGCCTATTATAAAAACTTACAATTAGAGATGATAAAACCGTTAAAGGAACTGTTCCAGACAATCCAGAGGGGGGGAAAGGTGCCCCCGTCTTGGAGAACAGCTTTTATCTCTTTGATTCCGAAGGAAGACCAGGATGCTACTTTAGTTAAAAATTACAGACCGATATCGCTTTTAAATACAGATTATAAGATATTTGCTAAGGTTTTGGCTAATAGACTGATGAGGGTTCTGCAACAGGTGATTCATGGGGACCAAACGGGGTTTATTAGTGGAAGACAAATGAAAACTAATGTGAGACATATAGTTGATGTGTTAGAGTTTTTGGAAAGGCACAACCAGATCTCTGCTGCGCTAATCTTTTTAGATGCTGAAAAGGCTTTTGATCAATTGAACTGGCAATTTTTGTTGAAAGTTTTAGACAAAATGGATTTTGGGGAAAATTTTTTACAACCGATTAGGGCATTATACCAAAAACAAACTGCCCGAATTATAGTTAACAATAGTTTGACAACAGTATGTAATATTGAGAAGGGCACAAGGCAAGGGTGTCCGCTATCGCCCTTGTTATTTGTATTAACATTAGAGATATTATTGGTTAAGATTCGGAATTCGGAAAAAATTAAGGGGATACAAGTTGGAGATCAGGATTACAGATTGAGAGCATTTGCAGATGATCTGGTTGTTACAGTGACCCAGCCAGAGAACTCTGTTGTGGACCTGATGGAGATAATAACACAATATGGGAAGGTTTCTGGATTTAAAGTAAATATACAGAAAACTAAAATTTTGGCTAGAAATATGACAGTTTCGCAGAAGGCTCTCCTAGAAGGATTAACTGGATTTGAGATTGTTAAAAGGGTTAAATATTTGGGGGTGATTTTGTCGCCCTCTAATACAAAGCTATATAAAAATAATTATGAAAAGTTATGGGGGAAAATTCAAAAAGAACTGGAGAGTTGGGAAAAATTGCAATTGTCTTTGTTGGGACGGATTGCAGCAGTGAAAATGAATGTCCTGCCCAAATTTTTATTCTTATTTCAAATGATACCGATTCTTAAGAAAGACTCTAACTTGGAGGAATGGCAGCGTGGTATCAATAAATTTGTGTGGGCAGGGAAAAAGCCACGAGTTAAACTTAAGATTATGCAGGATACTCGTGAGAGAGGTGGCCTTAAAATGCCTAATTTTAAATTATATTATGAAGCTGCTGCACTAGTAGGAATAAGTGATTGGATTAATTTGACACAATCGAGGTTATTAAATCTTGAGGGCCATGATCTGTTGTTTGGCTGGCATGCATATTTGTTGTATGATAAGAAGGTAGATACTGTGTTTAGGATGCATATTTTAAGACAGGCATTGCTGAGAGTTTGGAAGAAGTATAGACATAAGTTAAGCAGCAAGATACCATTGTGGGCAATCCCAAAACACGCAATAGAAAATATACATGCTGGTTTCAAACATGATGAGACTACTTACAAGGAAATTTTAAGTTTGGAAAGGAATATTTGGTGCTTGAAATCATATAGTTTCTTGCGAGAAGAGAAGGTTGTTCAGACTTGGTTTCAATATATTCAGTTACAGGCCAGGTGGAAAGAAGACCAAAAAAATGGATTTGCAACGACTGATGAAAATTTGATAAAGCAAATTAGAAATCAAGGACCAGCACATATTAAACGGATATATCTTGCATTGATAGAGATCGATTCAGAAACAGAGCTTGTTAAGGATTGTATGATAAAATGGGCCCAAAACATTCAGGAAGTTATTACAATGGACACGTGGGAAAAGATCTGGGTGAGGAATGTAAAATTCACTCAAGCTCAAAGTCTAAGAGAGAACTTTTACAAAATGTTTTATAGATGGCATCTAGATCCTAAAAAGCTTGCAAGTATGTATCCGAATTATCAGCCTAAATGTTGGAGGTGTGGTGATGAAGAGGCAACATATTTTCACATATGGTGGACATGTAAAAAGGTCAAGGCTTTTTGGATAAAAGTCTGGTGGAATATGCAGAAGATTTTTAAACGGAGGATAAAGTTTTGTCCGCAATTTTTTTTGTTGGGAATAATTGTTGACGCTACAGTTGTGGACTCTAAGTTGATGTTGAATTTAGTTACGGCAGCAAGACTTTTGATAGGTCAATATTGGAAGAAAGAGGAACTGCCGACTATACAAGAGTGGATTTTAAAGGTTTCCGACTTGGCAGAGATGGCGAAGATTTCGGCCTATTTGAAAGATTACTCGCAAGAACATTATATTATGGAAGGGAGAAAATGGATTGAGTTTATCCAGAATAAGTATAGGGTCAAGAAGTTTTATCTAGCATTTGAATAAGTCTTCTTTCGTTTTCTTTTTCCTTTTTTTATTTTGTCTTCTATATATATTTAATAATGCTAAGTTTTGTTTGATCCTATATAAGTTAGAGAGTGATGGATTTTAGAATTTATAGTTGTTAGTATATGGTTGTTTATGATTGCTTTTTTATATATATATACCTTGTATTTAGCTCTGGGAAGTCCGGGGGGGGAGGGGGGTTGGGGGGAGGTGGGGGGGGAGGAGGGAGGGGGGGAGGGGGGGGGAAGGGGGGAGGTAGGGAGGGGAGGAGGGAGGGGGAAGGGGGTTTTTTAAAGGAAAACTGTATTTTTAAAACTTTTCAATAAAAAAAAAGTTACAATGGCACTGAAGAAAGTGACTTATGACCATTTTCAAAATTCAAATGCTTGGCAGCTGACTCATATTTAAAATGGTCGCAGTGTGCCAGGGTCATGTGGTTACCTTTTGCCACCTTTTCATAAACCAAGTCAAAGGGGAAGCCAGATTCGCTTAACAACTGTGGCAAGGAAGGTTGTAAAATGGGGCAAAACTCATTTAACAAAAGTTGGGGTTCAATTGTGGTCTTTTGTCAAGGACTACCTATAGATCAGGGGTCTTCAAACCTGGCCCTTTTATAACTTGTGGACTTCAACTCCCAGAATTCCTCAGCCAGGCATGCTGACTGAGGAATTCTGGGAGTTGAAGTCCGCAAGTCATAAAAGGGCCAAGTTTGAAGACCCTGGCTATAGATTGTAGGTTTGTTTGACAGAGCTGATTGTATTGCTTTAAATCTGTCTGGAAAGTTAAATGTTAACAAATCCTATAAAGAATTTTTATTTTATTATTATTGTTGTTATGTAATTTCATACAGGAAAAATGAGGACCCAGATTGTTGGGGGCAATTAAGCTGACTTTGTAATAATGCCGCTTGGGGGGGGGCGAAAGCCCTAATAAGCAGGCATATACATAGAATGAAGGCTACTGCTAAGCACATTGATTTGTGCTTTAAATTGTAAGCCACCCTGAGTCTTCGGAGAAGGGCAGGATATAAATGGCATTAAAAAAAAAGTCTTAGTCCTAAGTTATCTTCACTTGCTATTTGCTCCTGTATATGACAGGAGTCATTCTCATAGTAAAGAGCACAATTGAACTCAGGGCTCCGTACACTTGAGTCACATAATACAAAATATTGTTTGCTGTGATGGGCAAAATGGGGTTGTATTAATATAGAAGCCAAAGTGTCTTTTAAATGGAAGAACAAAAAAGTTGTGTTGCACTTTGTTTTTATCTGTATATTAAATGTGATGAGATGAAAGACTAGAGATCCATTACATTGTGCATATTATGATATATGAGCCTTCCGGAGATGCTTAGATGAGATGGGCAACCATACAACATGAATAAATAATAAATATTGCATAACATTATTAGACCCTATTCTTGCCAAGTTAACCTAAACAAAGTCTTTGTGTTGTATGCTGGCTATAAATGACTGTTGTAATGGATGTAATAGCTATGATTTTGATTTATATGCTGTTGAACCACTTAGGAAAGTTTTCAGTAGCATAAATAACGGTAAATTGCTATGGTAACCAACAACACAAAAATAACTTAATACAACTTCATAAAAGAAGGACCAAAGTGTAACAAGAAGCATATTCTTCTTTTATTTAATCTGTATGCAGAATGTATATTGAGGTAAGCTGGATTTGAAAAAAAAATAGTTTAAAACTGGCAGAAGAAAGGTCAATAACCTGTGCTATAATGATGACAATACCTGATGTCCAAAAATGCAAAGAATCTGCAATCCCTAGTATTAAAGGTCAAAGAGCAAAGGGGAAAAAATGGAACCAAAATTAAACATGAAGGAGTCCAAATTAATTACAAAAATTAGAGCAACCAGGCGTAGAATTGACAGTAAAGATATTGAAGTGGTGGATAGGATCAACCAACAACAGTAAAAGAACAAGCAGTCAAGAAATGTGCCTCAAATTAGCACTCAGTAAAGCAGACGTGTTGGCCTTGAAAAATATATTCAAATGCTGCGATGCGTCTATACCTATAAAGATCAGAATTGTACAAACTGCGGTATTCCCTGTGACACTCTATGGAAGTGAAAGATGGATTTTGATGAAGCAGTAGAGGGAAGAGTCTTGACACATTTGAATGTTGGAGAAGACTCCTGAAATAATTTGGTCAGCCAAGGAAACAAATCAATGGATCATCAAATAAATCAACACAAAGTTCCCACTCAAGGCACAAATAACCAGGCTCAAATTATCTTATTTTGGATACCTTATGCAAAGTCCTAGCTCTCTGGAGAAGATTGTAATGCTGGGAAAAGTGGGAAGAAAGAGAAGATGAGGGCAACCAGCAGCCAGGTGGATGGACTCAGTTACAGTGGCGATGGGAAGATTGGAAGACTTGAAAGACCAGATGAGAGAGAGGTTGGAGTTGAAAACCATGGCATATAATTAACCAATTTCTAAATGTTTAAACTAAGGAGAGATAGCTCAGAAGATTAGAATGATGATCTTAGAACTGGTTTGTATTGCTGGATATTCCTATCTAAGCATCGTGAGAGATCAGCTCAGTAGAATTTTCAAAAGTGATTTAAAAGTTTTTTTATATTTATATCATTTTTTAAATAAAAAAAACCAAAACTTTTGTTTAACATTTGAATCTGTATTTCAACCACAACCATAGAGGGGAAATAAACACCCAATATGTTTATCAACTCTGTGCAGTTACATTTGATTCCCAAAATGTATTTTTGAGTGGCCAGGGATTGGAACGTGGCACATGATTGCAGCTCTTTAAAAGCAGCCCCGTTTTCCCCAGCATCTCACCACAATTTTAAAAGGTTATCAGCAGGTGTTATATTTGCACTCCCAGATATACCGAAGCATTTATTTTGAATTATGTCCACACTGCTGCACTGCTGTATAATTTATAAATAGAGTATGCTCACAGAGATGATTCCTAAATCAGTTGAGATTATCACTTCCACTAGTGTGAATATCCCTGATGAGAGAAACATTACAGCTGCTACGTTGGCGTCTTGAGGTCCAAAATCCACGTTTTCAGTGTCCAGTTTAGGATACTAGAGAACAATAGAGATTTCTCATAGGCAGTTGGTTTGAATTTTGGATTCACAGAATTTGACAGCTCCAGCATGTGGTTAAAAAAAAAATAGAACTGCAGTGAATCTGATAGCTGATTTTATTGGTGGAAAATAGCCAACATGGATGTCCAACTGAGTCTGTTTATGAAAGAGACTGAGCTTTCCTCTTTGGCACAAAGAAGAAATAAGTAGGGAAGAAATGCTTGTTTGACAATGCACAGAGTTTCTATTGTTCATATGGCAGATCCCGTGCTTGCCTGCATTACCTCTGGGGCGGGCCAAAAGGGAGCAAGTAAGCAGAACATATTCTTCAATGTTTCCTTTCTCTTTGAAGTCATAAGACAGGCAAACCAACAGACAGAATAGCCGCATGCTGGGAAAAGGTTGGGACAGGGTGGGTGAGGGACAGAAATAATGGGGATCTGTCTATTTCCCACAGAAATTATATCTAAGTCCAGCCATATCTATGAAATGCAGAGGTGTCTGCATTTTGAATACCTTCTGCTAAATATAATTACAGTTATTGTACAGATAAGCCTCAATATGCTGGAGCCTGCCCATTTCGGTCGTATGCCATGACAGTTGTAAAATAGGTTGGTCATGAGACTGGCTTTTTTGCATCAGTTGTTAAGCAAACCGAGGGTTTGCTGTGGGTATGGCTTTGCTAAACACAAGAAGTGCTGGCAAAACCATTATAAAATATGGTCACATGACTGTGGGAAGTTGGAAATGGCTGTGTTGTTGAGTGCCTGACATTTGGTCATGTGACTACAGAGGGAGCCTGGCCATCGGGTCACAACTACCCCTTTTTGGATCAGGTGTAACATCAAACAGTTGCTAAATGAATTGTCACAAGTTGAGAACTACCTGTGTATATGAGTAGTTTTTGATTAAACTAATCTCTTTTCCAAAGAGAGACAACCAACTCAAAGTTTGAAATTTGGAACGGATTGCCAAATTCCCAGGGGACGATGGAGAAATTAATGTGAAAGGTATCAACTGAGATCCTCATTCCGTACCTTGACTTTACCACAAGCAAGGAGTTTTACAAGGGGTCTTGTTGAATCTTCCAGTTTGTAATCTTCCCATGTTTTCCAACTGCATCTTCTTTGTACTAAACCAGGGGTAGGCAACCTTGGCTCTTTTATGACTCGTGGACTTCAACTCCCAGAATTCTGGGAGTTGAAGTCCGTGAGTCATAAAAGAGCCAAGGTTGCCTAGGTAAAGGTAAAGGTTCCCCCGCACATGCGTGCTAGTCGTTTCCGACTCTAGGGGCCGGTGCTCATCTCCGTTTCAAAGCCGAAGAGCCAGCGCTTGTCCGAGGACATCTCCGTGGTCATGTGGCCGGCATGACTAGACGCCAAAGGCATACGGAACGCTGTTACCTTCCCACTGTAGTGGTCCCTATTTTTCTACTTGCATTTTTATGTGCTTTCGAACTGCTAGGTTGGCAGAAGCTGGGACGAGTAACAGGCGCTCACTCTGTTACGCGGCACTTGGGATTCGACCCGCCAAACTGCCGACCTTCTGATAGACAAGCTCAGCGTCCTACTGCAGAATGCTGTAAGATTATAAAAGCTCAGGATTGTTAATTTCAAAACATCTTTACATTCCTAACGCAAAATAATTTTTGAGTGCCAAATATGTAACATAACATTTAACGTACCTTCAGCGGGATAGACTTGTCATTCTATTTATCAGGCGAACGCTACTTCAAAGCAGAGCAAGTGTGAACAGAACTTTTTGTATAATCACCAGTGTGATTATGATTTCATAAACTTGTGTTTGCTTTTATGGAATGTGTTGGAGAAAAAAGGGAGTGTTTCATTGTTTGTTACCTAATCTTCAAGCTAAATTTAATTCTTTACCTGCTTTTTTCTGTTAAGTAGAACCAGCAAAACAAAATGAGGTTCCAGATGCAACAATAAAATAAATATTCAAAATGCATTTACTAAATTACCTGGTAGTCTTTGACTTATAACCACAATTGAGCCTGGAATTATGGTCACGAGTCATGCGGTCATTAAGTAGTTCACCATAAGACTGTGCCTGATTTTACTACCTTGTTTTGTGGCATGTCACATGTTAAGTGAATGCCATGGTCGTTAAGTATATACTATGGTTGTTAAATGAATCCATTTGATCAATGAGTGCTTTTTGCTGGCAACTAGGAAGCTACCACAGACCTGCTTAAAATTACAGTCTTTGGGCCATGGGATGTGGCAAACAGCGTAAATACAAACTGATTGCTAAACATCCAAAATGCAGTCATGTGAACGTGTGTGCAAATGTGTGTGGGCAGGCGATTGTCAGAACCAGATCATGAATACCTTTGGAGGGGGGGGGTTCTTTTGTAACTTTGATTGCTAAGCGACCAGTCATTAAGTGAGGACTACCTCTATAATTGCAGATGATACCACTCTAATGGCAGAAAGTAAAGAGGAACTAAAGAGCCTCTTGTTGCGGGTGAAGAAGGAGAGTGCAAAAGTTGGTTTGAAACTTAACATTAAGAAAACCAAGATCATGGCATCCGGCCCTCTCAATTCCTGGCAAATAGATGGGGAAGAAATAGAGGTAGTGACAGATTTTTTTTTCTTCGGCTCCAAGATCACTGCAGATGGGGACTGCAGCCAAGAAATTAAAAGATGCTTGCTACTGGGGAGGAAAGCCATGGCAAACCTAGATAGCACACTAAAAAGCAGAGACATCACCCTGCCAACAAAAGTGCGTATAGTCAAGGCTATGGTCTCCCCAGTTACAATGTATGGCTGTGAAAGCTGGACCATAAGAAAGGCTGAGCGCCAAAGAATTGAGGCCTTTGAACTATGGTGCTGGACAAGACTCCTACGAGTCCCTTGGACTGCAAGGCAATCAAACCGGTCAGTCCTAGAGGAGATCAACCCTGACTGCTCTTTAGAAGGTCAGATCCTGAAGTTGAAACTCAAATACTTTGGCCACCTAATGAGAAGGAAGGACTCACTGGAGAAGAGCCTAATGCTGGGAAAGATTGAGGGCAAGAGAAGAAGGGGATGACAGAGAATGAGGTGGCTGGAGCCACTGAAGCAGTAGGTGTGAGCTTAAATGGACTCCAGAAGATGGTAGAGGACAGGAAGGCCTGGAGGGACATTGTCCATGGGGTTGCGATGGGTCAGACATGACTTCGCAGCTAACAACAACAAAAACCTGTATAATTCCAAAACAAACATTAAGCCGTGAAATAGCAAAGAAACGATTGTTCCCGCCAGCAGCAATTCGAGAGTGGTCAATAGGTCTTTATGACTTTGTAATTTCAGACAGAAAGAAGTTAGTTGATTAAAGCCTAACAGGGCCTGAAGGCCAATGGTGTGAATTATTAGCTGAGACTCATCAGGCACGATGATGAAGTCTGACTCAGCTGCATGAAGAAGTAAGATAATAAAATCTCCAGTAATTGACTTGGAGGTTCAAAGCAAGTTAAATTTAATTTCTATCTTCGTTCAGGGAGACTGCAGAGTTCCGGACACAGTTAGTCTAAGGTCAGTTTTAAAATGTGGCTAAGCGTGCTAGTGGGGAACTGGAGTTGCACTTCCACTCCATCTGGAAATGTCAGGTTGGGAAAGTTGGTCTAGAAGCCCTTTAGATCCTACATGATATTCATATGTAATTGCAGTGCCCCTTCCATTCTTGTCCATTGTCATCCAAGAAGAAGCTGAGCTCTGAAGATGCTTCTTAGATGAGAAGTGAAACATCTTCAAAGAAAAACAAGAAAGTCCAGTTGCCTCCTGAAAAAGCATCCTTGGGATAACTATGACCTGGATGACTGAGAATCTCCATAGACATCCTGGTGTAATACTTTATGGCAGGATGGTGTTTTTGTGGGTGTGTCTTTGTATGCTCGAGTCCATTGACTTTAGTTGAGTGACTCCAAGTTCTGTTATTATGGGAGAAGGAGGAAAAAAAAATCCTGGTTAATGCATTCTTGTTTAATGGAAAAAGAATAGGGGAAATGATAATTTTCTTTAATAATTGGCAGCCTTCGGTCTTCTCTTCATAGAGTCATAAAATGGCAAGGGATGTCAGAGGTCAATTAGTTCAACAGCCTGCTCAGTGCAGGATCTGCTAGAACATCTGATAGAGATAACATCCAACCACTGTTTGAAGATTTCTTTTGATGGAGAAGTTTCCACTTCATATGGTGGTCTGTTCTGCAAATTCCTCCCCCTGATGTCTAAATTGAATTTCTTTCTTGTAATTTTAACCCACTGATTCTAACCATGCCTTCTAGGATGAGAGAGAGTAAGTCCATTCCTTCTTCTATCTGACACCCCTTTGGATATTTGAAGATGGTTACCTTACCCTGTTTTTAAAACTGGGAACTTCAGTTGAACAGATACTTTCTCCATAGCTTAAACCGCCAGCAGTGGAACTGTTAGCATGTTTTTCCCTGATGTGTTGTTTCATGATCTTAAAAAGAGGATTCCTTGGGTAAACTTTTCTTTTGATCAGTAGTTAGGCAGTGAGACTTCCTCCTAAAATCTGCATGTGGTGAGTAGCTGTTATTTCCACAAGTCTGTGTCTGTGTGTAAGTAGGATAGTTTTAGCGAGCAAGTGTTGGGATAGGAAATGACAACAAGAACTGGATCCAGATGGAGGTTGTATTAAAATGGTAGCCATTTCTTCTTCAGAAGAGAAGAAGGAAAACGCGTTTGAATTTAGAATTAAACTAGCTTTATACACAACCTTTTTTCCTCCTGGGAAAATTTACAAGGTGCTCTCTTGCTCATATCTGGCCTAGAACTATCAGAACCCTTTGACATTTCACATACGTATGTAACTGGGGGTGGGGCGGATATCAGAACTTCAAAAGCAGATTGTAAGTCCCATTTTCAGAGTCCATCATTACTTCGAACAGTCACTAAGTGATGGTTGTAAATTGAGCACTACTTGTATTAGTTCTTAATTGGCTTTAAGGACTGAAGGTGGGTATGGATTAGTTTTAATATTTTTTTATTTCTGGAAGAAAATTGCTAAATACATAAAAGTAGGTTCTACTTTACATGGCTTTGGAACTGAAGAAATAGCTTTCTTTGCCATAAGTGCTTTTTCAGGAGGCAACTGGACTTTCTTGTTTTTCTTTGAAGATGTTTTGCTCCTCATCCAAGAAGCTTCTTCTGCTCTGACTGACGAGTCAGAGCAGTCAGAGCTGAAGAAGCTTCTGGGATGAAAAGCGAAACGTCTTCAAAGAAAAACAAGAAAGTCCAGTTGCTTCTTGAAAAAGCAGCTTTGGGACAACCATGACCTGGATGACTGAGAATCTCCATAGACATCTTTCTTCACCAAATACCTTGTGAAACTAGGAGTCATCTGAAACTGACTCTAAAGCCAGTGTGGTTTGGTGGTTATGGAGATTATGGTTATGGAGTCAACCATGGAATCTCACTAGGTGACTTGGGCTGGTCAGTTGATCTAGTCAAATCCATCACACAGGGCGGTTGTGAGAATAAAATGAAAGGAAGTTTCTGCATACCCTGCCTTGAGCTCCTGCAGGAAAAAGACAACAAAACATACGTCTTAACAAATCAATCTAGCAAATCAATCAATCTATCACATGCACTCTCAGCTGAAACTACCCCACAGAATTCTACTATGGATGAAATGAAAGAAGTCTTTCTAGGTGGACCATTTTCAGCTCCTGAAGAAAAAGGAAAATAATTTAACAGTGTATCTAGCCTAAACTGTAATGAAAATTTAGTACTAATATATTTTTATGATTTTCCTCCTCTCTGAAGCCTTATTTTCTATGGCAAAGATACCAGAATATCGAGCACAACAATAAAAACAAACTAAATCACAAGCTGAACAAGAGTAAGAAATCCACAGCGGCAATAAAACAGATGTCCCTTTGTGTATGAACACACAATTCAGGGGCCCATTTTTTTTAAAAAAAAAGCCTGCTGCTAGGATGCAAAGAAGAGATTATATTCAGGAGGTATAGCCTCCATCTATGCTGAGGACTGATGGAGAAATTCGGTCAAAAATAGGGCAGAGAGCTGGTAAGCGGCTGAATTCAAGGGCGCTAATACTGCATTCCTATGGGTCTTTAATGCTAAGTTCTGTTCTTTTTGTTCCTTCCCACTAATCTTCCTTTCCTCCTGATTTTCAGGTTCATCCAGGTCAGCATTATGACTGATGGGGACTATGACTATTTGATCAAACTCCTGGCCCTCGGGGATTCTGGGGTTGGAAAGACCACTTTGCTGTATAGATACACAGACAACAAGTTCAACCCAAAGTTCATTACGACAGTAGGCATCGACTTTCGAGAAAAGCGTGTGGTGAGTTTCTTCATAGTGTCTCTGTGTGTGTGCGAGAGAGAGAGAAAGAGAAGAGAGAGAAAGGGGAGAGAAAGAGGGAGGAAGGGAGGGAGGGAGGGAGGAGGCAGAAAAACCTTCCTGAAGCTTTCACTCTCTCAAAAGAAATATTTTCAACATCTCAGTGAGACAATATCCATTTCCTTGTGTGGTTTTTGCCCTGTATTTTGTAGCCTTCACCTGACTTGTATGACAACTGACCAGTCTTTTCATTTAGTCCAAAACGGCATTTGTATATATTGTTTCATCTCTTCCCAGTTTATATGTCATCCTCTATAATTGAGCCTGACAATTAGGTTGTGACAGTCAGCAGATTACCATTTGACCGGAGCTGTTTTGATGACTTTTTCTTTTTTCTTTTTTTTTTGTAGTGGTCATTAAGCAAACCCAGTTGTCTTTAAGTGAACCCATTGTTCAGTATGGAGCAGTTTTTGCCAGAAACGCAGAAGTTTCTGGCAAATGCATTGTAAATCACGATCATGTGACTGCAGGGCACTGCAAACGGCCATAATTGCAAGTTGTTTGCTGAGCATCCTAAATATGGTCATGTGACCATGGTGGGGGGACCCGGGCAGTGTCAGCACTTCGAGACTGGATCATAAGATTCTTTTTGGGGGAAGCATAAAAGATTTATGTTTCCCCCAAAATATCCTTTTAAACATAAGCCGAAGTCTACCTGTAATCGGTCTTTCTTATTAAGCTTTGATTTCTGTACTTTCAAAGCTGTTTACACTGCAGTCTGCGAAGCAGTCTGGAAACCTCACAGACAGTTTAAGGTCTTTTTTTCTTTTTCTTTCAGATTTGCCATATTATCATAGATATCAATGTTTCCAAACATTAGTATTATTTATATTTCTGCTTTGCTCAGAAACTTAGCAGCGGGGGTTTTAAAATCATAGGAGCTCATATTGTCATATGGCACATAGGCAGCATCTGTTTGCTTAGTTCTTAGTTCTTCAGGGAGTTTTGCAGATCAAAGCTGAAAAGTATTTGTAGGATTTCCAAAACCTCTGGATTGGCACATGAGCAGTTGTAGAAACTAGATGAGAACAGCAAGGATTTTTTTGGAGGGGGTATTATAGTTAAAATCTTTTGTGTGAGAGTCTCTCTCTCTCTCTCTCTCTGTGTGTGTGTGTGTGTGTGTGTATGTGTGTTTGTGCGCACACACGTATGGGTGGGTATCCAAATGAACCTTTCCTCCTTAATTCATTCAGTCTAGCTCACGGCACAGCCATATGGTGTCCCATGGTGGTTACAATTCCTGTTGGTGGGATTTAGAATTGTCATAGACACACACACATGAGAAATTGCTATTCCTGGAAGCCTCCATGTGTTGTGTTTGCCACTATTAGCTACTGTACTTTAACTCATTTAACTCAAAGCACTTTTCTCAGGGCATAAAGGAAACAACCTTATACTGGTTTTCTCTTAGAAAAGATCCACTGACAGGGTGCTGCAAGACTGCAATATATTGTTTTGACACAGAAAATGAGTTAACATTTTCAAAGAGATTTTTTTTAAAAAAGGATCCCAAATGCAATTTTGCCTACTTGTTTGCTTAATGTTATTACAGGACACAGACCCAGATAATTCTCTTTGTGTGTACACACACACATGCACACTTGCACACAACTGTTATTTTACTTTGCTGTCAACAGTGCATGGATTCTACAGGTTACAAATGAAACTTTGCAACAGCAAGAGTGAATTTGAGATCTTGAACTACCAAAAAAAGTTGTCCATAGAAAGAATGAAGATTTGTTTCTAAAACAAATTGCCCCATGCAGATATTATTATATTTGTTTCTTTTTTCATTTATACTTTAATAATAGATTATAATTATGGTATGTAATCAGGACAGACGTTTTCAGAGAAATATAATGCTTAATTTCTTATGATCTGGGGATGAGAAAGTATGTTAGCAATGTACAATTTGTAAGCTTTGTGGGAACATCACATTTCTTGGGTTTTGTGGATGCAATGTCTCTTTCCTAAATATCAGCTATATATTCTGACACCCAAAGCAAACATCTGTGTTGAGGATCCCTTTCTCTGAAATGTTCATCCGCCTCCTACTTGAGAAGCCAACTTCTCAACCCGTTGCATGCTAAATTCATAAGTGACTTGTGCCACAGATATTAACCTCAAAACACAACCTTTTGAATCCTTCTGGTATATTAATGTCTGGTTTTGGTAGATGGAAACTGTGTGTCTTTCTAACTGTCTCAGGATGATTGAGGATTGTTACTCAGGATCTAGTTTCCCATGGAGAAGAATACATGTATTGCTGTCCAGTGGCCAGCCAGGAGCCACTGGATTCTTTAGGATTCAAAAGATTTTATTAAGAAAGTTAATAGAGAAAGATATACCAATCCACATCCCTTCAGATAGCCTACTTGGAGTCAGCAAATATGCAGCACCATCCTAAGATGTTTGGTCTACACCAGGGGTAGGCAACCTTGGCTCTTTTATGACTCGTGGACTTCAACTCCCAGAATTCCTGAGTCAGCGGAATTCTTGGAGTTGAAGTCCACGAGTCATAAAAGAGCCGAGGTTGCCTACCCCTGGTCTAGACCAATATTCAAACTATCCTGGGGGTTTCACCATCTCTTTATACCAGAAAGGAACAGAGTATAAACAATAACACTTGGTGATACATGTCATCAAGGACTTGATCATATCATTAGACATTGGAACCTCAGTCAAGGATATGTTTAGGGAAGACTGGGTCCCTATTAGATGGCAACTGGGCATGGTTGATGACCTATTTGATTAATAACCTAGGAATCTAGATAAGTGACACTTTGCTAAAAGTATGTTTATCAGGTTTTATGCTTTGAATCCTTAGCAGGTGCACACCTCTCCTTTAGATTAGGGAGCTGGTGTTGTCCTCTTTATCTTAATTATTGAAGTAGGGTTACAGATAATAGACAAGCGTGATTAGCAATAGAATGATGCAACCTCTGCAAGGCTTGCTAAGGAATTTTTTCTAAGCACAGATGTGTAGGAAGGTGCACTACAAAGCTTGCTAAATTACACCGAGATTGCCACAGCTGGCTAAGTAACCCTTTCTACACAAGTACTTCCCACATACAAACACACACACGCACACACTACTTTCTTACAAATCTTTGGTGATGCTAAAACAATAGAACAGCAATATGTCTCAACAAAAGTGTGTGCTGTGTTAATGACTTAATAGTTTGCCAGGCTGTAAGGGGTGTAGGCAAAAATTTGCTGCGTTTAAAGTAATGTAAACTTATGTATATTTTGCCCAACCACAAATGCTTCAGTGGCCAACATAACTTTTAAAACTTTTGATGCCATTTTTCAGGTGCTATTTAGTCTTTGCACGTTTTAAAATCTCTTGCCATTTAATTGGAATGACAGGGGAAATAAGAAGTGTGTACTGTACTTCAGAAAGCTAGCTCCTCTAGGTCAGGAGTGTCAAACTGCCGGCCCACGGGCCAGATGCGTCACGCAGAAGCCATGCCCAAGCCCAGCTCTGGCAAGGTGAAAAAAGTCATGATATGTTGCGGCACATTTATTTTTTATTTTATTTTCATTTATATCCCGCCCTTCTCCGAAGACTCAGGGCGGCTTACAATCTAAGAAGCACAAATCAATGTGCTTAGCAATAGCCTTCATTCTATTATTATTATTAGGGCTTTCGCCCCCCCCCCCAAGCGGCATTATTACAAAGTCAGCTTAATTGCCCCCAACAATCTGGGTCCTCATTTTACCTACCTCGGAAGGATGGAAGGCTGAGTCAACCTTGAGCCTGGAGGGATGCGAACCTGCACTAATTGCAGGCAGCTGGTGTTACTTAAGGAGGCATTAGCCCACTGCTCCACGTGATGCGGCTAGTTTGACACCCCTGCTCTAGGTGAAATGTTGAAGGCCATTTTTTTCCCCCCAAGTTTCCGCTCACCCGTCTCGTGCTACGTTCTTTGGCCTTGAACACATCTCTCTCCTTCACTTGCGCAGGGCCATCTGCTGCTCCAGTCTTCAGTTTCATGGAAAATCTCAAGTGGAACATCTTGCTTATTGCCTTGGACCAAAGACATATGTTTCTTCTTGAGTTGTTCAGGGATGGCTGAGTCACCTCTTCAATTCGGATCTTTTCTATACCAAAGCAACATGCTAAATCTTCTATGTATGTACAGGAGAGCAAACATGCAGCAGCTGTGCTGTTTAGAAAGATATTGCCTAAGGAAAATATATAAACAAAGAAATCAGTTTATTGTTTTAGTCTTAATTGGGTAGTCCAAAGTCCAGACACTTTGCAGCTTAGGCTGTGTGATAGTGACTACCTTTTTGGAGACTCTGAAGCAGTCTTCAGATTTATTTGTAAAAATAATGACGGTGGGATAAAAAAATATCCGATATTAAGAATTCCAGTTTGCTCCTTATACATCCATCTTTCAGCCTCCAAGGAATTTCCATGTTATTCTTACACTCAATAACTCTGTAAGGAAAGTTGAAAGAATGAATGATGAAATGCCTCCAGAAAGTTATATAGACAAATGAAGAGCCACCAGTTCCAGTCTGACGTTGTAAACATAAAGTTTAAAGCGTCCTAATTGATTTCATCTTCTGGTGGCTTCAGAGATAGTTTTTTGCAAACGTCTAGGCAATACTGCAGAAGCGGCTTGTCATTGCCTTCTCTTGGGAAATTCTTTTGATTTCTCAAGTCTAGCTTACAACCTTTGTGTTCATGGAAGTCTCCTACCTGTGTACTGTTTTAGCCTGAGCACGCTTAGCTTCTGAGCCCTTATGAAATCATCTAGATCAGGATGTCCAACCTTGGCAACTTTAAGACTTGTGGACTTCAACTCCCAGAATTCCCAAGCTCGGCATTTCTCATGCTGGCTGGAGAATTCTGGGAGTAGAGGTCCACAAGTCTTAAAGTTACCGAGGTTGGACATCCCTGATATTTGAGACGGATACTTCCCGTGTCAATATTGTAATTCTTACTGTGTGCATTCCTTCAATAAACGCTGGGCTGGCTGCCAAAATCAACTGTGGAATAAAATCCATAAAAGGATCATATGATGCTTAGCATCTTTTCCTGTCCGGCATTTTCAGTTTGCAAATTGCGACTTCATTTTTAATTAACTTTTAAATAAGTAACTCTCCCTGCATTGAAATAAAACAGTGAAGCTTTATTTGGTATGTTTCAGGTTTACAACAGCCAGGGGTCAAGTGGTTCTTCTGGAAAAGCCTTTAAGGTCCATCTGCAGCTATGGGACACAGCTGGGCAAGAGAGGTAATGTGCAAGAATTTAAAAGTCCAATGCAGAAATAATTGGAAGGGGAAACATTTCTCTATTAGAATCTGTCATTTCAACTCAGGCAGGTTTTCAAGACAGAGATTTTTTTTTATTATCATTTTTGACATCATATTACTGTTTACAAGGAAGCTTAAGAGCTAGTTCTTAATTTGGATTATTTGGCATTTTGAATAAAAAAGTGATTTGAAGCAGTTTGGAATGTCGCATTTCAGGGGAACAATTGCTAAAAGTCACAGAACACCGAGGGTAGTGTCTGAAGTTTTCACACACGCACACAAACCCACACACACACACACAATCAAGTTCTCTGCTTGAAGGTGTGTGAGCCATACTCCCAGAATTTCTTTGTCCCTGGGTGGGATAAAATCTCCTGTGGCTGTTCCTGCCCATCTTTTTGGTACTCAAAGGGAAATTTATAACACAAATCCCCATTGGAATGGAACAGATCATAAGAGAAAATAAAATCATCCCCGGGGCCGCCTTGTAACCTGAAGGAAGATTTGTGCTTGGAACAGTCATTCTGGATAAGGATTGATGATCCCTGTAAAGACAATATTAAAACTTTGCCTCGTCATTTATCTGTTTGCCTGCAGCACTTTTAAAAACTTCAGCAATGAAATGTTTACCTAATACCCATTGTTTTCTTTTTTTTTTCCTTACAGCTCATGTTGTATATTGATCCTTTCACTCCTTTTCTCCTGACAGATTCAGAAGTCTCACCACAGCATTTTTCAGAGATGCCATGGGCTTCTTGCTAATGTTTGATCTCACCAGTCAACAGAGCTTCTTAAATGTCAGAAACTGGATGAGTAAGTGGAAAAAGCATCTGCCTCCCTTATAGCCTTAAGCTCTTTTAGCTTCAGCGGCATTGAATCTGCCACCTTTAATGCAACAGCAGCCCCCATAGAGAGTGGAATTACGTCAGCTACTCCTGATACGATTAAACACTCGGCAACCAAAGACACACAGGTACCTTAGAAGCGAGGTGCGCTCCCCTCTGAAGATGGCCTGTAAAGGTTGCTGGATCGTTCTTTGCCTTGGCCACTGGCTGCAAGACACCTTTTATGGAAGCTTTAGGAAACCGGTGGACTTTCACTTTGACCTGACAAAGTTGTTTTTCCACTCCAGCACTGCCCCCTCCTTGAAGCCTACAGCAGGGCTTTTCAACCTTTTCACCCATTGTACCACTTTTAGGATATGGCAACATCCGAGTACCACCAGTCGCCTAGCAAGGTGTTAAAAACCTGAGGACCAAAAAAAAAAAACAGGAAAAAAGTGATGAAATACACATAGTCCTCGACTTGCAACAGTTCGCTTAGTGACTGAAGTTACAATGGCACTGAAAAAAGTGCCCCCCAAGCCTCAGCCGAGCAAGACACCTGCCTGCCCGGCAGCGCTCTTCCTCCTGTCTGAGGTTTTCATTGTTGTGAGCATTTCTGTTTGGCAGCAGGGGTGGGGTGGGGGTGTTTGTTTTTTATTCCCCCCGTCTGCTGGGTGGTTGCAGCAGGTTTTGGACACTTCACATGACCCTGGGACTCTGTGACCGTCATAAATATGAATCATTTGCCAAGCATCTGAATGTAAATCACAAGACCCTGGAGATGTTGCAACATTCCAGCTGATCGGTGCTTCTTCTGGGCTCAGAAGCGCCAGGATCAGCGCTGAGCTCCAGCTGGAGCCTGGCGCTAATCCTGGCACTTCCACTGAGCCCTGACAGCCCTGCAGCTCCAGCCATCTCTTGCTCAGCCTTGTGCGGTGCTGCCACCGGTTCAGCTCATTCCCCTCCCCCGCTACCACTTTTCTAGGATGGTCACGTACCACCTGCCAGGTGCCAATGTACCACAGGTGGTACCCGTACCACTGGTTGAAAAGCCCTGGCCTACAACATCACCACCATATCATGTTTCTGCAAAACGCTGAACCCTGCCCAAGCTAGTTTAAATCTTACTAAAAGAATGTATATGAATTGCTTGAAATTTATGGGAGTAACGGGTAGTCCTCGACTTAACAACCATAATTGAGCCCAGAATTACAGTCATGAGTTGTGGTAGTCATTATTGAGTCGCTATGTGACGGCACCCAATTTTACAGCCTTTTTTGTGGCAGTTGCTAAGCCAAAATGGCAGTCATTAGGTGAACGCTATGGTCACTAAAGCACACCTGTTCTACTCAATGGACGGTGTTTTTTTATTTTTTGCTGGAAACGAAGTAAATGCCAGAAACTAGCAAAACCCAGCAAAAATTGTGGTCATGTGACTGCAAGATGCTGCAAACGTCTGTAAATGCAAGCTGGTTGCCAAATGACCAAAATGTGATCATGTGACTGGGGTGGGGCACCGCTAACCGAACTCCAGAACCAGGTCATACATAGCTCATGGAAAGTCCATCACAGCTTCAAATGGTCACTAAGCAACACCGGTTGTTAATCGAGGACTACCTGCTTTATTCCTGTTGCAGCTGTGATGCGGGGGAAGAAAAGCAGTGCTCGTTGGCATTTACAGATTTATTATCTCGATGTTAATTTGATTTATTGGGTGGCACAATGTATTCTGGACAATAAGACACCAACCATCCTATTTCTACTGTATCATAAGACTTTTTTTGAATGTAAAAATAGGTAGTGAATTTGCCCATATTTCATCTATCAGCCTGGAGCAACACAACTGGAAGAAACCAGGTTAGGAAAGGCTGAGAGTAACTATGATTTCTGCTCCTCTGTTTCAAGGCCACATTTCTGTACTCCTTACCAAGTTTCTACGTTTTCTTTCTTTAGGTCAGTTGCAAGCAAATGCTTATTGCGAGAACCCTGACATAGTATTAATTGGAAATAAAGCTGACCTATCAGATCAGAGGGAGGTCAATGAAAGACAAGCAAAAGAACTTGCAGACAAATACGGGTAAGTCAAACAAACTTGCTGTCCTCTCAGCTAACTCGGGAGGCATTGATGTACTCCTCTTGAGTGATGCCGAAGGGCACAATGAAATAGCCAAGACATTTGGTTTCCAAGGAAGAAAACCAAGTGTAATGTTTATTTCCTCCCACCACCCCACCGTTGAGATCAATGATTCTTAAAGTAATCTCTGAATGGATAAGTACCGTATATACTTGAGTATAAGCCAAATTTTTCAGCCCACTTTTTGGGCTGAAAAATTCCACTTCGGCTTATACTCCAGTCAACAAAAAAACTTACCGAGGACTTGTGCGCGGCCGAGGCTTTGGTGCTTCTGGGATCGCGCGCACCTCTCCCAAGCCACCGCCGTCCGGAGACCTGCCGAAGTTTGGGGAGGTTTGGGGAGGTGCGTGCGCACCTCCCCAAACCTCCCCAAACGTCGGCAGGTCTCCGGACCTCCGCGCCCTGCCTGCCTGCTTCTTTCCACTGCGGAAAGAAGCAGGCAGGCAGGGCGCGGAGGTCCGGAGACCTGCCGAGGTTTGGGGAGGTGCACGCGCACCTCCCCAAACTTCGGCAGGTCTCCGGACGGCGGCGGCTTGGGAGAGGTGCGCGCGATCCTGGAAGCACCAAAGCCTCGGCCGCGCGCAAGTCCTCGGTAAGCTCCGGGCGGTCACTTGCTTCGCGTCTCCTGAGGGAAGGGGGGGCGACTGGAGCGGGCGTGTTTCCTCGCCTGCTGGGCGCCGCGATTTGCCCGGGGAACGCGCGGGCCCCGAATGGCAGCGTGGAGCGAGGAAGCGGACAGCCAGGGCTTCCCCGAGAGCCGTGGCCACACAGGGTATTCCTGTGTATTCAGGCTTGCAAAATGGCGGATCGAGCCTCTGCTGGCGGCAGAGGCTTGCAGAGCGCGGATCCAGCCTCCGCCGGCGGCGGAGGCTTGCAGAACGGCGGATCGGCTTATACTCGAGTCAATAACTTTTCCCAGTTTTGGGGGGTGAAATTGGGGGTCTCGGCTTATACTCGAGTCGGCTTATACTCAAGTATATACGGTACTAATGATAATAAGAATTTCTTTTTGTCAGAGGGGGAAGAGGGATGAGTTCAGCAGAATTGATGGCCTTTCAGAAAGTGACTTGATATTCTTATTGCTGAAGTCCTTTTGCTTTGGAGAACTAAATGCAAGCTCTCCTTTGAAGAAAAACCGGTAGGGTTATTGCTATAACTGCCCTCTCTTGAAATATGTTACAATACTTCTGATGTTTCCCTGTCGTAGCATCCCATACTTTGAAACAAGTGCAGCGACTGGCCAAAATGTGGACAAAGCCGTGGAGACACTCTTGGACTTAATAATGAAACGAATGGAACAGTGTGTTGACAAGTCTCAGCTCTCTGACACAGCCAATGGTGGGAGTTCGGGAAAACTGGTGTCGTCCAAATCTGAAGAGAAGAAATGTGCTTGTTGACTTGGCCATTCAGGTTGAAGGAAAGGAATGAGAAGTCAGAAAGTAACAGAATGACCAAATGCTCAATTCAACCTGGAACTCCACGGACCAAATGAGACTGCTATTGTCTTAAGCAAGCCTGATTTTGTTTTTCAATGCTGAGAAATCATGCTTCTGCATTCAAACAGGTGTTAACCATCTTCATAGAAAATCCAGACGCTCTTTTCTGCTTCATACAATAGGCGAGTAAATAGAGAAAATAGCTGCTTTGGGGAGAGGATAATTGAAATGTTAGGAGACACCTTTACAATAAAACAGGGGGTTGTCTTTGTTGGCCTGGGCCATCATTTGCCATCTCTTTGCCTTCTATTATGATGGACACGATATTGTTTGCTAAACAGTTGATGAAAAAACACCCCAAAGAATATATCGTGTGGCTCATTGTAAAGCATCTTTATGTTTTTGAATACCAAAAAGTTAATAATTGTTTCATTCAGTTGGCTATTCTCATAAGGCGAGATCTGATTAAAACTCCAATTGTAGTCATTAGGCGGCATTGGAGGTTGGTGGACTGTAGAAAGAAGATGTCCATACAACGTAGCACAGTGTTGGGAAAGGTATAAACCACGAGGTTTGCTCAAAGCTGAAAAGTGCTATCTGCCTTGAAATACTTGGCCAAGTATTTCATTGGTGACTCAGAGTGATATTCCAATGGAATCCCCTTTCATTACGAGGTAGTATGTATTTATTAAGTTCCATGTGGATACAGTTAACATTTCTTATTTGTTCTAATGTTCTAATTAACACACACTGTATATACACACAAGATTATTCGTGCTTTTACTTTACGAGCAGAGCACCTCCTAAACATGAAGCTATGTTCAACATTGATCTGGAATATTAGCTGTCCAAAGCAAAGTCTTGATTCAATATATAATGCCTTTCTTTTACTTCCACCACTTAAGATGAGAAAAACAGGAACAGGAACAAAGAAGAGGAAGTTTCAGTAATAATTTTGTTATAGTAGAAGTACTGTTAAGTGAAGGATGTGTACACTTTAGAGCCAAGCACGATAGGATGATGGTATCATAATGGTGATGATGAGCCAAATGCACGTCTTTGCAACAAAAACAGACATTGTCTTTCTACTATGCACCATTTCTCTGTGATGCCATTCTGGTTTAAGAGGTCTGTTTTTGCAACTCAGCCATTCCAAAATTGTCTGCAATTCCCTGCCACCATTTTCTAAGATAGAGAGTACATTTCACCCGGTTCTTCAGGTTACCAATCCAAAGCAAAAGAATTGTTTGTAATATTTATCACAATGGTCTTCATCGGTCTCTCAGTAATTAAACATATATCTCTGTTTGCAAAATGTGAGCACATTTCCCAGAAAGAGAAATAATGCCGAAGAATATATTCATGGCGATATCTGGATTTTCATTTTTATTCCAATACGGTAATACCTTCAGTACACTTTTAGATGTTTACTGCTTTTTGTAAGTCTGCAGAACTCATTTTCAGAAATGGGAAATTACAAAATCTCAAAAGTGTCTTCACTTTTTGCTAGTGTTAATTGCTCACCACTTATATTGGGAAATACTAATGTTTTTTTTCTATGAAATCTGGAATGTATTTACTTGGGTTCAGAATGCTTTGCTGGAAATCAAGGGCTGGGGAATACACTTAAGCAGTGTTTCCTAACCCTGGCAACTTTAAGACAGGTGAACTTCAACTTCCAGAATTCCTGAACAAGTATTTAAATTAACAATTAAGTGCTGGCTGGGGAATTTTGGGACTTGAAGTGCACCCATGTTAAAGTTACCAAGGTTGAGAATCATTGCACTTAACTAAGTGTAAAAGAATAAGAGATTCTTTGTGCATTAAAGTATATCTCCTTTTCTATATGGCCTTGCACTGTGAGGAATAAATATTTCATCTCTTTTTCCTGCATTTCTGCCATTTTATAACTTTTAGCTTTCCAATGGAAGAAGAGATTGGACCTATATATCCTTAATATTCCCAGCTGTTATTACCGATTCAGGGCTCTCTGTTGCAGAGCAGTAAACAGGATTATCTGGTGCAAAATGTGGGCATATGGCTGATCTAGTGAGCAATCCCAGCTGACAGTGAAAGTTGTCATTCAGAACTTTTTTACATTCAGTTTGACAGTTTTGGATCTTCTGGTATTATAAATCCGATCTAGAGGCCCTAATATATTACAGTTGTATTCCAATCTCTCACACTAACATACATATATTTTGTTGCTTACTAACTGGAGTAGCAACTTAAGAACTTGAAGCCACTCCTAAGGCACAATTATTCTCGGGCATCAATTTGTTTCAGTCATGCTGGGTTACCTACTAGCATTCCTATTAGTTCTGCCCATGCCTCTGTCTCAGCATAAATACCCACGAGTGAATGTTTTATGCATGCATGTTGAAGTTTGATATTGTGTACACAAAATATTCCCCAGCATTAAGTAAGGCAAAATAGCTGTTGGTTTTGTAGCTGTCATTATGGACACCTAAACTCCTGCATGCATAAAATGTAGATGTTTATAGGGAACATTTATCAGGACAGTTTTTAATCCACAATAACACTTGCTTTGACTTCCCAGATTATCATTATATCATCTTATTAATAGCCTTTGAAACTGGCTTGATGCAACTAAAAACTTGCCAAGATGGCAATATTGGAATCCATCTTGCATTTTCAATATATACTCAAATTCCACATCACATCAATAATTCTTTCATTATCTTTCTTTTATGGCCCTATTTCATCAAGGACATCAGGATATGTATGACTGATATTAAATATATTGATGTAGGTTGTGTTGCCATTATAGTTCGTAAATAGCGGCTCGCCAAAATAATCCTACTTATAATTGAATATGTGATTAAAGTTCACCTGCAGTTCATTGACGAACAATTGTAATAGCAACATGTTATGCTAGTTTTCCAAGGCTTCCTTTTGATCCTTTTGAGACATGGTGTGAAATTCCCTCTTCTGACTTGGTTTCATGAATATTTGAATCAACATATTGGATGTGTTTGTATGATTGATAGACCCATGGCTTTTCACTTCTTATATATACCCCTTTATCCAAAAGTACTCAGCTGTAATGAGCCAAGTTCTCAAGTGCTTCTGTTGTGCTTCTGACCATCTACATAATCCAAGCACACTAAGCCAACCATGTTTTCATAAACCATATATAATTGTTGAGGGGGGGAAAAACTACAGAACTGCTACTTCCATGTAACCATTTTTGCCTGCTTTTATTGACAACCATTGGCATTAGATTACAGCAGCAAAAACTGCACACCAGCTTGATTTCTGTGAAAGGATCTTTGTTTGCTTTGTTAAAGCCTCTGAAGAGCAAAGCTGTTGCCTGATGAAATGCACATGATGTCCCTAATGATTACTGTCAATGGGATAAATCAGTATAAATTTAAGAGAAGGTTGTTGTCCCTGTCACTGAAAATATGTTCCTGTATTTGCCCAGCAGCCTTTTAACGAAGTCTTCTACCAAGACTTACAGAGTGTTCAAACTAGTCATTTTGCTGCTGTTTTGTTATGAAAATCTACCTTCCCCAATACAGTAGGTGTTCTGTAGTCTGGTATTACATGAAGTGACCACTGAAACTATTTGGCCTTGGTGGTTTCTTTCTCCAGTCCAACTGAGGCAGAGTTGGATGGTGTCCCTCATGGTCAACTTTCTAGATACGCTCTTGAAGCTCAAGGTTAGTAATCTGGAGGGGTTTGTGTACCATTGATTAACATGGCTGTCCTCCGACAAAATCCTCAAGGCTTGTAAGGAATTCTGTCATGTTTTCCTTTCTCTAAAATAAGTGCATGATAGCAGCTCTTCTATAGGTCAAATGCATCATAATCTGAGTCACGTGGTTATGGCTTCTTACAAAGGGGATTAATTGGGGGGGGGAAAGAAAAGTTATCACAAATGTACAATCATATGGTATTCTTGGAAGGGGTGAAGTCCTGCAGTCTGTCTAGGCCAGGGGTAGGCAACCTCGGCTCTTTTATGACTCATGGACTTCAACTCCCAGAATTCCTGAGCCAGCTGCTGGCTCAGGAATTCTGGGGGTTGAAGTCCATGAGTCATAAAGGAGCTGAGGTTGCCTACCCCTGGTCTAGGCCGTCTGGTTAAATATTTAGTTCTTATCAATAGTCCCCCTCAACTCATACCATTTAGCACAAATTCATTATGGGATATTTCTTAAGAAACATGGCCCCCTCTTCTTACACTTAAAAAGGCCCTCCCTGAAGCTCTTCTAAACTCGATTCCACCCCAACTTTTAAATCAAGAGGCTTCTTGAATCTGAAATCTTCTCCAACTGCCATTGCTCTACCACCATGGTGGGATTTTCAGTGTATATAACTGTATAATTCAAGGTACTTTATGTATTTCGCACGAATATATTTATTGAAATTATTCTTTTCAGATTTTGATTCAACACTAAGAGCCTCATGACTGATCAGTTGCTTCCCCCCCCTTTACTTTGTTTTGCTTTTAGTGTGCCCTTAAGTTAGATAACTCTGAGCATGTTTTCTGTTGGTCTTTGAGACAGTTCTGTAGAAATTAAAGATTTACATTCTTTAGGCTAGGTGTTTGAATTATCTCTCTCTGGATGGGCTGCACTGCCAGCATAGCAGCCTTAGTCATTAACCGTGTTGTATTACTACTACTATGCTGTTGCTTTTCAGTGATATATAAATATGTATTTATGTGTGTGAGCGTGTGTGTGAGTACACACATATACATACATACATACTATCAGACTGTAGCCATTGGTGTCTGGGTTTATACAATATGGCTAAGGAATGTAATTCTGTAGTTCAGTAATTCTGCACTGTTCTTTTGAAATTAAAAACTATTCATTTTTAAAGCAGTTGTGGATTGTGGTCTTGAACAGCAAACATGATCTAATGTGTCTGAGAATGGTGAAAGTGTGCAGATGTCACACTAAGTCATAATGTTTCTTACTTCATTCTGGCTTTGCACATGTGAATTCACATGCTATAGTTACAACCATGTAGGAACTCATCTGTGATATTTTCAAAAATGGCTTAAGAAATCATGGCTTCGGTGTAGGAACTCATCTAGACAAAAAGGATGAAATTGGAATACATTATTCACCATAGTCCCAGTATTTTTTAAAAAAAATATTAACCTCATGCCCTCCAGATGTTAAGAATACAATTCCTTGAATTACCAACGATTATGAACCAAAGGTTGGGGGGGGTTCATTTGAAAGAGATTATACCCAACCTCTGCAGGATCTGGGCTTTATTTCACTCTTCAGTTGTACATTTTTATCTGCTTTTTTATCATATAAGACTGCTGGAACTTTTTGGAAATAACATTATCTAGTCCCTATTTCAAGATAGTCAAAAAACATGATTATTTTTTCTTTTGTTTTTTTTTTTTTTATTGAAAAGTTTTATAAAATACAATTTTCCTTTAAAAAAACCCCCCTTCCCCCTCCCTCCTCCCCTCCCTACCTCCCCCCTATCTCCCCCCCTCCCCCTCCCCCTCCTCCCTCCCCTGCCTCCCCCCCTCCACTTCCCCTCCTCCCCCCTCCCCCCCCCCGACTTCCCAGAGCAAAATACAAGGTATATATCTAAAAGGCAATCATAAACAATCATATACTAACAATTATAAACTCTAAAATCCATCACTCTCTAGCTTGTATATAGTAAACCAATCCTTAATAATACTAAATATATATAAAAAACTAAAATAAAAGAGAACTAGCATCATTCCCATCTATGTTCTTCCACAATTCACTATTACCTTAACATATTCTCATTTGGACATTAATAAATAGTTCTTACACAAATTAACCCACATTAACCCACAAAACTTTCTTCCTCTTCCTCTGTAGTAAGTTGTCCATTAATTCCAAATTAAAAAAAAAAAATCTATTACCATACATAGCATCCCAAAACTTTTTTTTTTTTTTTTTAAAAAAACACAACTACCACTTAACTATAAATATTTTGTGGAAGTTCCATAGATTTCTACTGGTCTTATTTTTTTTTCTTTTTTGAGCGTTTTAAGGCAGCACGCGTCACCCTCTGTTCTCTAAGATCATCCAAAAGAGTTGCAGCTTGAACTCCTCCTGTACCCTTCTCGTCTATCTGTGCATCTTCATCCTCTTGATGTTCTCCTTCTCCAGATCCCTCTGCAGCTTCCAGAAGTGTTGATGGGGTTACTTTCAAAACATTATTATAAAAATCATGAGCTTGCTTCACATTACTCAAACAGTACCTTTTGCCATCATACATGAAGCTCAACCCAGCTGGGATCTCCCATCTGAACCTTATATCTCTTTGCTTGAGCTCTTGCACAAGAAATATAAAATCCTTCCTTCTCTTTAAAATCTTTGGAGGAATTTCTTTTAAAACCAAAACTTGTTGACCAGCAATCACAACTTTGGTATCGTAGGCAGCTTGTATAACTTCATCTCTAATTTCCCTTTTTACAAAATAAACCACCACATCTCTAGGCAACTTTCTCTGTTTAGCAATCCACGAATTCACACGAAACACTTTGTCCATACCTTGTTTTAATTCAGATGCTGGATGGTTCAATACTCCCTCAAAAGCCTCAGAAACCAGCTGCTTTAAATCTTCCTTAATATTCTCTTTTAGGCCTCTAATTCTCACAGCAAACTGCATCTGGTAAAATTGGGCCAAGCTCTGTTCACTGTCGATTTTGTCTTTTAAATCTTCAATTTCCAATACTTTTGCTTCTAATAAAGCATTCTTTTGAATCAAGTCTTGCACTTGATCATCCAGCACCTCCACACATTTAGCAACTTTTTGCACTGAGGACAAAATGTCTACCTTCATTTCTCTAAGTTTCTGTTCCATCCTTTCTTCCATTCTCTGCTCCAATTTCTCCAATTTCTCCTCCATCTGTAGAAATTTAACACCCATTGACTCCAAAATTAACTGGGTATGTTTTTCAAGATCCTTCGATGTCAATACATCAGGAGAATGCAACGCCTGCAGCAATGATTGTTGTTGCACCGGAGAATTTCCAGCACTCCGAAAAGTTCTAGGGGGAGGTTTAGCCGCCATCTTTTACTTACAATTGTGACGCACTTTCACTTTAAGTTTTAAGCAAAGTCCATCAAGCTTGAGAGTAAAATAAAATCTTCTTCATCTCTTCATCTTTCCCTCTTGTACTGCTCTGCCTGCTCTTTCCCTTTCATAGTCTCTCCTTCAAGCAGGGATGGTCGCAGACGCCTGGCTCTGCTCCATTAGCAGAGACGCTGGTCAGCTGGGAGCAGCCCAGGCTACGGGGGAGTTCAATCCTTCAGCCGCCCAAGCTCCAATCTCAGGCGGCCCCGGAGAACTCAACCCCCACCTGGGGGCTCACCCCCTCCTCTTCTCCCGAGGAGGGGGCTTCAGATTCGCCCGAACAGCTGATCGACGCTGTTTCGGGCGAAAAAACACCAGCTGAGCCGCGGGCAGCCCGGGAAGGCTCCCTCCGTCGCCGCGGAGCCACCGGAAGTCCCCAAAAAACATGATTATTTTATGGGTTTGTAGCAACAGCATTGCTTTCATTGCATTGGCTTGAATTATTTTATTCTGCTATTTTGCTTTCATGATTAAACTGGACAATGTCTAAATCAGGAGTGTCCAATCTCGGCAACTTTAAGATCTCCTAGACTCCCACAGTATCTGGGGAAATCTGGGTGTTGAATCCACAAGTCTTAAAAGTTGCCAAGATTGGATACCTCTGGTCTAGATGAATCTATTTTTCAATCTTTTATCAACTATACAGGAACAAAGAGAGGGATGGCTGCAGGTCCTAACAAATGCATCTGGGGAAAAGTTTAGGAAGATTGATAGAACAGGTCCCAACTAGGTAGGAGAATGAGCAGGTGGCTTCATCCAAAGTGAGAATAAGGCCTGTATTTCTCTTTACTTTGCCAGGTATTTCCTTTATACCCATCTGGAAAGAAAAAATACGGAATTTAAAATCCTACTCCTCAGTTAAGGGTATAACTTTTATAATGGTCTAAAGTTGGTTTTGAAGGAGGACATTGCAGAACCAAAACGGGCAATGTGTATCTCCAAGAGCTCCTGAATGAAAGACAGGATATTGATTTTACACATACGTAAATACACACATGCATACCTACATTTATAAATTTTCTCAACTTACAGAGCTGTAGGAAAAAATGGAAGGCAGGAACAGCCTGCCTGCTACCTCCAGCTTCTGTATGAAAAGCGGGCTATGAACATATAAATAAATACAGGTAGTGCTCAAGTTACAACCGTAATTGAGCCTAGCACAAAAAGGTTGCAAGTTGTGATGGTCGTAAAGTGGGTCAGCACATGGCCTGACCCAATTTTACGACAATTTTTGTGGTGGTTAAGCAAACACAGCAGTCATAAATGTAGCAGTCATTAAGTGAACCCACTTTCTGGGAAAACCATCATAAACTGCAATCACAAGTTATAAATAGCTTTTTGTAGGGCCATTATAACTTCAAATGGTCAATAAGTGACTGCTCATAAGTCTGAATACCGCCCGTAATTCCAGTACAGTATGTGCTTTTTACTTTCCAAATGCAGCTTTAGTAAGAGTCAAGCCCCTGGCATTATCTAATGCTACAATTTGCCCTAATACTGATCTCTGGGAACAGCTCAGCAACTACCATGCTGGCACTACTAAATAAATCATGTGGAAAGATGTAAGGGAATGTCCTTTAGGTTTTCATAATGATAAAAGTTGCCCAAGGTTCAAATGATCAACATTTATTTAACATTTGGAGCATGTGCATCCTCTTTCTAGTATTTTTGGTTTCTGAAAACATTGGGGGATATTTGAAAGCTGCATAATTTGGATAGGTTAGATTTCAGATTGGAAGAATACGAAAGTGGAAATCGCAAAAATTGAAGCATCAGATCTTCTACATTATGAGAGCATTATCCATTTGTAAGAGATAACAGTGTCTGAATAGGATACAGTAAAGCAGATTTTTTTTTCAACCAGAAATATAGTACTCAGAAATTTTACAAATATGTTTAAATCTTTTCCTGGCTCTTTTCTATTAATGCTTGGAATAGAATGAATAATATACTGTTGGGTTAAATGGCAGAAAAAAGGGAACGGACCGAGGCTGTACTTTAGGGAGAAATGGAAGCAACAGCCTGCAAAGCAAAAGAGGACATCACAGGTATTTCTCAATGAAGTGTCTGTATTTACGAAAACATAATGCTCCATCAAGCCATTTTTGACTCCTAGTGACCACATAGATTAAAGATGACATATTTGCTGTTAAAAACTTGAAAACACTAGCTATTTTGGGATGAATGTCAACCTTTGGGATAACATGAAAGCCATTGTTTCCATTTGCTAGCTAAGATGTTCATGGTGATCTGGTCCCTTCAATACTTTGTCACTGGCCAGGCCCACCCATAATCCCAGCCCTGAAATATAATCGGGAAAAAGATTTTCTGATTGCCCAAGTGTAGGGAGCAGGAAAGTGGAAAACACCCCAAAATAGGCACACATTTAAAGCAGAAAAACTAATGTAGCTGCACTCTGAAGGGAATAGCCTGTGCTCTGTGGTGAGCCCTGCCTTGGAAAACATGATGTTTTTGAGAAAGTGAAGAGGAAAGGTTAGACCAGGGGTAGGCAACCTTGGCTCTTTTATGACTCGTGAACTTCAACTCCCAGAATTCCTGAGCCAGCATGGCTCAGCTGGGGAACCTCTCCCTTTCCCCTCAGCATGGCTGGCTCAGGAATTCTGGGAGTTGAAGTCCACCAGTCATAAAAGAGCCAAGGTTGCCTACCCCTGGGTTAGACTGAAGCAGAAAAGAGATGTTCATTGCATTCCTGAATCATTCCCAGGAATCCAGATAATCAAATCATGGTTCATCTCATTATGCTGACAAGGTTCCCTTCCACTAAATTCATAGTTCCATCCACAATATTCACTGGCTTATCTTATCGTCTTGTGGCTTAAATAATTGATTGAACATTATATCAGTTATTTATTTTGCTACAGTGCAAAAGATGATCCAGCCAGATTTAAGCATAAATCTTGCGGTAGACCAAGAAACAACCAACCTTACCTTTCATTATCATACTGGCCACTAGAGAGACTGTCCTTGAGATTTTTAGATGCCCTTCTTGTAATGTATTGGGCCTTTTACTTGAACTGTTTTCACGTGTCTTTGAATGCTGCTTGAGATTACTTAATCAGGGTGTCTGTGTAACGGTCGCTGGCTGCTCAGACATGTAGTCTCCAGAACGATCATTGGTTGGGTCTGGGGCAGGAATAGGTTCCTTCAAACCTATTGGCCGCCACCTAGTGGCCAACCATATAAGTAGCTGCGTAGAAGCCTCAGTTCTGTTCCTGTTCTACAATAAAGCAATGTTCCTGTTTGAACCCTCTTGTCTCGCCTCCTACTCGCAAGAAACCCACTACACAACACTTCTTATCCTGATAACTACACTACAGATCTTTCTTGATTTCGTGGCTTTTATATTGTCCATTTCCTCATTACGTTTTGACAGTCTTGGCAAGTTGCTCTTGAAATATAATCCAAGGAGGCTATAATCATTATAGATAAATAAATAATTTATTCATTTAATTATGGGGAAACTTGTTCTTGCCCTGTCATAAAACAGGGCTTAGCCAAATGTACAATCTGTTTTTATAGAGGTATAACTGAAATAGATGTTCCTATTTTCTTGCCTCAGGCATACCGCTAGATGAACCTGCCTAGAAGAGGCTCTATGCAGAACACTTACATTTTACCAATTCTAAATCATGGCATAATGATGGCTTCAGGACTGTGTGCTCTGTGCTTAGCTGCAGTTCCCACAGGTATTTTGCTTCCTTCAGAAATTATCATTTTTCATAACATTATAATTAGTTTGCCAGATTCAAAATCACTGAGGGGGTTAGAAATGCTGTAAAGCAGAGGTTTCCAAACTTTTGGGCACCAGGGACCAGTTCCGTAGAGAAAGGTTTTTCCGTGGACCGGAGGGTGTGTGGTTTTGTGTGCTGCCTGCATCTCGCAGATAGGGCTTTGCTTGTTTGTGTGGACCAGTTGCTGGCACGCAGCGGCCTGGTACTGGTCCACGGACCAGGATTGGGGACCCCTGCTGTAAAGAGGTATCTCTGTTCAAGGTTTTGCTAAGGCTCACTTTACTTATTTGTTGTTAACTGCGAAGTCATGTCCGACCCATCGCGACCCTATGGACAACGTTCCTCCAGGCCTTCCTGTCCTCTACCATCTTCTGGAGTCCATTTAAGCGCACGCCTACTGCTTCAGTGACTCCATCCAGCCACCTCATTCTCTGTCGTCCCCTTCTTCTCTTGCCCTCAATCTTTCCCAGCATTAGGCTCTTCTCCAGTGAGTCCTTCCTTCTCATTAGGTGGCCAAAGTATTTGAGTTTTAGCTTCAGGATCTGGCCTTCTAAAGAGCAGTCAGGGTTGATCTCCTCTAGGACTGACCGGTTTGATCACCTTGCAGTCCAAGGGACTCGCAGGAGTCTTCTCCAGCACCAGAGTTCAAAGGCCTCAATTCTTTGGCGCTCAGCCTTTTTTACGGTCCAACTTTCACAGCCATACATTGCAACTGGGAAGACCATAGCCTTGACTATACACACTTTACTTATAATTGCCCATAAAATATAATACTAAGAGCTGCAATTCAGTGTGATGAGAGATTTTTCTATTAGATTAATGCACTCTCCACATAAGTGCTGGTCCATCTTTCTCTCTCTTGCCTGGTATCCAAAATTAGGAAGAGAGAATTCTCACAAAACTAATAGTCAGTTGTGGTTCAGCCATACCACATATTTGAGTTGTACACTGTATCTTTGATCCAGCTGCCTTAGTCCTCCAGAATATTTGTCAATGTAGATTCAGATGCATGTTATAGAACTTGCAGGGGGAAATTTGTCCTTATGGATTAATGAGTCCTGAAGCCAATGCATTTCCATCAGCTACAATGCTTCTAATGTGCCCATACATGACTAAAAATGGAATCTGTTTCTCCATACAATATGTCCCAGCTTCCTGGATGTCTTCTGTCACATCTGAATTTACTTCTTCCCTTAGAAGACCATCTTAAGATTCCATACATTAATTCAAAAGATAAATTTTGTTAGCTGATACCAAAGTTCCTTGTCCAGGTAAATCCAATGGAATGCATAGAAAAGTTATTCTGGAAAGAAATAACAATCCTTGTAATGGATCTGAGGAAGATTTAGACATCACAGGAATAGGTTACTTGCGTCGTCTGGATATCACAATGTACGGCAAGTTTTCATCAATCCTGGAACAAGATGAAGAAACATTTAATTGGGCAAGTACCATTTTGAAAAATCTAGTTTAGCTTGTGGAAATTAATCCTGTATTGATATTATTCAAAGAATCTGGAGGAAGGAGTTATTCAGAGATCCTAAGAACTGTGTTAGATCAACAGTTGTCAAATTCAGTTGACAAATGGTCCACAGCATTTAAGATACTTTTTTTTAATAAATATTAACTAGGAGCCACAGTGACAAGATCTATCTCTTGATCTAAATAAAGGGGGCAATAATTTGATTTTTTTTAAAAGTGAAAACCCAACCAGCAAAAATGTGGCAAAAATTTCTTAGAAATTCTAACATGTTCTGTTACTCCAGTTTTATATTTTTGTTAGGTTTTTTTTTTCAGGTCAGCAATAAAGTAGATCTGAAGTTTAACTTGTCATGTAAATTCAAATTCATGACTATCATTTTCACTTAATAACTAAGTTCATGCATTACATTAAATTATGGTATATTTAACCATGGCTCACTGAATAAACAAATAACAATTGACTGGGTTCACACAACATATCAACTCCAAAATACCAACCAAAACAGGATTATAGCTTAGCTCAAGTGAATCCAACCAATCATTTTTAAAACAATTATTTTTCCTGAACATTTTAAAAGGAAAATAGAGAAACAAAATCAGTAAGGAAGGAAGTAAGAAAAAAATATGAAAAATGCTAAGTAAATAAATATGGGATTTACAAAAATGCAATAAACTGAACTCAAATTTTCAGAGTAATATCAACTAAGTTCTAGGTATTAGGATAATGTTTTGAAACTGCAGATTATTTTTAAAGTAAGTTAATAAGTAGATATTAATGGCAGTAATCAGAAGAAAATGAATCAAAGTTTAAAAACTACCATGCTCTTATTTTGTCAACTGAAAAAAGAGCCATCTTGGACAAATCATTCAATAGTTAAATGTTTAAAACTTTATGAGAAAATTTTTGGTGTGCTGTAAACCCATGAGCAGAATTACAGTCCAAAAATGGTTCCTATATGAGATTAAATTTTGTATAAATTTTGTTTTTCAAATAGAAATGTTAGACTTCTAAGTACTTTCCCACAAAATTTTACAGAAAGAATTGTATGCACTTTTCATTTAAAGGTAGCTATTAATCTACTACACAGAGATTCTGATAATATTCAATCAAAAGATGGCAGATTGAAAAGGGAATTCAACCTTTAGAAATTGTTTTCAAGTTATTTTGAAGCAGGAAATTAAAATAGGAAACATTTTGGAAAACTCAAACCACAAGGGGCATTTTTCAATATCATTAGCAAAGACTATGATTTGACTGATTGCCTGAATTAGCTAAAGACTGCCGAATTTGATATATCAGAATTCCCTGTAATTTGGTTCTGTGAACTAATTATTTTAATGATAGTAGTGACCAAGTATTGGAAAGATTTCCCCCAGGATAAACTCATTTCTATAACTATAATGTATTTTCTGCATGCTGTAGCCCCACCTTCTGGAGAATATTTGCACATTGCAGAAATTTAGTCTTCTGGTTGATTCCCAGAGCAAAAACTTTGCCAGATATCTCACAGGAAAAACAATGAGCTATATAACCTGTCAACAACTCTATTGTCCACTGTCTAGTTCAGCTCATGCAATTTTTCATACACAACATGTAGCACAGGTTCAGCTGCTGAAACCCAACAAACCTAACCAGGTCAGATCAGGTGGCTTCATTCCTATGCCATGCTAAGCTTGGATAGTTTTAACCTCAGTTAGAATTTACATGCTTTTGTGTGTTGTGGGAATCTAATATGGGTTGATTAGCTTATCATCCAGTTTATTGTATGAACCAGAAGATGAGTTACATCAGTAACCAAGTTTAAGATCATAGAGAAAAAGGGTGGTTGCATTCCACAGGCTATTATAATTAAGATATTACTAGTTAAGACTTTATCCTTTCCCAATCTAAACCCCTTCAAATGGGGTTACAATCTCCAGAATCCCCAATCAGATGGGAATTTGGGGAGTTGCAGTCCTGATACACCTGAACTGGACCATATGGAAAGAGACTTTTGCAGTTTCCCACTGTGTTAGTGGTGGCCACCAAATTGAAGCATTTCCAGGGGAAAAGTTCTCAGTTGTCTTCATTATATTGCATCCCTTTAAAAACACAGAAATTTCCAGACATTTTTGGCAGAGTTGGGAGAAAAGAAAGAAGTCTTTAATCACTCAAATCAAGAATTTTAACATTTCTAGAGATGTAATTGTTAAACCACCATAAAACAAGGAAAAGACATACCTTGTGCAAACAGCCTTGGAGATTTTTTGTTTTGATTGGCTCTTGTAGAATTCCACTTGATATCTCAGTTCATTGTTCTAGAAATTTAGAGTATATAAGTATATACATCATGCAAAACTCAAATATTGACACAGATAGATGCTTAGCTTTTTTGGCCTGCGTGTCCTATAAAAGACCAAGAAATTGCAGCTAAATAAAAAGATGGAATAAATAGAAGTGCCTCTTAAATGCCATCACAGCACACACATAATTGGGTAGAGATAGCAATGCCTAAAATTGATCTTGTAAACTCCTAATACTGAGGACGCTGCAAAACCAAATGATTGAATCTGATTTGGATCTTACAACATTCACATATTCTATTGGAGCATTACAATATTAAGGCTTGCCATAATATTTAGGAAAGTTTATAAAAAATGCTGTGTCCTGAAATTGATCCATCCAGGTTTTTTGGGGGAAGGGGAAGAGTGAGTCAACATAATGGATAGAACAGATCTGAGTTTTCAAATAACAACAATAAAAACAATAAAAACAGAAGTGAAATGACTGTGGGAAAAGAAAGCAGTATCAATAGTAATAGGAGCACCACTTGAACAACATCAGCATTGACAAAAATCACCATCAGTCAATTGCGAAAGGCAGCTTTACTTGGAACAATGTCTATGGAAATTCTCACTCATCAGGTCATGGTTGTCTCCAAGGGGCTTTTCCAAAAGGCAACTGGATTTTATTGGGGTTTTTTTCCTTGAAAATGTTTCACTTCTCATCCAAGAAGCTTCTTCAGCACAGAACGAAAGAAGTTTTTTTGGATGAGAAGTGAAACATTTTCAAGGAAAAAAACTGAAAAGTTCAGTTGCCTTTTGGAAAAGCATCTTTAGGACTTGACTTGGAACATCTTACTTCCTGCAACAAAACCATCAAATAACAACATCTGCCTATCCCAGGTCCTTGGGAAGGACTTGATAGATAAATAAAAATGCCAAATCCAGTCTAAAAATCTGGTTAACAGTGTGCCAAACCATAATAGTAAGAATAATTACTTTACCTTTACTTGAAGCACTACTATCTGGTCTTTTAGGTTTTCTATTCTTTCATCCTGATATTTCAGTTCATTATTCAGCCCCTCAATCTAAAACAATGTGGAGTAATTATTTAGTAACAAAATTTCCTAGATACAATTTCAAAGTCCATGCCTTGAAAATCCATGAGATTATTTCACAGCAGAAGGCCCTCTGAATAACATTTCACATTGCCGGGATTATTAAAAAAAATTCTATACCTTTTACTCTGTTGCATTTCTTTACATTTTGTTCTTATTGTGATTTAAGAAGAACAGCCTCTTCTCAAGTTAACACATCTGAAGATTTTTGAAGCCAGGGAAAGTTCATGCCCTTCTACCAATCAGATTTAAACATTTTACCAATGTCTGCAGAATGATGTACTATAGAATCATATCATTTACAATCAAAGGTATTTTCAGATTTATATAGAATTATGGGCAGTCTTCAGCATACAACCTTATGGAGCCTGCCATTACAGTTGTGATAGTAGTAAAACAAGTCCGTCTTGTGGCAGATCTGATTTTACAATGTTTTTTGTGGTGGTCATTAAATAAACCAATGGGTTTGCTTATGGCACCATTTTGCCAAAAACCAGAAGTGCTGCCATGTAACTGGGGAATGCTGCAAAAGCTGTAAGTATGGCCATGTTCCTGAGCATCCTAAATTCGGTCACATGACTGAGGAGGAGACCATCAGAAGCTCAGATCCAGGTCGTAAGTCCTTTTTGGGGTCCATCATAACTTCGAACCCTAACCATTCATACATAAGCAATAGGTTGCCTTGAATGCCTTACAGTAATATGGAAGTGGGCTTCATCCTGAGTCATGTTTGAACTTTGAACATACATGTATTAGATATTTACTTGCACTGCATTATTTGTTCAACATTACTACATTATTGCTTTAATCATTAATATCTGTATGCTGCCGGCAGTGAGGCAACAAATAAACTGAATAAATAAGCATTTGCTATGTAATTGCTTTTAAATCTTATTTTTTCAAGACTAAATAAATAATAAAATAATAACTGATGTTTATGTTCCACCTTTTCTCCTCAGCTCAAGGTGCTTTATATAAATCCCTTCATATTTTTTTTCCTCACAGAAAGAAGCTGTGTGAGAGAATAATTGGTCCAAAGTCACCTGAGGATCAAAAGCTTGACCACTACAAAACATTATTCTTCTAAAAAAACACATTCAGATTGGCATATATTATAATCTTTGCTAACATTTTTCACTTAAGTTACTCCTTCGGGTGGTGTGTGTATGTGTCCGTTTGAGAAAAATAAATAAAATACACAAATGTGTAGTAATTAATTTTAGTATAATATTATTATCCATATCTCCAGAGATATAAAAAATAAATCTTTTTACTTTAGTTTTAACATTCATAGTGTACTGCCTATGTATGATTAGAGAAATAATTCTCTTTCATTCATGAGCTTTTCTGATTTTTATCTTCAAAAATGCCCCATTTTGTCTGTTTTGTACTTTTTTGTTTTTTGTTCAGTGATTAATTGGATAACTGCTTCTTTCAAACATTTACCTTAATATTATCTCAATATGCATCTCAGACCTATGGAACCGCTTGCCGGTTGAGCTCCGGATGGCCCCCGACCTTCGCTCCTTCCGGCGCGATCTAAAAACGTATCTATTTGAGCAATCTGACCTGGTCTGATGGGTTAGGGTTGGGGTTTTAATACGTCTTAATTATTGTTTTAACCTTGGGCATTTATTTAATCGCTTTTAACTTTTGTATCCTGTTTTGTATTTATTGCCCTGTGCACCGTCCTTAGTCCTTCGGAAGAAGGGCGGTATAAAAATATAATAAATAAATAAATAAATAAATAAATAAATAAATAAATAAAGTATTTGAGACAACTATACTAAATGATTGTTTTCATTAATGAGAGCACAACAGCAGAACCTATTTAAAAATTAGATTATATTAATCCTATATATAAGATATATAGAATATTTATAATATATACAAACACTCTCTCACACATACTGTACACATATTATATTTCAAAATAATTTGCAAATATAAATGCACAAGACTGCAGTTCATGAACAGATTTGCTCATGTTCAAATCAAAATAATAACAAAAGCCTGATTGAAGGGTTTTACTTGACTGCTGCCCAAATAAATGGAAGAATTAACAGAAAATTATGCCATGAAAATGAAGAAATGTATAACGGTTATAAACACCTCCCTTTTCAGTTCCCATTTTTTTTTGAGGGGAGGGGGTCTTCTGTAAACCTGCCAATCCCCCATGTTTCTCAGTCCTTCCTTCCCACAAATACATGAAGATGATTTCACTATGTGGTGATCTGAACTCAGAGCTTTGCTCCTAGTATATTGAAATAAATTATTCAAACCTGGTGAATCAGATTGTGCAAATGTTGGTGCTGGGAATGGATCATACTATCCAGGTGAGTAATCTGCTCCTGAAGAACACACATCTCTGACTGAACTTTTACACAGCTGGAACAAATGAGAAAGAAAAATCTGCTAATGCATGCATTGGAAAAGCAATAAAGGAAGGAAAATGAAGAGTAATTTGGATAAAGCCATTGAGAAAATTTGCATAAACTTTATGGAAGATGGACACTTTCTTATTGACCAAATTGGCAAAAGATGATGAAATGTTCATATTAGTAGGAACTGATCAAGATCTCTTGTTCCAACGGAATTTAGATTTGGGGTTTTTGTTAACCTTTCTCTTTTCAATTTGATGAACGTGCCCTTAGAAGGTTGAAATGCTACTTAGCAATGACAAAAACCAGCAAACCAAATTTGGATGATCTGAGAGCAAATGGCACTCATCATGAAGACCATACTGGAACTATATGTTCTTCTGAAGATCTTCTCTAAGATGTCTCTTAAAAATCAATGAATAAACCATTACATGTCTTCATAACTGATTGTCAGTCCCAACGGTGATTTTTCAGGAGGCAACGACTTTCTTGTTTTTCTTTGAAGATGTTTTTCAAAGAAAAACAAGAAAGTCCAGTTGCCTCCTGGAAAAGCCCCTTTGGGACAACCATGACCTGGATAGCTGAGAATCTCCATAGACATTTAGCGATGCACTTTGGGATGAACACCCTTCGAATGGTGCGGCAGTATGAGCGGATTTCCAGACAACATTGCAGACTACAGGAACAGGGCAGAAAACATCCTGCAGCCATAAGGCTCCACACACATTTGCAATACTTGGTGGAGCAGTGGGCTAATGCCTCCTTAAGTAACACCAGCTGCCTGCAATTAGTGCAGGTTCGAGTCCCACCAGGCTCAAGGTTGACTCAGCCTTCCATCCTTCCGAGGTAGGTAAAATGAGGACCCAGATTGTTGGGGGCAATTAAGCTGACTTTGTAATAATGCCGCTTGGGGGTGTGTGTGAAAGCCCTAATAAGCAGGCATATACATAGAATGAAGGCTACTGCTAAGCTTGTAAGCCGCCCTGAGTCTTCGGAGAAGGGCGGGATATAAATGGAATTTAAAATAAATAAATAAATAAAAAATACTCAGGTGACCTTGACGACATAGATAAACCTCCAAAAGGCCTCTATGACTCTCTAAATGAAAATGACCAGCTGTAGTCATTTTCTAGTACTGTGCACCCCAAGGGACGCGGTGGCTCAGTGGGTTAGGACGCTGAGCTTGTCGATCAGAAGGTCGGCAGTTTGGCGGGTCGAATCCCGAGTGCCGCGTAGCAGAGTGAGTGCCTGTTACTCGTCCCAGCTTCTGCCAACCTAGCAGTTCGAAAGCATGTAAAAATGCGAGTAGAAAAATAGGGACCACTCCAGTGGGAAGGTAACAGCGCTCCGTGCGCCTTTGGCGTCTAGTCATGCCGGCCACGTGACCACGGAGACGTCCTCGGACAAGCACTGGCTCTTCGGCTTTGAAACGGAAATGAGCACCGGCCCCTAGAGTTGGAAACGACTAGCACGCGTGTGCGGGGGAACCTTTACCTTTACCTTACTGTGCACCCTGGTAGCCTCACTTTACAAATCAGCTCTTTTTTTAATTGGTAATTTGCTGGTCAATTCTGGTATAAAATGTGACATAATATGGTAACCAGCCACCAAGCATAGATGCCAGGATGAGACTATCATTTGTTGTTGTTGTTGTTGTTAACTGCAAAGTTGTGTCCAACCCATCGCGACCCCATGGACAACGTTCCTCCAGGCCTTCCTGTCCTCTGCCATCTTCTGGAGTCCGTTTAAGCTCACGCCTACTGCTTCAATGACTCCATCCAACCACCTCATTCTCTGTTGTCCCTTTCTTCTATTGCCCTCAAACCAATCAGTCCTGCTCTTTAGAAGTCCTGAAGTTGAAACTCACATACTTTGGCCCCCTAATGAGAAGGAAGGACTCACTGGAGAAGAGCCTCATGCTGGGAAAGATTGAGTCTACCATTACATATCTGGTATTTATGCAGAAAAGTATGTGATATGGGATCCACCTACTGTAAGGGGATTCACCTCCTCTTTTGTAAAAGATGCATTGTATACAGACTACACAGTCTATGGCCTGAGATGCGATGGGAGGCATTTGAAATGAAGATGGATAAGAACTATAGATCTGCTCCTGCCATCTGTCATATGTCATGTGCAGATTTTCCAGAGTTTCTGCCATAGGAGAAGAGTATACCCACCTGTGTTAAATACTATCAAACAGTTTTTCCTAATTAAAATCAAATCAGGTGAGAACATGCCATTATACAGATTAATTTTTCTTTATAAATTGTGGCTCTTGTATAATTTAGAGTGGTCTATCTTTTACTAATACAAAGATTCTCCTCTGCTTTTAAACACTCTGGGCAAGTATTTCCAGACCCCTATTGATTTAGGGTTTAGGCTTTTTTAAAAAAAAATTGTGAAGTTCACTAACCTTCTAGTACTCTCAGCATTTGACATCATCTGATGCAACTTCTTTTTTAAAAGCTGCTTCTTTTCACCCAGTGTTTTCTTTTCCTAAAGGGAGCAAAGGAACAAGGATTGTGCCTGGTGTACATTTTTGTTTAACAATCATCATCATCATTCAAAGTGAAACACATTCCTCAGAATTCACCTTCAGGGATGACCACAACAGCTGGCAAACTGCAGATATGCAAAACCTCATAGTAGGAAAAGGAGAGATGAAATCATCTTGCCCTAAACATCTGCTGAGGACAGGAATCCATATTAAAATGGGGTGGACCAGAATCTACTTGAATGCTTTTAATTTAGGGCAGTTCACCCTTCCCTTAGTCTACTATGATTACAATCAAAATGTAGCAGGAGGGCTGTTCAAGCAGCAGACCCTATACAATGTCCTAAAAACCTCCAGTGATGAAGCACCCACAATTTCTTTTCTTCTTTTTTTGCAATTTTGTTTATTTGTGTATCAAGTAAACATTAAGTCAATAGCGGTTTACATCACATTATGAGGAGGAAATAAGGTTGTCCCGTTACATATAAGAAAGCAACCACAAAGAAAGGAAAAATCATTGCATATAACAAGTAATGATTCAATTAATAACTCTTTTTTGACATCCAATTGTACCATTGACTCCAAGACAAATAGTAATCTGTGTCGATCTGATAGTAAGTAAGCCGATCTGATTCCGCACAGTTCAATATTTTCTGAATTACTATTTGGTCAGGTGGGCTAACATCCATCTTCCAATATTGGGCCCATGCCAATCTTGCAGCAGTGGTTACATGTAACAACAAGTACCACACAGTTCTGTTTATATTTTGTGGTCTTATCCCCAATAAAAATACCTTGGGACACAATTGTATATGGTATCCCAACATCTCACTTAGCCATTTCTGAATATTCTTCCAGAAATTCATAGCCTCTCGACAGGTCCACCATTGGTGGAAATATGTGCCTTCTTTGACACCACATTTCCAACAGGTTGGGGATGTTTCTGGAAACATTTTGGCGAGCCTAGCCAGCGATAAATGCCAACGATATGCCATTTTATATATATTTTTTTATATGCTATTGACCATGTTAACTTAATATTCTTAACCCAAATTTCACTCCACCTCTCAATATCTATTGAGCAACATAAATCTCTCACCCAGGCATGGATCAAGGTCTTCGCGCCCTCCTCAGCTACTTCCATAGCCATAAAAAATTTATAACACTTTGATAAGATGTTATCATCCACTCCCAACAAAATCCTATCCAGGGTATGGAGCTCTCGACAAATTCCAGGCCTCTGCCTGTCCTTCGTGTATTTACTACTAATTTGCAGGTAGGTCCACCAATCTAAATTTACCCCCTGTTCCTGAAGTGATAACTTTGTTTTTAAGTTCCCATTTAAATCTAATAACTCTTTATAGGTCAACTTTTTCTCAAAATTGTACAAAGTCGGATAGATCACAGCTTCCAGCACCCACAATTTCTGAAGGCAAGCTGTTTCACTGGTTAATTGTTCTCACTGTTAGGAAGTTTCTCCTTAATTCCAGGTTGCTTCTCTCCTTTGATTAGTTTCCATCCATTGCTTCTTGTCTTGCCTTTGGATGCTTTTGAAAATAGGTTGACCCCCCTCTTCTTTGGGGCAGCCCCTCAAATACTGGAATACTGGTGGAGCAGTGGGCTAATGCCTCCTTAAGTAACACCAGCTGCCTGCAATTAGTGCAGGTTCGCATCCCACCAGGCTCAAGGTTGACTCAGCCTTCCATCCTTCCCAGGTAGGTAAAATGAGGACCCAGATTGTTGGAGGCAATTAAGCTGACTTTGTAATAATGCCGCTTGGGGGGTGTATGAAAGCCCTAATAAGCAGGCATATACATAGAATGAAGGCTACTGCTAAGCTTGTAAGCCGCCCTGAGTCTTCGGAGAAGGGCGGGATATAAATGGAATTAAAATAAAATAAAAATAAAAAATCATGTCTCCCGTAGTTTTTCTTTTCTCTAGACTAGCCGTATCAGTTCCTACAACCGTTCGTCATCTGTTTTAGTCTCCAAGCCTTTAATCATCTTAGTTGCTCTTCTCTGCACTTTTCCCAAAGTGAACTGTTATTCTTAAGAACAATTTTCTTAACATTCATGTTTCCTTCTGCAGCTGAAAATCATTTTAAAAATGGGTTCAATCAGTAACCAGCTGGAAAAAAAATATCCTTGTAATCTTCTATTTTCAAAGCTGAACATACCCATTTCCTCAGTCTCTCCTGGGCCAGTTTTTTGCCAGTTTTCCAATCCTCCTTTCTCGTTCTTCTCTGAACCTTTTTCAGTTTGTTTGATTTTTTTCTTAAAATATGATACCTTCATTTCTCTTATTCTGTGAGGGGCATGATTCGTGTAACATGTCCAATTAGGACTGGACCACTTGAGGTGGTGTAGGATAGTCTGTGGTTGAACATAGCATTAGGAAAATGCCAACATCCTAGCTGGTTAAGTGAGCCAGGCTGTCACATTAAGCCAACCTGTTGTTTATTTGGGTTCAGCACATCCTGCAAACAGCACAACTATGTTTTGTAAAATGTTGGGTGAAAATGTTATTTCAAATTCCAGACCACCTTAAACAAAAAAAGAAATCTTTACAAACAAATTAATGTTTTAGTATCTTTTCAGAGAGGGCAGTCCCATCTAGTAAAGGATGTCACCTAACCAGGAACTTGTCATGACTGAGAATGCTACAACTGTAATTTTGATGAGTTTACCTGTTTCAGGACCAGAGGTGAACATCTTATCATTTTATCATTTCCCATTTCCAAAGCTTCTCAGTCTGAGTCCTTTGCTGAGATTCCATTAACGGAATCTGATTCCTTTGTCTTCCAACTTAATTACAGAAGCATATGGTGACTTGGATTTTAGGTAATACATTTGCTGCAGTAACTCTGTTTGCTTCACAAGTGTCAATGCTTATTAGTGAATCCACTGAGAAAGTTTTGCAAAAGGCCTCGCTGGAGTGTTTCAATAACAGCAAAGAATAAATATTGCAGGAGTTCAAATGGTTGTCACAAATTGGTTTTCTTCTATTTCCCGGGGAAATAATACCTCACCTCAACAGTTTTCTGTTAACACCTACATTAAAAAATGGTTTCTTGCCTCCAGATCCCACACACTGTCACAAACTTTAATGTCAAATACAGAGTGTCATGCAAAAATCTAATGAGTAAGGAATAGGTAAATGTTTGTCATTTCTAGTTCTCGCTTGAAAAGAAAATGAGCTTCACCAGTTGAAAAGTGTTAGAGTAATCACCAGTTTCATACAGAAAGCAATCACAATATTTGACCTAACATGCACAGTACAACCAACAACATACAGGTAGTCCTTGACTTACAACCACAATGAAGTCTAAAATTTCCACTGCTAAGCAAGAGAGTTTTTAAGTGAGTTTTACCCTATTTTACCACTTTTCTTGCCACAGTTGTTAAATGAATCACGGTTGCTAAGTGACACTGGCTTCCCTTTTGATTTCGATCACATGACTCAGGGACACTGCAACCATCATAAATATGAGCCAATTGCCAAGCATCTGAATTTTGATCATGTGACCATGGGGATGTTGCAACAGTTGTATGAGGACCCAGATTGTTGGGGGAAATTAAGCTGACTTTGTAATAATGCCGCTTGGGGGTGTGTGTGTGAAAGCCCTAACAAGCAGGCATATACATAGAATGAAGGCTACTGCTAAGCTTGTAAGCCGCCCTGAGTCTTCGGAGAAGGGCGGGATATAAATGGAATTAAAATAAATAAATAAAAGTATGTGCAAAAAACGGTCATAAGTCACTTTTTTGCAGTGTCGTCGTAACTTTGAACAAGGCCACTAAAATTCTTAGGGAGCTGTCAGGTCCGCAAAACCTCTGTTTTTTCCCTTGCATATATATTCTACTTTTGGGGTCTGCCATTCTTCTGGGGGAAGGGGGAGCCTGGGATAACTTCTGCTTTCTACTTTCCCTCTCCTGCCTCTATCCTTGAGAAAGGAATGCATCTCCCTTATCAGGGAGACAGTTACAGAGAAACGAAAGCTGGAGAAGACCTTGAGATGTGCGCCAACTGTGCCAGTCACCCGCACATCATACCATCCATGGATTGGCTGAATTTCAAATGGACATTATGATTTGGTGGGAGGAGGAATATTGCTTGCTTAACTATACCGTTTGCGCAGGATTTCCCCCAGATCTCGCCTTGACTTCCCTACTGTCACTGACCCCTAATAAAAGTATACTTTTGAGACAATGCCTGTTTCAAGAGTTCTGCTTTCTTGGGTGGTTAGTTGAAGTGGATCCTTACAGGAGCTTTGGCGGTCATTGGTAGATGGCAGAACAGTTGCCATGAATGTACATGACTGATGCAACCAGATTTTAGTCTCACCTCTTCCATCCTTTGTACTCGTTTTTCCAGTTCTTCAATCTGGCCATATTTCTCATTCAGCTGCACACTTAGCTGGCCGAGGCTGTCAGTGCTTTGCTTTAAGATCCGCTCTTGCTCAAGTTTGCGGGTCTGCAATTAGAAAGCAAAAGCCGGGCTCTGAAGACTTTAGAAACAGATTATATCATGTTATTAGCTCAAGGCAAGGGACACAAACTGGTTTTTGTTTGGAATCAGTAGCACCCGCACTCTGAATACAGCCATAGGCCAGTTCTTTTTTCGGAAAACCCTACAGTGGCCTGTTCCCCATAGTTCCCCTGACATCACAGAGTTGTTTGGAGTTCTCAGTCTCTCTTTGGTGATTGCTACTTGGGAGTCCCACAACTGCTAAAAACTAAAGGTGGAACTGACTACTATTTTGAGGGAAGAAATACACAAAACTGCAGTGTTAACACTAAACTTGATTTAGAAAAATGTCTGTCCTCTATGATGGCCTATCATCTTCTTAAAAACCACTTTAACTATGGCCTTCTCACAGTTCACAATTGGAAGACAGCAAAACTGTAGAGTTGAGCTTTCGATGGTGATGGTAACAATAATGTCACCTTTAGCACCAGGCAGCAAAACTCAGGAAAATTACTATGGGAGGTTTTTTTTATGTAAGATATTCTTCCTGAGGTAGTCCTCAGATATTAAACATCCAGAAAGGCACTCTCTGAACCGAAATGTAAAGTCCATTTTTACACTTCTGGACATTTCTGCTCATTTTGGCAGCTGTTGGTAGTTTTTTGGTAGCTGGTTCACATGGTATGGTAGGATGGAGGGTTTGTTGTCACTGTGTGTTGGGGGGAGAGAGCACGGGGGGAGGCTCAGTTAATCTCAATGTACACATGTTGTACTTTGACAATAAAGGTTTATATATATATGTTTGTTCTCCAAGCTTGCTGTTTAGCTCCCGGATGCTTTGTTACCAAATGCAGGTAACGTTTCCAGCAGGATTTAGGGTGAAGTGTCTTGTTTGATTTCTTCTCTGCTTATATAGGTCCTTAAATAGGTGGTGTTGTGGTCAGTTGGTCATGTGACTGGTTGTTTACAGGGCATGAAATTAAACTGGTGAGGAGGTAAATTTCAAACACCGCAACCAGTCACGTGACCAACTGACCACAACACCACCCAGGACTTATATAAGCAAAGAAGAAATCGAACAAGACCCTTCATCCTAAACCCCACTGAAGATGTTACCTAGTTTGGTAATGAAATGTCTGAAACAGGAAGCTCGGAGAACAAACCACTGCCAAAATCGACAACCTGAGCTATGAATATTCTCTACAATTTCTGCTCCTTCCCACTTCAGAATCAACTATATCAAATCGTCTTTTAAAAAGAAAAAATGATGAAAAGCAAGGGATCGATCTAGTTTTGAAACACTCCCCACTTACGGCTTTCAAGGATAGTATATTATGGACCTGGGATCTGTGCTATTATGGTTGATCGCACAGTCAGCCAGATGTTTAGACTGGATTTGGTATTTTTATCCATTTCTCAAAGTCTTTCCCAAGGACCTGAGAAAGACAGATTTTGTGTATTGTGTGTTGAGTATTGTATGCCCAGCAAAGCTGCTTTTGTAATTGGCTGAGTTTGTCACTGATGGTGTTCAAGTAGTAGTTACTTCAGATGTTTTGGGATTGCACGGAAGGCACCTATTGGTATTATTTTTGCTTTCTTTTGCCACAGTCATTCTACTTCTATTTGCAGGTCCTTGTATTTTGTGATTTTCTCCAGTTCTTTCTCCTCTGTTTTGCTGTCTCTAGGAACTACCATGTCCACCATTAGCAATTTTTAAGTATTCCCATTATTATTATATCATGGAAGGAGAGACGTGAGATTTTTTGCCTAAATGTACAACATTTTTTAAAAAATATTGTGCACGATGGGCAGTGCTTTTTTTGTAAAAGAAAAAGGTGCCGGAACTCACACATTTCATACAACCCGCCTTGCCTACCCTACAAGGCTCCATCCATAAAAGGTGCCGGAACTTGGTTCTGAGCGTTCTATGAGAAAAAAAGCCCTGATGATGGGTTAGGATTAGGGAATCTAATTGCAACATGGAATCTAATTTTTCTAGTTCTCCAAATAATCCATCTTTTGACAAGTAGTCCATGCTAATTTCATAAAGCGACACTGTGTTTCAAAAACTCTGGTCACTGGTATGTGTTATTTTTGTATTAAAATTGGCTCACTGGTCAGAAAATATTGCATTAAATGAAGAGGCTCACACTTCCAAGCAGGTTAAAGTGTTTTAGTGATTTACATGATCACGGTGTTGAGTAGTGTTGAGTAGTGCCTGAAGTTTGTAACTTTGAAAAAAAGTCTAGTCATGGAATTTAATTAAGAACTTGCCTAAACCTAGGTACTTTGAATATTAAAGGTCCTTGGTCTGGGGTAGGCAACCTCGGCTCTTTTATGATTCATGGACTTCAACTCCCAAAATTCCTCAGTCAGCATAGCTGACTGAGGAATTTTGGGAGTTGAAGTCCATGAGTCATAAAAGAGCCGAGGTTGCCTACCCCTGTCCTTGGTTCTCTCTGAGCTTGGTTGCTTTCTTGCAGACATTTCATTATCCAAATTAGGTATCATCATTAGTGCTGATGATGTTACCTAATCTGGGTAATGAAACATCTGCAAGGAAACAACAAAGCTCAGAGAGCATCAAGGATCCCTGATTTCAACCGCGAACTACTAATATTCTCCTCTATTGGTACTTTGAATATTACTATATGAGGAATTTCCTCATTTTCCACAACTGTGGAAAAGAACAAATGTTTAAGGCTCGTTTTAAATGATAGCCTCCAACACTATCGATTCCACTTCTGTGAGATTTGTGACTTTCACCTCTCAGACAGGAACTCAAAACAACTTTCACAACATTAGCTTCTATTTTTCCCAACAGCAGAGATGTCAAACTGCTGGCCCGCAGGCCGGATGCATCATCCGGAAGCTGCGCCCACCCCATTGCCGGCAATGGCAAAACAGTCCCGATACATCTCGTGAGGTCACACGATGTTGCGAGCTTGACATGTCTGCCCTACAGCAATGACCCTGTTCCATGAGACCAAATATGAGATTGCTTGTCATGTGATGAAGAGAATTACTGGAAGAAGAAGAGCTTTGTGTGCTGTAGCCCAGAGCACAGGAAAAGAAGGTGGATAACAACTTTGCTAGGATGAATGGACCAGTTTATTTCTTATCCAGATATAGTTTCTCACATGTTCATTCAAGAGTCCATTCTGGTTTGTCTCTGGGATAGTCTGCATTTTAAAATCAAAATATGTTCAGTTCATTTTTAAATATGAGGACAATTTGGAAATAAACCTCTGTTTGGTTATCAATGACAGACACTCACAGACACAGAACTTTTATTATACACATTAGAAAACTACAACTCTTGGGTGCATCTAGAGGTGTGCAGGCGAGCATTATCATGAACCAACACCATAGAAAATCCTGCCAAATGTGAAGATACCAAAGGAGTACTGCTAGTCAAGTTCATGGAGCATGGTTTTACCATAAATTCAGAAGTCTACTGTGAAATGTTACGAAAACTCAGACGAGCCATCCATAACAAGCGTCGGGGCATGCTGACTTTTGGTGTGGTGTTGGTTCACAATAATGCTTGCCTGCACACCGCTAGACACATCCAAGAACTTTTGAAGCAGTTCTGTTGGGATGTTTTTGATCATCCCTCCCAATAGCCCAGATTTGGCATCGAGCGACTATTACTAAGGAATTTCAAACCTTGTAAGACATTATGACAAGTGCCTCAATAGGAATGGTGGTTATGTCAAAAATAATGTAATGTTGTAGTTTTCTAAAGTGTATAATAAAAGTTCTGTATTGGCGAGTGTCTCTCATTGATAACCAAATGGAGGTTTATTTCCAAAATGCCCTGATATATATAGCTTCTCTGACACAATGTCTGAATTGCTGTGTCTTTAAAACAATTAATACTTTCTTTAATATAGATCAGGGCAGCTCAGATCAATATGTGGACTAGTCTGCTTGTTTTGAAGTGTGGATCAAACAGTGTTGTAGAATATCCCTAAACTTGTCTTCTCATCTCAATCATCTTTTCAAAATATCTCCAAGATTTTCTGGAGTACTATGCTTTATGTGATATTCCAGGCAACTGCCTAGCTTAGTACCTGCAGTTTTCTTGGCATGATTTGAGAAGTGGTTTGTCCTTGTCTTCTTCCTACAACTCAGCTACCTCGTTCCTATGGCAGATGGCCTCATTCCAAGGCAGAACTAAAATTCACGATATCCTAGTTTCTACCCTGTTGCCTTTTAGGCACTGCACCAAACTGGCTCTCTTACATTCCATACCTTCATTGTATTTATGACTCCTTCTTGTCTTTTCTTCAGATCTTCAGAGCGCTTCGCATAATTCTCCTGGAGCTTTTGGCAGCCATGCTTCACACACTCAGCACCTGCTGCCCTTAAAGCTTCAAGCTGGAAAGGACACAGTGGAAACATAAATATAATTACAGCAATAAAAACTAATACAAACTGAAAAATGAACAAAGAGAGAGAGTAAATGTGTGGGGGGAAAAAAGGGAAAAATAGAAAAAAGACATCAAAAGAATAAAATAAGGAAAGCAAAGGAAAAACAACAACACTGACCACACCTTCATCATGAGTATAAACAATTTAGTAACTTAACACTTCTTTAAAAAAAAACACGTAATCTTTTTTTCCCCAATGTCCCTTCTCTTATCTATAAACAAATCCATAAAGCCTCATCGTTTCAGCCTGTCAGCAGAAATCCATTAAGAGTTTCAGAGATATATGGATCTTAAACTTGATAAAAAAACAACTTTATATTCCTTTCTTTTACTTCTAACAATATTAATCTTTTACCCTTTTAAATAATGTCAGAGATTTCTTTTCATTTCTTGTTTGTCATTTCTCACAAAATTCTCCAAAACTTTAACAAGCCTCTTTTGCAAATCCAATATAGGAAAATTATTCAGGTCACTCTCTTGGCTTGTTGTTTGTGTATCCCTTTTAATTGTTAAGGTATCAGCCAGTTTCATTTGTATGTCCAGTGTTACGGTCTTGTAAAAATCCACTTTCAACTCAGTCTTGGATCATTTTAGATAAATTTTAGATACAGTCTATCTACAGATAGATTTTAGATACAGTCTATCTACAGAGGCAGAAGCTTTTAAAATTCTGGGTCCTGTGTTCAAAAATATCCTTTAATAAATCCAATGTTAAAACATTTTGCTTCACTCTGTAACTGAAAGTCAGGTAAGCGTTCTCCTTTAATTACAATCTTTGATTCTTTGTAGTTCCCCTTAATTTTAAAAAATCTTTATTTAAAAGAAACAAAGCAAAAACATTTTTCCTCAGGAAGTGTTCTTTATCGTTAATTCAAAAATCTTATTTCATATTTATCTGAACTCTTGGGCCACTTGTAACTTTCTAAAGTCAAATTTTTAATCACCCTTTTGCTGTCAATTCCCAAAAATTGTGGTCTTAAATTTGGAGTTAAAATCTCTTTACTAAGAACTGAAGGAAGTTCACTTCATGCTGTAAAACTCCAAAGGTCAAGCCAAAGTTTGTTTGTTTGTTTGTTTGTTTGTTTATTTATTTATTTATTATTTGATTTATATACCGCCCTTCTCCCAAAGGACTCAGGGCGGTGTACAGGGCAATAAATAGCTGAAAAGCTGTTAATAGGTAAAGGTAAAGGTTCCCCCGCAGATGCGTGCTAGTCATTTCTGACTCTAGGGGCCGGTGCTCATCTCCGTTTCAAAGCCGAAGAGCCAGCGCTTGTCCAAGGACATCTCCGTGGTCATGTGGCCGGCATGACTAGACGCCAAAGGCGCACGGAACGCTGTTACCTTCCCACCGTAGTGGTCCCTATTTTTCTACTTGCATTTTTACGTGCTTTTGAACTGCTAGGTTGGCAGAAGCTGGGACGAGTAACAGGCGCTCACTCTGCTACACGGCACTTGGGATTCGACCCGCCAAACTGCCAACCTTCTGATCGACAAGCTCAGTGTCCTAACCCACTGAGCCACCGCGTCCCTCCTTCCTAATAGCTGAAAAGCTGTTAATACCAATCTCCAAAATTGATTAAAATAAAACAAAGTAAGTGAACTCAGTGTCCTTTCAAGGGTGCCAACTGTAGGTTGACCAAGATGGCAATTCCCTTGTCTCTCATAGCTCTAAACCTCCCAGAGACTATTATCTTGCAGTTTCCTGATGAGAAACAGCTGTCTGGAGCACCTGTGGGCAATCTCAAGTCCTTTCCTTGTCTGGAGAGCAATTACTGAAGAACCTGTCTACTCACCAGTTCTTCATTCGTCCATGATCATTGGTTCTACTTTTCAGTGTACTTCTATTAACAGATCTAGATAGGATGCAGCCTTATGGCTAAGGCACAAAATGTAGCAATTAAAAAAATGGGGGGAGGTTTCAAGGCATCTATCATTTAAAAAAAACTTCTAGATACCATTGATCAAAAGTGGTCAGGGAGTATTTTCATTTGTGTGTGTGTTGTGTTGCACATGTTGTATCTTCAAGTCATTCTTGATACTTGGCTACTATCTGGACAAATCCCTGCAGGTTTTTTGGCAAGGTTTTCCATTGTTTGCTTCCTAGAGCTAAGAAAGGACTTCGTCAAACGGGCAGTGCAGTTCTCAATAAACTCTGTGTAAAAAAAAAAGTTCTAATCTAGGGTTTGCAGTTCACTAAAGTTCAAGGGCGTTGCTTAAGCACTACAGGGACTCCCTTTTTATCTGCCATCCATAATTACAGAAGGGAAAGCAATAAAATGTGCTCTAGAAAAATACCCATTAGTAGTGGATATAGACTAATTTAAATAATGTGCAGGTTGTGTTTCCTTTGATTCACTAAGAAGATGACGCCATAACCTGAAGGTTCTTCCTAAGTTAAGCTCAATATCTTCTAACCTTTGTTTAATAAGCTCCATGACATTGTTATAATCCATAAGCAAATCAGGGGACATACCAAGGAGAGGTTTGCTAGTTATTGCTATATATTATCTAGATTTAAATTTATAAGAGGTGTAGAAGCTCTGTGGGAAACAGGCTCTAAGATGGTAAAATATGGTTTGTTACTAAGCTTTCGTTTTGATGGTAATCAATCCAGCCTCAGTCTAAGCATAGCACTGGAAATACTTCTAGATCTCAGAAAGTATTATTGTATTCTCTCATATAGTTGAAATTTTATACCAGGTTTCCATCCAGCATTTTGTTTCTCATAGTGGCCAATCAAATATCTTTAAATGCTTACAAACAGAATGCACTTCGCTCCTAATTTTCTCCCTACATCTGGTATTTGCAAGTAAGTTATTATCCCCTCTGTTATATATTTGGTTCTTTAGGCATTAAACAAGACAAAGTGTTGAAACAGCAAACAAGTTTATTAACTCAGAACAGAAGCAGCCCTAATGGCTGCTGCGCAGCTATTTATATGGTTGGCCTCTAGGTGGCGACCAATAGGTTTAAAGTAACAGTTTCCCACCCCAAACCTAATTATCAGCCTGGAGACAGCAAGTCTGGCTTTCAGTAACAGCATCTAGGTCAGACATTAAGCAACTGATCAGACATTAAGCAAGTGATTTAAAACAGTTATAGCCAATACATTACACCCTCCATGGAGGTAACACTGAAAAGTCAGACTAACACACTTTAATAGACTTATCCTCCATTCAATCCACTATTAAAGCCACCAATTCTCCTTGACTTATGAGCGCAAGTGAGCCCAAAATTTCTGTTGCTAAGCAATACAGGTGTTAAGTGAGTTTTGTCTTGTTAGTTTTATTGCCACAGTCATTAAGTGAATCACATCAGTTGTTAAGTTAGTAACATGGTTGTTAAGTGACTTGGGCTTCCACATTGACTTTGCTTGGCAGAAGATCACAAAAGGATCACCTCAGGATCCTGCAAATATCATAAATATGAGCCAGTTCCCAAGTGTCTGAATTTTGATTCTGACCATGGGGATGCTACAATAGTTTAAGTGTGAAAAATGGTCATAAGCCACTTTTTTCAGGGCCATTGTTAGTGGCCATCACTGTATTGGATATGGCTATTTAATAAATAAAATAATAAAAATAGTTTTATCACTTTGTGGGAGACGAAAATATAGTCCCCTCCTCATGTAACATGATGACGCTGGAGAAAAACTGAGATAGGCCCTGCAGTAGTGATTTAAAACAAAGCATTAACTCGAACTCTATACTGTTTAACAATATGGACGTATTATTTGTAATCTGTTGAGCTTTGTGCAATATGAAATTGCAAAGTAGATAGTTCTATATATATTTGGAACATGAGTATTGTAACCATGGGAAAAGAGGAACTGAAAGTAGCTGATAGATGCGGGTTCCAATGTACATGGTTATATGTGGAAAGTTATGTTCAGCAGAAGGTCAGCAGGAGGTCAGTAAAAAGTCGGCAAGTCAGCAGAAGTCAGCAAAAGTCAGCGGACCATCTGACTACAGTCTTATAACAAGAAAGGGTATAAAAGGTTAGGACTGGACATGATTGATTTGCCATTGGCCTATAGCTGTCCTATTGGAGTTAGCTATACCACATGGTCCTCATTGCAATGGGTTGTTAATATAAGTCAGGGGTGTCAAACGCAATTTCATTGAGGGCCACATCAGCATTGTGGTTGCCCTCAAGGGGCCAGGTGGGTATGGCCTGGGTGGGCGTGGTCTACTGGGTGGGCGTGGCTAGAGTGCGTATGGCCTACTGGGTGGGCGTGGCCAGCTCTACATCATTCACATCAAAGGTGCCTATGGGGGCCCAGGCAGGAGTGGGACAGATCTGAGGGTCTCTGGCAGAAGGAGGGTCTCTGGGCCAGGGCCAAGGCAGCGGGGGCCGTTCCCTCACTATTTCCAGGATGGCTTTGCAGGGCACATGAAACCACTTCGCGGGCCGGATCTGGCCCCCGGGCCTTGTGTTTGACATGTCTGATGTAAGTGATGTTATGTTATTATGCTATGTTCCAAATTATTTGCAAAATAAACCTCTGAATCTTAAAGTAAGAATTATTGTTTTGTGTTGCTGTCTCTAGTCTTTTCCACTGGGTTTTTCCACAACAACTTCAACCATTTGTATGTTTTGGATTAGTTTCAAAATCAATAAAGAATCAAATAACTTTCAAAACTAATCTTAAATACAAATGTATCTCCTGTATTAAAGATACAACAGTACTTTTTTGAAATTCCAAAAATTAAAGCACACCTTGAACTTTAGCCTTTCATTTTCTTTGTTCACCCATAATAATTCTTCTTCTACTTCTTTTATCCTTTTTAAGGTCTCCTCGTTGTTGGAAGACAGTGGCTCTTCATCAGGGACCATTCCAGATTCTGTAAAATGTAGCTAAAATGAAGAAAAGAAATAAAGGTGAATCAGCTCTTCCTGTTTCTGCCATTTTTCTCTTTGTCCCTTTTTTTTTTTGACTCTGCCTGCCTTTAACTAAATTGGTTTCTACAATTTGCTGCAAGTGACAGATACAGTTTGTTATTCATTCAAACTCTTTGAAATCTTAATAGAACTGCACAGTGCTGAAATTTAATAAGGAGTATATTCTCTTGTGTGCATGGTAAACAAAACTTGTTGTAAAAATGTAGCAAAGTTGCACTCATGCTATTTTTTTATTATTATTAATGGAAGAATGGTTAATCCATAATATGCCCATGCCACACTGAAAACAACATGAGGTCTTTCAGAGCCTTTATTTCCCTCATTTGATTTCCCAGGGTGGAAAAACAAACAAGATACTCTAATTTTGAAATATAATTTGACACTAGAATACTCCAGCAATTCCAAAGTTTCCATTTGATTATGTGTTGACAGCACTATCATCCATGATTAAGACCCTTTTATATTACTCCTTTATAGTAGTAAAGCATTCCTTTTTTCCTACCTAAGTTGTCCTGAATACTATTCAATAACAAAATGGGAGGCAGAAGCATTCTGCATGCAACCTTGAACAAACTGTACAATAATACTGTGGTATAAATCTAATAAATTATCTATGATGTGTCAGATTTATTAGGCTTCCCCTTAAAGAGTATATTAATGCTGGTTAGTCATTGAGAGATTGGGGAAGAGTGATTAAAGCAAATGATGAATGCATAGGTGTTTGTTGGGAGTTGGGAACGGTATCGTATGCAGGTAGTTCTCAATTTACAATCACAATTATGCCCAAAATTTTGGTTGCTAAGTGAGACAGCTGTTAAGTGAGCCTTGCCCCATTTTACAACCTTTCTCACCACAGTTGTTAAGTGAATCACTGCAGTTGTTAAATTAATAACCCAGTTGTTAAGTGAACCTGGCTTCCCCATTGACTTTGCCTGCCAGAAGGTTGCAAAAGGTGATCAGATGATCCCAGGACATTGCAACTGTCATAAGTACGAGTAAGTTGCCAAGTGTCTGAATTTTGTCTATTCGGATGCTGCAATGGTTGTATGAAAAATGGTCATAGGTCACTTTTTTTTCAGTGCCATTGTAACTTCAAATGAACTGTTGTAACCTGAGGACTACCTGTGTGTCATGTTGCCACCATGCAAACAATGCAAATTACATAATTTGCATAGAGATGTCACTGTGGCTTATTCTGAATGTCTACGGTTGAAAGGGATGCGTGATTTTTCAGCTAGTGTCTGGATAGACAGGAAAGCATCAAAGCCCTGCCCTTATTTCATCCACAAGGCCTCTTTACCACTCCCAAGTTGTATATAACAACTTCCTAGGTTCATCTGTGCAGATGACATGGTTCAAGAAATTTAGAGGTCTAGTGGAACACTAGTTTGAAGTCCCATCCTACATGAAGCTTTAGATTAATATTACATCTGGATTCCTGCACACACTGAGATAGTGGAAAATGAAACACCCTGTGTTAGGTATTGATGTGAATAAATGAGTAACTGCTGTGTTTGTTTAAATGCTTAACTGCTTGTCTACGGTTTTGCAAAGTTGTCTTTTGGACAGGAAAATTGCTTTGAATTCATTGGCTGCCGCCTATCGGCGGTCCGTATAAATAGATGTCAAGGCGGCTGTTAGAGCCGCTTCTGTGTTAACCCAATAAACGTTCTATTACTTTCACCTTCGCCTCGTCAATGCCTCAAAGATCCCAGTACACAACACTCTGCATTAGAGAAAATAAGCCTTTGCCCCCCTAAAATAATCTGAAAACAGAACAATACTATTCATCATGTGGTAAAACTCTTAGAAGAATAACCACAGCAGTTTGATCTTTCTTTTGTTATCATTTTCTTGGTCTTTTGGTTTGCTAATTTTAAAGCCAGTTAATCCTCAAATCCTTTAGTTTTTCCATTAGTATTTCTATGCCTTTCCTGCCTTATATCTCCATTCAAAACTTCCAAAGCTAAAATGAATAACATTGGTGAAAAGGAGCATCCTAGTCTATTCCCCTTCTTTATGGCTTAAGGTTTTGTTGATTCCCCATTCACAATTATCTTTGCCTTTTCTGAAGCGTACATCACTACTATATACTTTTGATAAGTAAATTATAAGTGACCCATTTGATAAAATTCTCACCAAAGTCACAACTCACAAGACTGTTGTTATAGGGAAAATAGGAAGAGGAAAGAGTATTAGATATGTTCCCTGCTTTGAATTATTTACAGGAATATAGTATATAAGATAAAAGTAAAGTTCAGATCCTCCAAAACGAGAAAGTCCCATTCAAATTATTAAAGGCTTTTTCTGCATCATGAAAATTCAGTGCTGCTTAACTTTCACTGTTACTGCAAGTATTCCAAAAGGTCCGATACACGTCTAATATTATCCAGCAACTGCCCTTTAGGTTAAAAAAACACACACTGATCTTCATAAACAAAGTCCTGTAAAACCATCTTCATTTTCTCAGCTGAAATCATTGTAAATAGCTTATAACCATTATTCAGTAATGATATCGGGTGATAATTTGTTGGTGAGGTCAAATCCAGAATTAATGTATTATTGGCCTCTACCCAATGTCAGGTGTCTTGCCAATCTGTAAAACAGAGTTCATTGTATATTGCAATGGTAGTAGTAGTTCATCTTCAAAATGTTGGCAATAAAAAATTGGTGATCCATTTGGTCTAGACATTTTCTCTACAGTAGCCTGATAATGCCCCTGACTAACAGGAAGCTGACTTAGCCAGTGGGTAGACTGTTCTGCCCATAATCCTGCCACCACATTCAACCTATTGGCTAATAAGTCTTTCAAAACGGTGACATGATGGAAGTAGCTGCCTTTTTGCCACCATTTCCTTAGATTCCACCCATTACTCACTTCTGCCAGTTGCTCTGCTTTTAGGGCCTCCATTTTTCTTATGCCCAATGCAACTGCATGTGCTGTGACACCTTTAGGCTAGACCAGAGTGAGTGATGGACAGACGTCACTGGAGAATAAATAGCATGAATTTTTGAGGCCAAATATTCCACCTATACTTTCATCCATGAACTGAACCCAGGGGAATTTAAACTTCTAGCAATATATATATATATATATATATATTTCACCTCTCAACCTGTGTAGTAAAACATCATGTTCTATTTGCTCAGCTCCCCTGGGTTTTACTTTTGAAAGCACTAGCAGAACAGACCTGATAAATAACAGCCCCAATTCCCTTAGGGCAATCTTCTCTGCCTACAAGATTAATTAGTACTTGGAAGAATGCATCAGGCTGCAAACTCATTCTGCCAAGGTTTGCAAACCAGGGGCATTAGGCATGTAAAAAGCCAAAAATGCCTTCACATGCTTTATGAACACTGAACTTGTAAGAGCCTGTAACTTTTGCTTAATGAGCACCAGGGTCATAGAACAAATTGTGAATACTGCTATTTTTTTTAAGTGTGACAAAACGTGCAGCACATGAGTTATGGAGTACCGTAGTCCCCTTAGCAGCTTTTTCTTAAAATGTACAGGGGCAGGCTGAGTTTGGTAAAATTGGAGAGAATCAAGAAATGGGCATTACTCAGTAAATCTCACTCACTTCTCCATGCAGAAGGGCAAGTAGCCACAGTAATGCATTATCAAGAGTCAGTTTATTTTATTTATTTATTTATTTTATTACATTTATATACCACCCTTTCCCAAAGGACTCAGGGCGGTTTACAGGGTGATTAAAAAACCAAGATACAAAAGTTAAAAACAAATTTTAAAAAAATATATTTGTCCCTGCATAAATAAAACCCCAGTTAAAATTAAGATTAATTCTCAGCCTGGGCCAGAGAGCTCGAAGAGCCAGGTCTTCAGGTCCCGATGGAATGAACGGAGGTCGGGGGCAGTCCTCAGCTCCACTGGCAGCTGGTTCCAAAGGGCAGGCGCCCCCACTGAGAAGGCCCTATCCCTAGGTGTCATCCGCCGGCAATCTCTTACCGGTGGCACCCTGAGAAGACCCTCCCTGTGGGAGCGCACTGGACGAAGGGAACGTGATGCCAGCAGCAGGTGTTCCCTCAGATATCCCGGACCCAAGCCATTTAGGGCTTCATAGGTCATCACCAGCACCTTGAATCTCACCCGGAGGGCAACCGAGAGCCAATGCAGCTCGCGGAGTAGAGGTGTTACATGGGAGTATCGGGAAACCCCCATCAGAACTCGCGCGGCCGCATTCTGCACCAGCTGAAGCCTCCGAGTGGTCCTCAAGGGCAGCCTCATGTAGAGAGCGTTGCAGTAGTCTAAACGGGAGGTCATGAGCACATGAGTGACTGTGCGTAGGGCATCTCGGTCCAGATAGGGTCGCAACTGGCGCACCAGGCGAACCTGGGCAAAAGCCCCCCTGGTCATGGCTCCTATATGGTCTTCAAAATTGAGTCGTGAATCTAGGAGGACGCCCAAGTTGCGAGCCCTATCAATGGGGGGTAACACCTCACCCCCCATCGTTAGAGATGGAATAGTCTGGTTGACCCGAGATGCCGATATGCACAGCCACTCAGTCTTGGCGGGATTGAGACGAAGCCTGTTTCTCCCCATCCAGACCTGGACCGCCTCCAGGCAACGGGACATCACGGTGAGGGCATCGCTGGGTTGGTTCGGGGTGGAAAGAAAAAGTTGGGTATCATCAGCGTCCTGATGATACCCCACCCTGAAACCACGAATGATCTCACCCAGCGGCTTCATATAGATGTTGAACAGGAGGAGCGAGAGAACCGACCCCTGAGGAACTCCACAAGTGAGAGGCCTTGGGGCGGATCTCTGCCCTCCCGTCAACACTGACTGCGAACGGCCCAGGAGATAGGAGGAGAACCACCGTAAAACGGTGCCTCCCACTCCCAACCCCCTGAGACGCCGCAGTAGGATACCATGGTCGATGGTATCAAAAGCCGCTGAGAGATCTAATAGGACCAGGACAGAGGAGCAACCCCTGTCCCGAGCCCTCCAGAGATCATTCACCAGCGCGACCAATGCCGTCTCCGTGCTGTATCCGGGCCTGAAACCTGATTGGTATGGTTCCAGATAATCAGTTTCCTCCAGGAACAGAGGAAGCTGATGCGCCACCACACTCTCAACAACCTTCGCCAAAAAGCGAAGGTTGGAGACTGGACGATAGTTATTTAAAACAGCCGGGTCCAGAGCAGGCTTCTTGAGGAGGGGTCTCACCACCGCCTCCTTCAAGGCGGCAGGGAAGACACCCTCCTTCAAAGAAGCAGTTATTACTGCGTGGAACCAGCCTCGTGTCTCCTCACGGGCCGCATAAGCTAGCCAGGAGGGGCACGGATCCAACAAACAGGTGGTGGTGCTCAGCCTCCCCATGATCCTGTCCACATCATCAGGGGAAACAGGATCGAACTCAGTCCAGATAACATGCTCAAGACCGTCCGATTCCTCCACACCAGACTCTGCCCAGTTAGAGTCCAGACCAGTCCGGATCTGAGCGATTTTGTCCGCCAGATGATGACTAAACTCCTCGGCTCATCCCCGCAAGGGATCCTCCCTCAACTCCTGATTAAGGAGGGAGCAAGTTACCCTAAACAGGGCAGCCGGGCGATTATCTGTGGATGCAGTTTGATGCAGTGGATAACACACTGGGCTAGAAAACCAGAGATCCTACATTCTAGTTCTGCCTTACACATGAAACCAGGTAAGCGGGCCTTGGACCAGTCCTTCTGTTTCAGCTCTGGGAAGAAGGAAACAGAAAGCCATTTTTGCAAATCTTGCAAAGAAAACTACCGGAACTAGTCCAGACAACGTCCAGGAGTTAATGCTGAAAGTATTGTTGTTCTTATTTACATATAATCTACCCGATGGTTCTGACTAGAGTTGGTACTTTTGACCCCTGGATCTTTCCCAAGTGTCTATGGAGATTCTCAATCATCCAGGTCATGGTTGTCCGAAAAGTGCTCTTTCCAAAAGGCAGCTGGACTTTCTTGGGTTTTTTTTTGCTTTGAAAACATTTTGCTTCTCATCCCAGAAGCTTCTTCAGAACTTTGGAAAAAGCTTCTTTGGGACGATCCTTCCTAATTATCTAGAACACTATTGAAATATTCTGCCATTCCAAGTATGTGAATTTTGAAACTGATGTGTGGAGATTCTGTCCATTCTATCATATGGCAAGTAGTTTTTTTAGATCCTTGGAAAGGCATCAAGCATACAAACAATTACTGATGGACTTTATGACCATTCATTCAGCAACTATTCAAAATTATGATGGTGCTGAACAAAGGAACTTACATCTATAACCAAAGTTGTGGTTGCTGCTGTACTCCTGCAGTGACCTGAACAAAATTTAGGTGCTTGGCAATCTGCTCACCTTTATATCCAACCATAGAGATGCTTCAGCTGCCCCACTTGTTTATGTTTCCCCCACCCATCTTATCCCTCTGGGGCTCTTGGTTCTACTTCCCAAAGGGCTGGATCACACTTCCGAAGATAAACTTTCCCAAGGAGAAATACAGGTGCACCTTGCAGCCTTCCTATAGAAAAGCCATCCTAGAGTAGACACCATTTCGGGAGCAGCCAAAATTCTTGTAATTCAAAAACTGGAAATGCTGCCAAAAGGGTGCCCACTTCCAGGATGGCACCTTTGTATAGGAAGGCCACATGGCAGCTCGGCTGCTTTTCTTTCCAAAAGAGGAACTGAATTGGGTATTCTTGGGGAAAAGGTTGAGGGTAACCAATACTTTTGCAGCATTTGTACCTATGCAATAGTGGTGAATATCTGTAGCTCAGGTGTAGGATGAGGGTAGGATGAAGCTTCATTCTCTTGAGCTTGTGGATCAAATGTTTTATTACCAGGCTAGGTAACGGCTTCAGCAGAGTTTAAACCCCTGAACTCCACTGAAGACATTACTTAGCTTGGTAATGAAAAGTTCAGAAATCAACCCACAAGCTCAGACAACGAACCCTCATTTGTATCTATCTATCCTTGGTCATTTCGAAGGAAATAAAAATAGGAGAAATCTAAAGGATAGTATAGATTGGGTAACTCTTGCAGGGTGCTGAGTGCCGGTTGAGACTGGATTGGTCTGATGAATGTAACTTGGCTACTGAGCGGCTAGCACAATTCTGAAGGTCGTCCATGCTATTGTGCAGAACAGATCTATCTTATTGGTCTGTAAAATAAAGAAAATCTTTCATACCTTTGAATCCAGCGTGCCATTTGCAATGCTATGGTTGGATTCCTTTTTATGTAACAGAGGCTGAACTTTTGCTAACGTGGAACGAATCTGCAGGGAAAAAGCAAGCTGAGATGCTTATGGTTTTTAAGAGGAAAATGTCTGATGTAAAGGTAGCACCAAGAAGCTGTTTTAATGTTTATAAATAACATTAATACCAGTCAGGAATATAGGGCTTAAGATTTTTTAGTTGTTTTTCATATTGATTTTTATTTTTTATTTTTTTTTCTAAGCTCACGTGCATTTATTTTAAATAATGGTAAACAGTGGTGACATCAATGTAAATATTAATGTTTTGTAGTGATTTTGTAGTTTTGTAGTAACTTGGTCATTTCTTAGTATGATAGCAATAGCACTTAGATTTATATACCGCTTCACAGTGCTTTACAGCCCTCTCTAAGCAGTTTTTACAGGGTCAGCCTATTGCCCCCATCAATCTGGGTCCTCATTTTACTAACCTCGGAAGGATGGAAGGCTGAGTCACCCTTGAGCCGGTGAGAATCGAACTGCTGAACTGCTGCAGCCAGCAGTCAGCAGAAGTAGCCTGCAGTACTGCATTCCACCACAGCTCTTATAATATTTTTCTATACCAGGTAGTCCTTGACTTACGACCGTAGTGGGATCTGACCAACAGGTTTGTACGTTGTGACAGTTATAAACTGAGTCACCCTATGACTGACCCAATTTCAATATATTTTTTTGAGTCAGTTATTAAACGAACACCATGGCCATTAAGTGCTATGGGCCTTTTTTTTGTCAAAAATTGAAAATAAAATGCTAGTTCTAGGCAAAACCGTCATAAAATGTGATCACATGACCATGGGATGCTGCAAAAGGCCTGCCGAGCGCCTACAACGTGGTCAGATGGTTACAAGGGGAGGCTGGCTGTCAGAACTTCAGAACTGGGTCATCAGTATCTCCAGGGAGGTCCATCATAAGTTCAAATGGTCAATAAGCGATCGGTCCTAAGTGGAGGACTACCTGTATTCAATTACTCAGTAATCACTGAAAAAATGAAATAATGTATTTTATATGTTATGACAATGGTAAAGTCTCTATTTACTGATAAGTTATTTTCCATACACTATGCCCTCTTCCCTCTTCTTTTTCCCTTTCTGTGTCCATTCATTTTACTCTTTAAATTATTTTAAAACTTAAAATTAAGCAAACAGAATGAGGAGGTCCCAATCTTTTGCTCACAGCAGGAATTTAAACTCCATGACAAATCAGTACCTAAGCTCTGTTTGAAGACATTCAGCAATGACCTCTTCTAGAAAACAGTCCCACTGTCAAATTGTCCACTGTTTTTTTTCCTAATATTCAACAACCAGGATCTGTCTTCCTGTAATTTCAAATAATTATTTTGTATCCTGCATTCTAAGACAATGAAGGAGAGGATTATATTTCCCACTACTCAGCTTTTAAATCTCAAGGCTAAACATACCCAACATACTTCTTCCTGGTAGGACTTGATTTCCAGACTTCTAATATTCTTGATCTAGACACAGTAAGCAAGTCAGTATGTGTGTGTGGTGGGGGGAGGGGTATACAAACACACACACACACACACACACACGCACACACACACACACACACACACAGAGAGAAAAAAAAGCAGGCCATGTGTTTTATCCAGAACAGTGCTTTAGCACTGACAATTAAAAGGACCTTAATAACTGAGATAACTTTCTTTTGAGATCTTGGTCAATCAATTCCAGTCATTTTGGTGAACTGCATAGACCAGTGGGTCTGCTTTGGTATGTGTCCATACAAAAATCCGTACCTTTTTAATGTATTCTGTTTCTTCAATAATCTCAGACAAGGTAGAGTCACAAAGGAGGAAACGTTCTGCTGTCTCTGGGTTCTCTCTCAGATGATGTGTCGCCACTAAGGGGGTAGACATTATCCAAGTTTGGGGATAATCTGTACCAAAAGACCTCAGATGAATACAAAAAAATAAAATAAATCTACACGTGATGAAGGCTCAGACTCCAGTCAATAGACTAAATAAGTAAAACACGATGAAATGTGAAACATGACAGGAGAAGGACAGACTGCTTCAAAGCATGGTAAAAAAAGAATACAAGTAGCTCTTGACTTACGGCCACAATTGATCCCATTTCTGTTGAGACATTTATTAAGTGAGTCTTGCCCTGTTTTATGACCTTTCTGGCCACAGTTGTTATGTGAATCACTGCAGTTGTTAACTTACTAACATGACTGTTAAATAAATTTGGCTTCCCCGTTGACTTTCCTCACCACAAAAGATGATCACACGGCCCCGGGACACTGCAACCGTCATAAATACATGCCAGTTGCCAAGCATCCAAATGTTGATCATGTGACTATGGAGATGCTGTAATGGTGTCAAAAACAGCCATAAGTCACTTTTTTTCCAGTGCTGCTGTAACTTAGAACAGTCATTAAATAAGTTGTTGTAAGTCCAGAACCACTTGCACACTCTCAATTAGTAAAGAAATGTACTTTCCCAGTTGAGCTTCCAAGTTCTTGAGTTGATTTATCCTACAAAATGTTTAGGAAAAGAGTGAAGAATATGTGACCGTCCAGATGTCTCGAAGCTATTCTAATATTCCCACCATATTGCTGACCATGGAATAGGGAGATGGCATACAAGGACATGTATCATTCATCCATCACTGGCTTAGACCCACGATAGACCTAACATAATAACCTCTTCCTTTTGTCTTCCTGTTGTGTTTCAGAGGTGAATAAAAACATCCTGTTTAGTTTATTAACTTTGTTGGCCAGTCCTACTATTAGGCTAAGTGAAATAACCAGCTGAAGAGGCCAAATCTGAGAAAAAGGGAAGTATTGGTGGACCATTTGCTTCTGTTAAAGGAGAGAGTTGGCCAAAATGCACGATCTGTCTGAAGCATCCTCTCAGATTGAGTAGCCAATCCAGTCAGCTACTATATGCTGACCAGAGAAAGGTCCCAGGTTTTTGTCAGTGACCAGAGAAAGGCCCAAGCAGAACTTTGCACCAATCATTTGGCTCTACATTTTACCTTAGAATAGGAAACATGCATTGTCAACCGGACTGAAATATAAGCCATCCTAAGATTCATGATACAGAACCACCTTTGTTGTAAAATCCAGATGAAGTAAACTCAGCAGGGACCTCACTAGCTATTATACAGTCTAAGGGAACAGAGAGCAATTTATTTGGCCAATGCATCAGAAAACCACACAGATGTGAAATCTGATTGTGTCACAAAAACTCACTGCACCTTCTGCTTTCAGCATTTAAATGGACATTTTAAAGACAATGTTAGATATGGTCAGATGACTAAATCAATAGAATTTTTATTCTGTCCTAAATACAACATTATTAAACATTTAAAATACAAAGATGCCATTTGTAAATGGAACTAACATCAGCAATGTTATCTGATACCCCGATTGCATAGTCCTAGTAAATATTTCCTTATAATTGTTTTTAAATACTTCAATGCAAATTGCTATTATTTAATGTAGTAGCCCAGCTATTTGGGATCATTTAATCTGGGGACACTCAGGGTTTTTTGGATATCAGGGCTCAGTGGGTTAGGACACTGAGCTTGTCGATCACAAGGTCGGCAGTTTGGTGGGTCGAATCCCGAGTGCCGTGTAACAGAGTGAGCGCCTGTTACTCGTCCCAGCTTCTGCCAACCTAGCAGTTCGAAAGCACGTAAAAATGCAAGTAGAAAAATAGGGACCACTACGGTGGGAAGGTAACAGCGTTCCATGCACCTTTGGCATCTAGTCATGCCAGCCACATGACCACAGAGACGTCCTCGGACAAACGCTGGCTCTTCGGCTTTGAAACGGAGATGACCACCAGCCCCTAGAGTCAGAAACGACTAGTACGCATGTGTGGGGGGAACCTTTACCTTTACCTTTTTAATGCAATCAAATGTTGGATAAAACATGCAGTTTGCTTGGGTACAATCCTGAGCAAGTGTTCAGAGGCCTTGGGGAGATAAACTCTGCCATGTGTGGGCTAAATCTCTACCTCACCTGGCTTGTGCTGTTGGGGTGGGTATGAGGTTGCAGGCTGGTGCAGGCTGGATTGTGAATACAGTACCTCATTGTGGGAGAAAAGTGTCTTTGAAAAGGACTAAAGTGGCCCAGCTGGACTTAGATGTATTGAATGATAAGACCCAGTGTCTAATACTTCCATTTTAGGGATGGCTGTTGAGAAGGAGGCAGGATGAAAACTGCAGAAGACTCTGGAAGAAATAGATAACATGTTATGTATGGGGTAGAAGCAGCAGCTCTGCAGGCACCACCAGGTGGCGCTGTGTTGTGGCCGGATTGGCTGAAGGGTTTTTGGTGGGAGATACGGATGGATGGATTGGCCAGAGTGATACCTGGCTAGGTATATAAGGGTTCCAGGTAACCCCCTTTGTCCAGTACGCGCCTACCACTAATAAAGAGCTATGTGGTACTCATCTGTCCATTCATTGCCATGCGGTCCACAACCCACTACACAATATAACATAATTGTTTTCGGTCAAGTTTCAGGTCAAGGCATGGGACAGGAACCACAATGGTTGCTCTCACAGGTGTTACAAATCAGAGCTTGTGAAGGTTTGGTAAGCAAGTAGTCCTGCTAGATCTTTTGGTGGTCTTATCACCATCCATTATATGCTTCTGACCTGTGTACAAGGGGCATGATTCTGTAGTTTCACTCTGGTAGTGACCAACTTTACCAGTGTAAGGAGGGAGGCAATGTCAGGCTTTCCAATATACTGTGCTACAGGCATGGACTCTCTTACCAATTTTATTTAACAAGTAAAAGTATATAAAGCTATTGGGAGAGATCTTTTAACAGTTTGGGGGTTTGGATCCTCAGTATGCAGAATACTCACTATATATCTCTATTGCACACTAAGAGTTGTGTCTTGACTCACGTTCTGGAGGCTTGAAACAGGGGTGACCTTGGACAAGGGTCTGGATGGAGAGAAAGAAGTTGAGATTTAACCCTGGCAAGGTGAAATAGCTCCTGATTCAGAACCTAATCCAACACAGGCTCAAGTTGAACTTCTGTTTCCCATAGTGAACTTGAGTTACAATCTAAGAGTTCTACTGGACTCTTAGCTTCAATCAATCAATCAGAATAGAGCTGGAAGGGATCTTGGAGGTCTTGCAGCAAACCCTATACCATTTCAGACAAGTGACTGTCCAGTGTCTTCTAAAAAAGCTCCAGTAATGAAGCACCCACAACTTCTGATGGAAAACTGTTCCACAACCTGTTTGAGACTTGTGTTAGAACAGTAAGTACTGAAAACAGTCACCCATACCTGACCTCTTATGTATGGAATACTGTAATTTAAAATATTTACAGCTTTACATGGGGAAGCCCTTGAAGATCACTCAGAAGCTTGAGGATGAAAAATACTATGGGCTCACATACTAATAAGAATAATCCAATACTGCCCTATAATACTAGCACTATGGCAACTGAAATCTCTGCTGCAGCTTTTCTATACAACGTCTTACATCAGAAATAAAATCTACACTCTCACTCTTGACAAAGTAAACCACAACCTACTTCTTGGTAAGCTAAAATAATGTGAGATAGATAGCATCATCACCAGATGGATTTGTAACTGGCTGATGAATCACACTCAGTGTGTGTAGTCCTCTATGAAACTACATCAACATAGAAGGAAATAACCAGTGGGGTGCCCCAAGGTTCCATTTTAGGCCCAGTACTCTTCCACATCTTCATAAATGATTTAGATGAGGGAAAAGGAGGGGGACTCATCAAGTTTGCAGACACTAAACTGGCAGGAATAGCTAGATGATAGGCTCAAAATCCAGATGGCTCTCGACAGGCTTGAACGCTGGGCCTATCTAACAAAATGAAATCAAAAGAAAAATCAAATGTACAGGCACAGAGTAGGTGAAACCTGGCTCAATAGCAGTAAGTGTGAGAGGGATCTTGGAGTCCTAGTGGATAATCATTTAAATATGACCCAGCAATGTGTGGCAGCAGCCAAAAAAGCCAACATAATCCTAGGTTGTATTAACAGAGGAATAGAATCAAGATCATGTGAAGTATTAGTACCGCTTTATTAAGTTTTAGTAAGACCACACTTACAATACTGCATCCAGTTTTGATCACCATATTATAAAGAAAAATACAGAGACTCTGGAAAGAGTACAGAAAAGAGCAACAAATATGATTAGAGGGGTGGAGGCTAATACTTGAAGAATGGTTGCAGGAACTGGGTTTGTCTAGTCTAGTAAAAAGAAGGGCTAGGGATGACTTGATAGTATTCCCATATTTGAGGGGCTGCCACAAAAAGAGGGGATCAACCCATTTTCCAAAGCACTACTAGAAGGTAAGACAAGAAACAGTGGATGGAAACTAATCAAGGAGAAAAGCAATCTAAAACTGAGGAGAAATTTCCTAACAGTAAAAAGAATTAACCAGTGGAATGGCTTGCCTTCAGAAGTTGTGGGTGCTCCATCACTGGAGGCTTTTAAGAAGCGATTAGACAGCCCCTTATCTGGAACGGTATGGGAGCTCCTGCTTGAGCAGGAGATAGGACTATAAGACCTCCAAGGTCCCTTCCAGCTCTGTTATTCTGATATCCATGAATTTGTTAAACACTCATCTAAAAAAAACAAAAAACCCTTTGCCGATTTAAGAGTTACCTTGTGGCAAGATGGGTGGCAAACAAATTTCATAAATAAATTTAATAAATAAAGAAGAGTTATTGAAGCGTTATTAGAACTGGTTATTGAATTGATAATGGAATAGTATTGTTATTATATTGCTATTTGTATTAGTGGACGCTTAGTGAATGCCAGAGGTTCTCAATCTTGGTGGCGAATGTGCACATCTGGAATGAAAAGAGCATATTAAACTGCTTGTCGTGCTGAGTGGTGAGTACAGCTGTGGCAAACACGACTAATTACTTTTTTCCCCCCACTAAAAACAAACAGGCAAGTTGTACCACATTCTCCTTTCTAAGAAGACATTTTACTTTTCAGAATTACTTCTTCCCATCTGGCCAGGCCAGGATCACTTTGAAACAAAATGCTCTAGCCATTAATTTACCTGCTAACAATGGCCTGGATATATGTGAAGCCTAAAGACAAATACAGTCTCTTTGAAAGTAATGGTTTGTTTCTTAACATACTACCTTGCTTTTGGTGCGGTACTATAATTAAAAGAATATAAACAAAACCAAATAACTTAGGAAGAGTTGGCCCATCGACCTCATACTGGAATGCAGTTTACGCCATAATGGATTTTTTTTTGGAAGTAGAATAGATTTAAAATAAAAAAATGGATCATCTGGAGAACTCAGTGTCTTTCTGCCCATTATATTGAACAAAAAAGAAAAGGTAAAAAAAATGACAAGTCTGTTAATTCCTTTGCTAAATTTTGTTTGGGAAGGAAATACATTTCTTGCAATTTATTATCTCGTGGTGCCTACAGATACAGTGCTGATGTTTTGAAAGAAAACTTTCTTTCTAGTCCTCAAATTATGACCACAGTTAGAACTAGAACTTCCATCACTAAAGCACTGTGGTCAGTGAGTCATGCCTGATTTTTTTGCTGTGGCTGCTAAGCGAATCCAATTTTCCCCCATTGGTTTGCTCGTTGTAAGCTAGCTGTGAAGGTCACAAATGGCTGTTACATGATCCTGGGATGCTGCAATCTTTGTAACTACATGTCAGTTGCCAAATTTTGATTTATTTATTTATTTATTTATTTTAATTCCATTTATATCCCACCCTTCTCCGAAGACTCAGGGCAGCTTACAAGCTTATCAGTAGCCTTCATTCTATGTATATGCCTGCTTGTTAGGGCTTTCACACACACCCCAAGCGGCATTATTACAAAGTCAGCTTAATTGCCCCCAACAATCTGGGTCCTCATTTTACCTACCTTGGAAGGATGGAAGGCTGAGTCAACCTTGAGCCTGGTGGGATGCGAACCGGCACTAATTGCAGGCAGCTGGTGTTACTTAAGGAGGCATTAGCCCACTGCTCCACCGAGGCTCTTGATCACATGACCATGGGGAAGCTAAAAAGACCAATCACTTTTTTCAGCAGCAATGTTAAACAAATGGCTATAAGTCAAGGATTGCAATACCTGTGCAGAAGGAAAAAAACAATAGCATTTATATCAGTGTCGCTCTGAGTTCTGCAAAATTATCCTTGGAAGATGTGTAAGGAATCTGGTGCCCATGGGCCTGAAAATGTCTATTGGCACCTCCTCCCTTGCAGGAGAGGAGAGGAGAGGAGAGATGGGTTCCAATTAAATTGAAGGAAGAATCAACTGGACACCAGGAAGAGTTTTCTAATGTCAATATGTCTACGAGAATGGAGGAGTCTGTCTCAGGAAGTGGTGGGTTTTCCCAAATGGAGGAATTTAAACTACGGGTGGCCCTCTGTGTGGCTCCTGAGAACAGACACTCTCCAAGGAAAGCCCACAACTAGATTTACCTTATGACCATTTTTCACATTTACAACCACTGCAGCAGCCCCATGGTCATGTGATCAAAATTCAGGGGCTTGACAACTGACTCATATTTATCATGGTTGCAGTGTCCTGGGGGGGAAAAATCATGTGATCCCCTTTTGCAACCATCTGACAAGCAAAGCCAATAGGGAAGCCAGTTTCACTTAACAACTGTGTTACTAACATAACAACTGTAGTGATTGGCTTACCAACTATAGCAAGAAAGATCGTGAAATGGGCGAAACTCACTTAAAAACTGCCCTGCTTAGCAAAAAAAAAATTCTGAGGTTGACTGTGGTCATAAGTCGAGGACTATCTGTAGTCAGTGGCAAGATTTCCATGTGGCTAGTGTAGAATAATATTCTCTCCCACAAAACTGGGTCATTATGCAAGTCTTCTGGCGTAATGTTATCAGGCATATTGTCAAGAGTTAACAAATATCCACTCCACCCATGAACGGAACAACTGTTTGGCAATTTTATTCGCTTTGTATGAACTGTGATGGAAAATATTTGACTATGTCTTTTGAATGTGTAAGGGCAGGTTTTTGAAATACACACACACACACACACACACACACACAAACACACACGTGTGTGTGTTGTATGTGTGTATGTATATATATATATAATTATTTTATTTAATTATTTTAACTGTTTTTAACTCTTGTATTGTATTGATGTTTTTAAATACTTTGTAAACCACCCTGAGTCCTACGGGAAAAGGGTGGTATATAAATTCAATAAACTTAAACTTAAACTATATATACAGTGCTTTTATTGTAAAAGAAAAAGGTGCCGGAACTCACATATGTCATACAACCTGCCTTGCCTACCCTACAAGGTTCCATCCAAAAAAGGTGCCGGAACTCCGTTCTGAGCGTTCTATGAGAAAAAAAGCCCTGTATGTATGTGTGTGTGTGTGTGTGTGTGTGTGTGTGTGTGTGTGTGTGTATAGTGTATATATAGTATATATATATGTGTGTGTGTGTGTATATGTGTGTGTGTGTACATATATATTATATATACAGTACATATACATCACACACAGAGACATATGTATATGTATCAGAGCTTGTATCAGAGAATGCTTGAAAAATTTCAAGCAAGGCTACCTGTTCAAAACTCTATTAGGTGAAACCTACCTGTAATAAAGCAGTTCAAGAAGCATTAGCCTGCCAAAAGAAACAATGTCAAAGGAAACTATGTTTGGAATGTGGTAGATCATATTATTCGTGCCTGCTCTGCTATTAGCTAAAAAGACACTGCCTCAAATGGCAAATTCTTCATGAACCTTGTGAAATCCTCAGCTGCTATAAAATGGCCCAGATTTACCATACGGTGACCCTGTCTGTTATCTTGTTTGATGATGGAAATGACACCACAAATGACTTCGAAAAGCTAGGAAGATTTCCACCCTTAAAAGTTATATGGTAATTTATCCTGAGTGCATTCAGCCTTAGAGTGACACAGTGATGCCTCGTGAGGATATAAATCAGTACTCTGAAATGATTTCTGTTATCTAAATAACCCCGAGAGGCGGTTGTATTTTAAAATGAGAAATTGCTGCAGAGATAAGAGAAAAGACAGACGTTTTTCAAGGGCCACCAGAGAAGGCAAATGCTCAAATTAATATATCTGCTTCAAACAGAATATTTTTCTTAATTTATTTATATTTATATACATTACAATTTTATAAATAACTCAAGGCAGCAAACCCATCCAGAATACCTTCCTCCTCTGATTTTCCCACAACACTGATGAGAGAGAGTGACTGGCCCAAAGATTACCAGTTGCTTTTCATAGCTAAAGCAGCACTCAAATTCACGGTCTCCTGCCTTCTAGCCTGGTGCCTTAACTACTAAACCAAACTAGCTCTATTCCTGAGCTCAGGTTTACAAAGGAAATGCATGATTGAAGAAAATATAGACTTGGTGCTGCCAGGTCTATTGTTCAGACTCATATTTTCTGCTCCACCTAAGGCTTTTGCATCCATCTCGGCAGAGTTGGATATGCCAATTCTCCTTGTGCATCCATGCCATTAAGTCTTTAGTAACTGTGTGTCATCTCTTACAAGAGGCTATTAAGTGCTGAATTCAGCCTGTCTTTTAGACGTTTACCAACATTTATCCTATGGCAACTGGCTTAGCCTCACCCAGAAGATGCCCACAAGATGCCCACAGTGTGTGGTTAAAAACATCAAGTTGGCAGCTGTGACGGTGCCACCAAAGCTCCACCCTTGTTAAAAATGTGCCATGCACAATAAATTGCACCATTGTGTCCCGTCCCCCCCGCCTGGGCTTTACATGCCACACCTTGCAGACAGCCCTGTATTCCAGCTGTTTATGCATCGCTCATATCCTGAAGATTATGAGCAGGCCTGAACAGGCCTTAGCATCCTGGAATAATCCTAGACATAGTTTAAGGATAATTGAATTTAACTGTTGATTTGGGTTTTAATTACAGGTAATCCTCAACTTCCAATCGGATGCTCAGGGATCATTTGAAGTTGCAACAGATCTCCCACAGCTACTTAAGATCTGGTTTCAAAGTTATGACTGCTGCCCATCATCACACGATTGCATTTTGGGTGCTTGGCAACCAGGCCCACTTTTACAGGTGTTTGCAGGATCCTGCTCTCAGGTGACCACAATTTATGACTTTCTTTTTCTGCTGGAAATCAGACACCCAGCAAAAGACAACCACTGGGTCCAAAGATCTGCTTAACGACTGCTGCATTCACTTAATGTCTCTGACACTCGCTTAACCACCGTGGTAATTTACTTAACATCTGCTGCAAAAAAAAAAGATAATAAAATCGGACATGGTCACATGGTGACCCACTTGGAAATTCCATCACTTGGAAACTGGCTAATATTTAGGATGGTTGCAGTGCCCTGGGATCATGTGATCCCCTTCTGTGACCTTCTGACAAGCAAAGTCAACACAGAAGTTAGGTTCACTTAACAGCTGTGTTACTAACTTAAGAATTGCAATGATTCACTTAACAACTGTGGCAAGAAAGAGAGACTTGGGGCCAATTCCTCTTTCTTGGCCCTACAATGGAGACGCAAAGGTAAACCATTGCCAAAATCTTCAGCCTCTTGCTTGAGCACCTGGCCGGAAATCAGTGCTGACTTGAAGGCACAAGCCCTCTTCGTACAGGTATACTTAAGTGGCAGCCAAACCCCAATTTAAGGTGGCACCATATTTATTACAGCCATTGAAAGTCCCATGCGAAGGTCCATGGAGCTCCCCAATTGTTTCCATTACTGTCTCTAGTTCCCAATGTCTTAAAAACCTAGAATGGTGATCTCCAATACAGATAGTCCTTGTCTTATAACTATTTGCTTAGTGACCAAAGTTACCGTGGCACTGAAAAAAATGACTTACGAACATTTTTCACGCTGATGACCATTGTGGCATCCTTGGGATCTCAAGATCAAAATTCGGACATTTGGCAACTGGCTCATCTTTATGACAGCTGCAATGCCCTGGGGCCATGTAATCACCTTTTGTGATCTTCTGACCAGCAAAGGTAATGGGAAAGCCAGATTCACTTAACAACTGTGGCAAGAAAGGTCATAAAACGGGGCAAAACTCACTTAACCCCTGTCTTGCTTAGCAGTGAAAATGTTGGGCTCAACTGTGATCATAAGTCGAGGACTACCTGTATTGGTGTTTTCATGTCAAACCCAGTTATGTTTTCTATGTTGCCTTTTTTAAGTTATTGTAAACCACCCAAGTATAGTGCAACATTGTGTTGCAGGTCCTATTTGTGCAACAAACACAAACACTGGTTAGCCATTGTAGAATGGGTGCAACTATTTCAAAAGAATGAAATAGGGCAGATGCCATGGTGCTTGCAAAAAGAACCAAGAAATGCTTTCAAAGCAGCGCTACTAACCTTGAAAAAGATTTGCTTTCTTAAAGGATTCAAAAAGAGGCTCTTCACACAGGCCCCTCTATCTTTGAAGGCATCTCTTTGGAAGGATTTGTGCAGCCTTAATTCTTAAATACCTTGGAAATCTTCAAAGAGCGAGGAAAGAGAGAAATAATTCAGCGAGAATGATGGTGAAATCTGTCTCCTTTTCGAAGAGAACCCGGGTGTTTTGATGGTCTGCATCCACACATTTATTATTAGAAGAATGTTTCTTAAATTGTCATCTGAGGACTCCTAGGGAGTCATTCAAATCCCTCCTTTAAGAAAGCAAATTAGTGAAGATATTTGCAAACATTTAAAACAATGCCACTCTTCTCACCATTTTTTTCTTGTTAAAAGATGTAGGGTTTTTCGTGAAAAAAAAATATTTTATGTTAATATTGAATGGGATTACTATTATTATTTTGATATCATTCAAAAAACAGTGTACAAATGTGTCAATTTTAATTTTTCATATGCTAAATCTTATCAGTATAAACCATGCAAAGCTCCTTCATTATTTTTAAAAACAAGAAAATAATTTTATTTTAAGAAACACTGTATGAGGACATTGCCACACACTATTTCCTCAAGCATGAGAAATTTCAGGAGCAGTTATGCAAATTTACAAAAGGTGTATTAAATCAGATCAAAGGGAAGCATACAGCTAGAATGAAGGCACCTTGTGAGAATTCAGTCTAAGCTAAGCACCAACCAGGAGGGAAAGTAAGAGAAGAAGTACAGAGTATCATAAAACCTACAATGAACTAGTTAAAAGGAATGTCCCAGGAAATACATTCTCCTTGCCCTACTACCGTAGTAGTAGACAGTGGACTTTGGTCCCAGGGAGAGTTCTCAGAATTCAGATATATATTTAAAGCAGTGCCTTGAGGAAGCCAAATGCTGGCAGAGTGCCATCCAGCTACATTTTTGTGGGTTCGTATTGTTGCTTTGAAGGACCTGCTATCTAGCAATATGGAGAACTGGGCATTTCATGAGTGCTGTTGGGGTTACATGGATGTGTCCAGTAGCTGTGTGGAAACGTTCTTCATTTATGTTTTCCCAGTTGGGCCATTATTTTGCACATAGTTCTGGTTAGTATATTTCAGGACACCAGTAAAACAAAAACAAGGCTCTAATGCTGGTTATGGTGGAAGGAATGAGAAGAAGAGGATGACCAACAGCAAGTTACAATGGCAAGATTGCACCTTGGAAGACCCGAAAGAAGACCTATCACGTTAGGGGTAGATCAACACGGAGAAAGTCTACCTACGTAATTGCTAAGAATCAACAATGATTTGATGGCACAAAATCAATAAAAAAGACCGATTCTATGTTTTTGCCCAGTGGTAATGAATGGCTAAAAGGGACGTGGTGGCTCAGTGGGTTAGGACGCTGAGCTTGTCGATTAGAAGGTGGGCAGTTTGGCGGGTCGAATCCTGAGTGTCGCGTAGCAGAGTGAGCACCCGTTACTTGTTCCAGCTTCTGCCAACCTAGCAGTTCGAAAGCACGTAAAAATGCAAGTAGAAAAATAGGGACCACCACGGTGGGAAGGTAACGGCGTTCCGTGCGCCTTTGGCGTCTAGTCATGCCAGCCGCATGACCACGGAGACGTTCTCGGACAAGTGCTGGCTCTTCAGCTTTGAAACGGAGATGAGCACCGGCCCCTAGAGTCGGAAAACGACTAGCATGCATGTGGGGGGAACCTTTCCCTTTCCCTTTAATGAATGGCTGGGATAGTTGGACCAGAAGGACAGTTGGGCAGAGAAGAATTGATGCTTTTGAATTGTGGTGCTAGAGAAGACTCTCTAAAGTCCCTTGGACTGCAAGACAAACAGGTCTGTCAATCCTAAAGGAAATCAACCCTGACTCTTCTTTGGAAGGACAGGTACTAAAGCTGAAACTCAGATATTTCGGCCACCAAATGAGCAGAGAGGACTCATTGGAAAAGACCCTTATGCTGGGAAAGATGGAAGGCAAAAGGAGAAGGGGGCGGCAGAGGATGAGACAGCTAGATAGTGTCACTGATGTAATGAACATGAATTTGTACAAACTCCAGGAGAGAGTGGCAGACCGGGGGGAGGGGGGAGGAGGAGGGGCTGGCATGCTGTGGGTTCATAGGGAGAATTGGACATGGCTTAGTGACTGAACAACAAAAAAGCTTCTAGTCCCCTTTCACTCACACTAATCAGCAAGGAGTCCCTAAAATCAGCTCCCCCCCCCTCTCTGTTGGAGATATCAAGGCTGAACCTGACTTTTTGCACCCAAAGTCCTTGGACTCTTTCTGAGCCCCCAATGTTCCCGTGTGCCTCCTCTCCTTGAGATGTTTCCTGAGTGTGAGGGTTCCACAGCCAACCTCCAAAAGATGAGAAAAGCACATAGCCACTTGCTAACAAACTTTCCTGTTGACTGTGCAAAAGAACATAAAGAACAGCATCTGCCAAAGCTCACAGTCTTTCAGACAGCAACAGACTATATGTACATAAAAGGCTATGTTTGGGGGTCAGAGAGAGGCAGTGCGGATAAGAGAGTAGCTTCAGAGGATGCCAGATGGAAAAACCACACAGCATTCTTTTTCTACACCACAAAAGGAAGATCAAGTTAGCATTCTTCTCTGCAGAGTGGATGAACAATCTAGATTTGTATCAAGATGGTGACACGATGGGAGGAGACTGAACCTCGATGTGGCAGTACGCCTTCAATACACCTGTGTCTGTAAGGGCTACTGAGATGTTTAGGAGCTTGTAAATTTCTGGATATACCATGGTTCTTTGAAAAAACAGCCTGTCATATTACTGTGTTTGAATTATATTTAACTCCAGGAAGTTTCAGTGTCGGGAAGCAATCTCAGGACATCAACAAAATATATTTATTTAGTCCTATCTCCAAAGTGCTGGAGGCAGTTTATATGCAATAATTAACACCGTTTAGGAAATTATCCTGAGTGGAGGCTGGATTCTCTAAGTCCTAAGCTTATCATCTAGCCTAGTCCTTCTTGGCCTGGTGTTCTTCAGATCATTTTAGAGTACATCTCCCAAAAGTTAAAATGGGCTTGGCCCAATCCTGGGCACCTAGAGGGCATCAAGTTGTAATGGTTGTTTCTTCTCAACTTTCAGGATAGGAAAAAGAAGACTTTGTCTTTCATGAGTTAGCCAAAGATCTACCTCATCCAAATTCGGCTTTTAGGATACCTATATCTTATGAAATCATTTGCAAACTGGTATCCAAAGTTAGTCAGGTTACAAGGCTGCAGTCTAAGAGGATGGATGAACCAGGACGAAAACATAGATCACTTCTCCACAAGTCCTTTGGGATAGTTCAAACTCGTTATCAAAATGTCAAATGAGTCCAGGAACTGAGATGGTTCATTGCTGTAGCTTTACTATGACATATACAAAATCTTAGCAACTGAACCTTTTTTCCCCCTCAAAGAATTATATACATCCCATTTCTCCCCCCCCCCCGTAAATAGGAGTTACCCATTCACCCTCTTACATTATTCTTTTATCCCACCAGAGCATGGAAGTACAATTAATCCTCAATTCACAACTGGATTTCAAGTTCTGACAGTTTCTCCCCACCCCCAAAATCAAATGACCCCATTTTGGGGGCTTGGAGGAGTTGGGAGCCATTTTGCAGCCATTTGCAGTGCTCGCAGTCATGTGACCACGAAGTTACAGGGGGGAAAAATGCCCCATAGCGAAAAACGAGTTTTCTTATTGACTGCAGTGGTTCACTTAACCAGCACAAAAACTATTGTAAAATTGGGTACAGTCGTATGTGACCCTACTACTGTTAACTACTGTCACAAGTTATGACTGAAATTGTGGGCTCAGTTATAGGTATTCCTCAACTTACAGCCACAAGTGAGCCCCAAATTTCCATTGCTAAGCAAGACAGTGGTTAAGTGACTTTGGCCCCATTTTATGACCTTTCTTGCCACAGTTGTTAAGTGAATCTGGCTTCCCCATTGCTAGTCAGAAGGTCACAAAAGGTGCTTACGTGGCTCCGGGACACTGCAACTGTCATAAAGATGAGCCAGTTGCCAAATGTCCAAATTTTGACCTTGAGATCGCAAGGATGCTGCAATGGTCATAAGTGTGGAAAATGGTAGTAAGTCATTTTTTTCCAGTGCCGTTGTAACTTTGGTGACTAAACAAATAGTTGTAAGTCTGTATTCCGTTCTATGCTTTTAAGACATTGGGAACAAGAGACAGCAATGGAAACAATTGGGGAGCCTTGGTGGAGCAGTGAGCTAATGCCTCCTTAAGTAAACACCAGCTGCCTGCAATTAGTGCAGGTTCGCATCCCACCAGGCTCAAGGTTGACTCAGCCTTCCATCCTTCCCAGGTAGGTAAAATGAGGACCCAGATTGTTGGGGGCAATTAAGCTGACTTTGTAATAATGCCGCTTGGGGGGGGCGAAAGCCCTAATAAGCAGGCATATACATAGAATGAAGGCTATTGCTAAGCACATTGGTTTGTGCTTAAATTGTAAGCCGCCCTGAGTCTTCAGAGAAGGGCGGGATATAAATGGGATTAAAATAAATAAAAAAATAATAAACTCCACGGCCTTTCACATGGGGCTTTCAAAAGCCATAACATGGTGCCACCTTAAATTGGGCTTGGCTGCCACTTAAGTATACCAGTACAAAGAGCTGCTTGTGCCTTCAGGTCAGCCCTGATTTCCGGCCAGGTGCTCCGGCAAGATCCAGAAGATTCCGGCAGTGGTTTTTGCCTTGGCCAAGAAAGAGGGACTGGCCCCAAGTCACCTTTTTCTCTGTCATATATATCTGAATGAAAAAGAAGCAGCTGGCCTAGCTCTGGAAATTTGACGGGATAAACTTAGTTAACTCTTGGATAGGAGACCACCAGTAAATTTCACAGCTGTGGGCTAGAGGGGGAAGTCCAAAAGACATGCTGGAACTCCTTCCCTGTTGAGAACAAGGCAGCATGGTCTGTGCCGTCCCCAAAAGTGAAGCTAGAGCAAACCTTTACACCCATGAAGAAATAAATACACACCCACACATCCACAACGTTAGTCTATAGCTGCCATGGAGCGCAGAGTACATTTCTTTCCAGATTAAGCACAGAAGGAAAATACAGATTTCCTAGAAGTTTGAGCTGCCTTGCTGGCACTCTTCCCTTCCTCAGAAGAGTTCAGTAGCGCCCCCATATTCTCCCTTGACTCGCTTCTCGTCTCCTTTCCCACAACCAGGAGCCCCGCGCCGCCTTCCCCGGCGAATCCCCGCAAAGGAGGCGACCTTCGGAGGCAAAGCCGTCGCTGGACTTTGATCGGAGACTTTCAATTCCGCCGCCCGCCCCATTCCCATTCAGCCCGGAAAGATTTTTGCCTTCTTTCTGAGCCTAGCCTACCTTGCCGGGTTGTTGTGGCTTGGGGAGGGTGGGGGAGAGAGAGAGAGAGAGAGAAGAAAAGCGCGTGAGAATAGAAAGCAATCAGCGGGGAAACGCACCACCCATAGCTTGAGACTGCCTTGCAGCGACCCACCTGCTATTCTACCCCATCCGAGCTCGGCCTGGCGTCCTGCCGCTTCTGGCTCTTACCTGGGCGGTCTGTTTGCCGACGGTACTCCCCGCGACCTGGGTCGCTCCTTCTCCTACTTCTTCTCCCGGCCGCGGAGTTCCTGCCGGATCTTTCCATTCACTTCGGAGCTGGGCGGCTCCTCCCCGGCGTCCGCCCTCCCTCCCTCCCTCCCTCCCGAGCCCGGCTGGACTTCTTCACCCGGGCTCCGCAGCGGCTGGCGTTTCTTGAACCGCTGAGCGGGAGGAATTGGCCAAAGCGCTGAGTTCACACGTGCAACGGGACACGCGTGTTCGGAGATTCGGACTCTGGAACTGGGGTTGCGAGCGGCTCGTTGTGAATTTGTAAAAAGAAACCTAGTTGCCCCGCTTCATTCCTCCCGTCCCTCTATCTTCCAATATCAGGGGTCTTCAAACTCGGCCCTTCTATGACTCATGGACTTCAACTCCCAGAATTCCTCAGCCAGCATGCCTGGCTGAGAAATTCTGGGAGTTGAAGTCCATGAGTCATAAAAGGGCCGAGTTTGAAGACCCATGTTCCAATTCAACAGGGAGGGTCATTTAAAGGTCTCGCATGTGTGCCCCTGGTGCTGAAATAAGTCAGTTTTCTGAGTTCCCGGGATACATCGGTTGGATTAACACAATATCGGTGGGTGGGTGGGTTGAACTAGATAACCTACAAGAGCCCTTCTAACTCTGTTATTCTATTCAATATACTAAATCCAGTTTAGCAAAATGCAGTTGCACAATATACTATGAAAAGGGTTCTGTTCCCACAATAACCCAACCCCATCTTAGTAGGGTGGAGCAAATTGTGAAGCCCCAGCAGGTGAGCCATCAACTCACTACATGACTTGGCTTTGCAGGGTATTCTAGCTTAAAATGCTAGTGGCTTGTTTGGACTTCAGCACTGAGTTATACTACAGCCTGCTCTCTCCCTCCCTCCCTCAATCCTTCCCTCTCTCCTCATCTCTTTCCACCATCTATCCTTCCTTCCTTCCTTCCTTCCTTCCTTCCTTCCTTCCTTCTCACTCACTGTCATCTATCTATCCCTCCCTCCCTCCATGTTATAGGAATAGAATAGGATAGGATAGGATAGAATAGAATAGAATAGAATAGAATAGAATAGAATAGAATAGAATAGAATATAGCTGGAAGGGACCTTGGAGGTCTTCTAGTCCAGCCCCCTCCTCAAGCAGGGGTATATGTATTATTCTCAAAAGTGTGAAATGCACATTAGAAACTCTACACCCTGGGAGGTCAGAATCCACCTCTTCCTTTTCGGCATTGCTCTGATTTCCAGGGGCAGGGACGGAGGAGAAGAAGAAAGAACACAAGTCCTCGACTTAAGACTGTAATGGATATAATGACTTAGGACATTATGAATCGTGACATTTGCAAAGTGGACCATCGACATGATCCATCTCTTTTTACAACCTTTCTTTGCTGTGGTTGTTAAGCAAACCAATTGTTCACTATGGACCGATTTTGCCAAAAATCAGAAGTAAATGCTTGATTTCTATGAAAAAGTCATAAAACATAGTTGTGGGACTGTGGGTCACTGCAAATGACCGTAAATGTGGGCCAGCTGCCAAGTGCCCAAAATGCAGTTACATGACCGGGTGACAGCCATCAGAACTTTAGGAACAGGTCATAAATATTCCTGGGGCAATCTGTCATAACTTCAAACAGTCACTAAGTGACAGGTCATATGTCAAGGACTACCTGAACAGGAACAACCCAGGTTTGTTTATTGATTGCTCCTAAGAAGGAGCCGCACTGCCCCATCAGTGCGGATAAAATCAGAAAAATGCCTTCAGAAGGGAAACACTAGCACAAAAGTTGCTTTATTCCAGTCGTCTTTCTCAATAAAAATGCAAGGCATTATTTATTTATGTACAGTCCAATCAACTTTGGGAAGCTCACAGCATAAAAATAAAACAGCAAATAAAACAAAATATTAAATCCTGTTAACAACAAATATATTATTATGCGCCCAACCAGGGATTACCCAACCAGCCTTATCCAAAGCCTTGGAGAAGGGTCAATTTTTAAGCTTTTCAGAATGGGATCAGCCCAGTTTTTGTGAAGAATCACATTTCACAGGGCAGGTGCCACCACAGAGAAGGCACCTTTCCAGAGTCCTGTAGATAGCACGACTTAATTGAAGGAAGCTGGAGCTAGAGCAGAGTGAAAACTAGTAAAAACAAATTGCACACCTGCAAATTAAGTTTTAATTGGCTTTTTAATAGTTCTCCTTTTAGTTGCTTATCGGGAACTGTTGTGTTCTGTTTTTAAGTGTATGAGCCACCCAGAGTCATGTATGTGAAATGGACAGCGCTATAAACAGAATGGATGGATGTATAATATGAAGGTACTAAAATTACTGCTTTGCAAAAGGCATGCTTTTATATGGGAAGTATTCAGGGGTGGGATTCAAATATTCTCTGTGTGGTTCTCTGTGTGGATGCCACTTCCGGAAGTCTATTCTGGGCCTCAGCAACCAAAAATTAGCTACCGATTCTGCCAGACTGGTGCAAACTGGCTGAATCCCACAACTGGAAGTATTTTTGTCTGTGGCATCCTGTATCTGAACCATCTAAGAATTGTCAGTAATCCTTAGATTGCTTTGAGTAATAGCAGTTATAGGAGGAGCAGGATTTTAACCACTGCTACTAATACAGTAGTTTCACTAGGTAGGTGGTTGTCCTGAAGCAAATTCCAACCAATGGAATTTGTGCATGCAAATTTGTTCAGAAAGAAAAACAAATTGATTGGTTCAGCTGCTGTCATATTCACAGTCCATTCCATTACCAAGTGCACTTACTATTGGTAGATGTTTTCATGCTTGTCATATCTTTTTTTAAAAAATCTTTAAAATAAACTATATAAATTCCTTTGTTGAAAACTGTGCTTAATAAGTTTGTGGAAAGCTACCGGTATCTTCCAGGCATTAATCAGAACAAACTGTTTTGTTATGTTGTAAAATACCTTTATCCATTTAACAACAACAACAACAACAACAACAACAACAACAACAACAACAACAACAACAACAACAACAACAATAATAATAATAATAATAATAATAATAATAATAATAATAATAATATGTTGGAAGGGACCTTGGAGGTCATCTAGTCCAATCCCCTGCTCAGGCAGGAAACCCTATACCATTTCAGACAAATGGCTGTCCAGTCTCTTCTTAAAAACATCCAGTGTTGGAGCATTCACCGCTTCTGGAGGCAGGTTGTTCCACTGGTTAATTGTTCTAACTGTCAGGAAGTTTCTCCTTAGTTCTAGGTTGCTTCTCTCCTTGACTAGTTTCCATCCGTTGCTTCTTGTCCTGCTTTCAGGTGCTTTGGAGAATAGCTTGGCTCCCTCTTCTTTGTGGCAGCCCCGAGATATATTTTAAGCAGAAAGAGCTTTGATTCCAAAAATGCAAATAATTGGCACATGAAACTTAATAATAATAGAAAAATCTAAGTTCTTTAGAAAGTTATTTCTGTTTGGGCCACTCCTTATGTGTCTTGGGGAAGTAAAATCAGATTTAAATCTCCTTCTTTGATTTGTAAATACAGGAAAGGCGGGGCTTGGTGTCAAAGTCCATTGCCACTGGTATATGAGCCTGGAAGGCTGCAGATTGAAGAAAGCACTCCATCTTCCATGTCAGTTTTGTTCCAAGAATAATTTTATATGTGCAAAAAAAAAGCACATCTTAGTTCCCAGAAAATACACACAGGTAGTTCTCAACTTGCATCCATGCAGGTAAATCTTTGACTCACGACCACGTTTGAGAGCAAAATTTCTGTTGCTAAGCAAGATGGTTGTTAAGTGAGTTTGTTCCATTTTACAACTTTTCTTGCCATAGTTGTTAAGTGAATCACTGCAGTTGTTAAGTTAGTAACCTGGTTGTTAAGTGAATCTGGCTTCCCTATTGACTTTGCTTGTCAGATGGTTGCAAAAGGGGATCATGTGACCCCGGGGCACTGCAACCGTCATAAATATGAGTTGGCTGCCAAGTGTATGCCTTTTGATCGCATGACCAGAGGTATGCTACAATGATCATTTATGTGCTATTGTAATTTCAAACGGTCACTAAATGAATGGTTGTAAGTTGAGAACTGCCTGTAATTGGGACCTGAGTTTATGTTGCTAAGCCAAACAGTTGTTCGTGTGTGGCACCTGATTTGACAACTGTTTTGCCATGGATATTATGCAAATCATTGCTCTTCTAAAGGGAATCATGTAGTCATTAAGTGAATCCAGCTTCCCCTGTTGACTTTGATTGACACATGTCAGCTG